>NC_140001.1:225073-485501 GCF_964263955.1 Coregonus lavaretus
ACATACTAGTGCATACTATACACTACACTACACTACATACTAGTGCATACTATACACTACACTACACTACATACTAGTGCATACTATACACTACACTACACTACATACTAGTGCATACTATACACTACACTACATATACTAGTGCATACTATACACTACACTACACTACATACTAGTGCATACTATACACTACACTACACTACATACTAGTGCATACTATACACTACACTACACTACATACTAGTGCATACTATACACTACACTACACATACATACTAGTGCATACTATACACTACACTACACTACATACTAGTGCATACATACACTACACTACTACTAGTGCATACTATACACTACACTACACTACATACTAGTGCATACTATACACTACACTACACTACATACTAGTGCATACTATACACTACACTACACTACATACTAGTGCATATTATACACTACACTACACTACATACTAGTGCATACTATACACTACACTACACTACATACTAGTGCATACTATACACTACACTACACTACATACTAGTGCATACTATACACTACACTACACTACATACTAGTGCATACTATACACTACATACACTACATACCAGTGCATACTATACACTACACTACACTACATACTAGTGCATACTATACACTACACTACACTACATACTAGTGCATACTATACACTACACTACATACATAAGTGCATACTATACACTACACTACACTACATACTAGTGCATACTATACACTACACTACACTACATACTAGTGCATACTATACACTACACTACACTACATACTAGTGCATACTATACACTACACTACACTACATACTAGTGCATACTATACACCTACACTACATACTAGTGCATACTATACACACTACACACTACATACTAGTGCATACTATACTACACTACACTACATACTAGTGCATACTATACACTACACTACACTACATACTAGTGCATACTATACACTACACTACACTACATACTAGTGCATACATACACTACACTACACTACATACTAGTGCATACTATACACTACACTACACTACATACTAGTGCATACTATACACTACACTACACTACATACTAGTGCATACTATACACTACACTACACTACATACTAGTGCATACTATACACTACACTACACTACATACTAGTGCATACTATACACTACACTACACTACATACTAGTGCATACTATACACTACACTACACTACATACTAGTGCCTACTATACACTACACTACACTACATACTAGTGCATACTATACACTACACTACACTACATACTAGTGCATACTATACACTACACTACACTACATACTAGTGCATACTATACACTACACTACACTACATACTAGTGCATACTATACACTACACTACACTACATACTAGTGCATACTATACACTACACTACACTACATACTAGTGCATACTATACACTACACTACACTACATACTAGTGCATACTATACACTACACTACACTACATACTAGTGCATACTATACACTACACTACACTACATACTAGTGCATACTATACACTACACTACACTACATACTAGTGCATACTATACACTACACTACACTACATACTAGTGCATACTATACACTACACTACACTACATACTAGTGCATACTATACACTACACTACATACTAGTGCATACTATACACTACACTACAATATACATAGTGCATACTATACACTACACTACACTACATACTAGTGCATACTATACACTACACTACACTACATACTAGTGCATACTATACACTACACTACACTACATACTAGTGCATACTATACACTACACTACACTACATACTAGTGCATACTATACACTACACTACACTACATACTAGTGCATACTATACACTACACTACACTACATACTAGTGCATACTATACACTACACTACACTACATACTAGTGCATACTATACACTACACTACACTACATACTAGTGCATACTATACACTACACTACACTACATACTAGTGCATACTATACACTACACTACACTACATACTAGTGCATACTATACACTACACTACACTACATACTAGTGCATACTATACACTACACTACACTACATACTAGTGCATACTATACACTACACTACACTACATACTAGTGCATACTATACACTACACTACACTACATACTAGTGCATACTATACACTACACTACACTACATACTAGTGCATACTATACACTACACTACACTACATACTAGTGCATACTATACACTACACTACACTACATACTAGTGCATACTATACACTACACTACACTACATACTAGTGCATACTATACACTACACTACACTACATACTAGTGCATACTATACACTACACTACACTACATACTAGTGCATACTATACACTACACTACACTACATACTAGTGCATACTATACACTACACTACACTACATACTAGTGCATACTATACACTACACTACACTACATACTAGTGCATACTATACACTACACTACACTACATACTAGTGCATACTATACACTACACTACACTACATACTAGTGCATACTATACACTACACTACACTACATACTAGTGCATACTATACACTACACTACACTACATACTAGTGCATACTATACACTACACTACACTACATACTAGTGCATACTATACACTACACTACACTACATACTAGTGCATACTATACACTACACTACACTACATACTAGTGCATACTATACACTACACTACACTACATACCAGTGCATACTATACACTACACTACACTACATACTAGTGCATACTATACACTACACTACACTACATACTAGTGCATACTATACACTACACTACACTACATACAAGTGCATATTAATTACAATACACTACACTACATACTTACTAGTGCATACTATACACTACACTACACTACATACTAGTGCATACTATACACTACACTACACTACATACTAGTGCATACTATACACTACACTACACTACATACTAGTGCATACTATACACTACACTACACTACATACTAGTGCATACTATACACTACACTACACTACATACTAGTGCTTACTATACACTACACTACACTACATACTAGTGCATACTATACACTACACTACACTACATACTAGTGCATACTATACACTACACTACACTACATACTAGTGCATACTATACACTACACTACACTACATACTAGTGCATACTATACACTACACTACACTACATACTAGTGCATACTATACACTACACTACACTACATACTAGTGCATACTAAATACACTACACTACATACTAGTGCATACTATACACTACACTACACTACATACCAGTGCATACTATACACTACACTACACTACATACTAGTGCATACTATACACTACACTACATACTAGTGCATACTATACACTACACTACACTACATACTAGTGCATACTATACACTACACTACACTACATACTAGTGCATACTATACACTACACTACACTACATACTAGTGCATACTATACACTACACTACACTACATACTAGTGCATACTATACACTACACTACACTACATACCAGTGCATACTATACACTACACTACACTACATACTAGTGCATACTATACACTACACTACACTACACTACACTACATACTAGTGCATACTATACTACACTACACTACATACTAGTGCATACTATACACTACACTACACTACATACCAGTGCATACTATACACTACACTACACTACATACTAGTGCATACTATACACTACACTACACTACATACTAGTGCATACTATACACTACACTACACTACATACTAGTGCATACTATACACTACACTACACTACATACTAGTGCATACTATACACTACACTACACTACATACTAGTGCATACTATACACTACACTACACTACATACTAGTGCATACTATACACTACACTACACTACATACTAGTGCATACTATACACTACACTACACTACATACTAGTGCATACTATACACTACACTACACTACATACTAGTGCATACTATACACTACACTACACTACATACTAGTGCATACTATACACTACACTACACTACATACTAGTGCATACTATACACTACACTACACTACACTACCCACACATACATACAGTGCATACTATACACTACACTACACTACATACTAGTGCATACTATACACTACACTACACTACATACTAGTGCATACTATACACTACACTACACTACATACTAGTGCATACTATACACTACACTACACTACATACTAGTGCATACTATACACTACACTACACTACATACTAGTGCATACTATACACTACACTACATACTAGTGCATACTATACACTACACTACACTACATACTAGTGCATACTATACACTACACTACACTACATACTAGTGCATACTATACACTACACTACACTACATACTAGTGCATACTATACACTACACTACACTACATACCAGTGCATACTATATACTACACTACAACACTACACTACACTACATACTAGTGCATACTATACACTACACTACACTACATACTAGTGCATACTATACACTACACTACACTACACTACACTACATACCAGTGCATACTATACACTACACTACACTACATACTAGTGCATACTATACACTACACTACACTACATACTAGTGCATACTATACACTACACTACACTACATACCAGTGCATACTATACACTACACTACACTACATACTAGTGCATACTATACACTACACTACACTACATACTAGTGCATACTATACACTACACTACATACTAGTGCATACTATACACTACACTACACTACATACTAGTGCATACTATACACTACACTACACTACATACTAGTGCATACTATACACTACACTACACTACATACTAGTGCATACTATACACTACACTACACTACATACCAGTGCATACTATATACTACACTACACTACATACTAGTGCATACTATACACTACACTACACTACATACCAGTGCAAACTATACACTACACTACACTACATACCAGTGCATACTATACACTACACTACACTACATACTAGTGCATACTATACACTACACTACACTACATACTAGTGCATACTATACACTACACTACACTACATACCATTGCATACTATACACTACACTACACTACATACTAGTGCATACTATACACTACACTACACTACATACTAGTGAATATTAAACACTACAATACATACTAGTGCATACTATACACTACACTACACTACATACTAGTGCATACTATACACTACACTACACTACATACCAGTGCATACTATACACTACACTACACTACACTACATACTAGTGCATACTATACACTACACTACACTACATACTAGTGCATACTATACACTATACTACACTACATACCAGTGCATACTATACACTACACTACACTACATACCAGTGCATACTATACACTACACTACACTACATACTAGTGCATACTATACACTACACTACACTACACTACATACTAGTGCATACTATACACTACACTACACTACATACTAGTGAATATTAAACACTACAATACATACTAGTGCATACTATACACTACACTACACTACATACTAGTGCATACTATACACTACACTACACTACATACCAGTGCATACTATACACTACACTACACTACATACTAGTGCATACTATACACTACACTACACTACATACTAGTGCATACTATACACTACACTACACTACATACCAGTGCATACTATACACTACACTACACTACATACTAGTGCATACTATACACTACACTACACTACATACTAGTGCATACTATACACTACACTACACTACATACCAGTGCATACTATACACTACACTACACTACATACTAGTGCATACTATACACTACACTACACTACATACCAGTGCATACTATACACTACACTACACTACATACTAGTGCATACTATACACTACACTACACTACATACTAGTGCATACTATACACTACACTACACTACATATAAGTTCATATTATACACTACACTACATACTAGTGCATACTATACACTACACTACACTACATACTAGTGCATACTATACACTACACTACACTACATACTAGTGCATACTATACACTACACTACACTACATACCAGTGCATACTATACACTACACTACAC
The DNA here is from genome assembly GCF_964263955.1 of Coregonus lavaretus. Taxonomy (NCBI): domain Eukaryota; kingdom Metazoa; phylum Chordata; class Actinopteri; order Salmoniformes; family Salmonidae; genus Coregonus; species Coregonus lavaretus. The sequence continues at coordinate 231,262 of NC_140001.1, forward strand.
TACATACTAGTGCATACTATACACTACACTACACTACATACTAGTGCGTACTATACACTACACTACACTACATACTAGTGCATACTATACACTACACTACACTACATACTAGTGCATACTATACACTAAACTACACTACATACTAGTGCATACTATACACTACACTACACTACATACTAGTGCATACTATACACTACACTACACTACATACTAGTGCATACTATACACTACACTACACTACATACTAGTGCACACTATACACTACACTACATACTAGTGCATACTATACACTACACTACACTACATACCAGTGCATACTATACACTACACTACACTACATACTAGTGCATACTATACACTACACTACATACTAGTGCATACTATACACTACACTACACTACATACTAGTGCATACTATACACAACACTACACTACATACTAGTGCATACTATACACTACACTACACTACATACTAGTGCATACTATACACTACACTACACTACATACTAGTGCATATTATACACTACACTACACTACATACCAGTGCATACTATACACTACACTACACTACATACTAGTGCATACTATACACTACACTACACTACACTACACTACATACTAGTGCATACTATACACTACACTACACTACATACTAGTGCATACTATACACTACACTACACTACATACCAGTGCATACTATACACTACACTACACTACATACTAGTGCATACTATACACTACACTACACTACATACTAGTGCGTACTATACACTACACTACACTACATACTAGTGCATACTATACACTACACTACACTACATACTAGTGCATACTATACACTACACTACACTACATACTAGTGCATACTATACACTACACTACACTACATACTAGTGCATACTATACACTACACTACACTACATACTAGTGCATACTATACACTACACTACACTACATACCAGTGCATACTATACACTACACTACACTACATACTAGTGCATACTATACACTACACTACACTACATACTAGTGCATACTATACACTACACTACACTACATACTAGTGCATACTATACACTACACTACACTACATACTAGTGCATACTATACACTACACTACACTACACTACACTACATACCAGTGCATACTATACACTACACTACACTACATACTAGTGCATACTATACACTACACTACACTACATACTAGTGCATACTATACACTACACTACACTACATACCAGTGCATACTATACACTACACTACACTACATACTAGTGCATACTATACACTACACTACACTACATACTAGTGCATACTATACACTACACTACATACTAGTGCATACTATACACTACACTACACTACATACTAGTGCATACTATACACTACACTACACTACATACTAGTGCATACTATACACTACACTACACTACATACTAGTGCATACTATACACTACACTACACTACATACCAGTGCATACTATACACTACACTACACTACATACTAGTGCATACTATACACTACACTACACTACATACCAGTGCAAACTATACACTACACTACACTACATACCAGTGCATACTATACACTACACTACACTACATACTAGTGCATACTATACACTACACTACACTACATACTAGTGCATACTATACACTACACTACACTACATACCATTGCATACTATACACTACACTACACTACATACTAGTGCATACTATACACTACACTACACTACATACTAGTGAATATTAAACACTACAATACATACTAGTGCATACTATACACTACACTACACTACATACTAGTGCATACTATACACTACACTACACTACATACCAGTGCATACTATACACTACACTACACTACACTACATACTAGTGCATACTATACACTACACTACACTACATACTAGTGCATACTATACACTATACTACACTACATACCAGTGCATACTATACACTACACTACACTACATACCAGTGCATACTATACACTACACTACACTACATACTAGTGCATACTATACACTACACTACACTACACTACATACTAGTGCATACTATACACTACACTACACTACATACTAGTGAATATTAAACACTACAATACATACTAGTGCATACTATACACTACACTACACTACATACTAGTGCATACTATACACTACACTACACTACATACCAGTGCATACTATACACTACACTACACTACATACTAGTGCATACTATACACTACACTACACTACATACTAGTGCATACTATACACTACACTACACTACATACTAGTGCATACTATACACTACACTACACTACATACCAGTGCATACTATACACTACACTACACTACATACTAGTGCATACTATACACTACACTACACTACATACTAGTGCATACTATACACTACACTACATACTAGTGCATACTATACACTACACTACACTACATACTAGTGCGTACTATACACTACACTACACTACATACTAGTGCATACTATACACTACACTACACTACATACTAGTGCATACTATACACTACACTACACTACATACCAGTGCATACTATACACTACACTACACTACATACTAGTGCATACTATACACTACACTACACTACATACTAGTGAATACTATACACTACACTACACTACATACTAGTGCATACTATACACTACACTACACTACATACTAGTGCATACTATACACTACACTAAATACTAGTGCATACTATACACTACACTACACTACATACTAGTGCATACTATACACTACACTACACTACACTACACTACATACTAGTGCATACTATACACTACACTACACTACACTACATACTAGTGAATACTATACACTACACTGCACTACATACCAGTGCATACTATACACTACACTACACTACATACTAGTGCGTATTATACACTACACTACACTACATACTAGTGCATACTATACACTACACTACACTACACTACATACCAGTGCATACTATACACTACACTACACTACATACTAGTGCATACTATACACTACACTACACTACATACTGGTGCATACTATACACTACACTACACTACATACTAGTGCATATTATACACTACACTACACTACATACTAGTGCATACTATACACTACACTACACTACATACTAGTGCATACTATATACTACACTACACTACATACTAGTGCATACTATACACTACACTACAGTACACTACACTACATACTAGTGCATACTATACACTACACTACACTACACTACACTACATACTAGTGCATACTATACACTACACTACACTACATACCAGTGCATACTATACACTACACTACACTACATACTGGTGCGTATTATACACTACACTACACTACATACTAGTGCATACTATACACTACACTACACTACACTACATACTAGTGCATACTATACACTACACTACACTACACTACACTACACTACATACTAGTGCATACTATACACTACACTACACTACATACCAGTGCATACTATACACTACACTACACTACATACTAGTGCATACTATACACTACACTACACTACATACTAGTGCATACTATACACTACACTACACTACATACTAGTGCATACTATACACTACACTACACTACATACCAGTGCATACTATACACTACACTACACTACATACTAGTGCATACTATACACTACACTACACTACATACTAGTGCATACTATACACTACACTACACTACATACTCGTGCATACTATACACTACACTACACTACATACTAGTGCATACTATACACTACACTACCCTACATACTAGTGCATACTATACACTACACTACACTACATACTAGTGCATACTATACACTACACTACACTCCATACCAGTGCGTACTATACACTACACTACACTACATACCAGTGCATACTATAAACTACACTACATACTAGTGCATACTATACACTACACTACACTACACTACACTACACTACATACTAGTGCATACTATACACTACACTACACTACATACTAGTGCATACTATACACTACACTACACTACATACCAGTGCATACTATACACTACACTACATACTAGTGCATACTATACACTACACTACACTACATACTAGTGCATACTATACACTACACTACATACTAGTGCATACTATACACTACACTACACTACATACTAGTGCATACTATACACTACACTACACTACATACTAGTGCATACTATACACTACACTACACTACATACTAGTGCATACTATACACTACACTACACTACACTACATACTAGTGCATACTATACACTACACTACACTACATACTAGTGCATACTATACACTACACTACACTACATACTAGTGCATACTATACACTACACTACACTACATACTAGTGCATACTATACACTACACTACATACTAGTGCATACTATACACTACACTACACTACATACTAGTGCATACTATACACTACACTACAGTACATACTAGTGCATACTATACACTACACTACACTACATACTAGTGCATACTATACACTACAATACACTACACTACACTACACTACATACTAGTGCATACTATACACTACACTACACTACATACCAGTGCATACTATACACTACACTACACTACATACTAGTGCATACTATACACTACACTACACTACATACCAGTGCATACTATACACTACACTACACTACATACCAGTGTATACTATACACTACACTACACTACATACTAGTGCATACTATACACTACACTACACTACATACTAGTGCATACTATACACTACACTACACTACATACCAGTGCATACTATACACTACACTACACTACATACCAGTGCATACTATACACTACACTACACTACATACTAGTGCATACTATACACTACACTACACTACACTACATACTAGTGCATACTATACACTACACTACACTACATACTAGTGAATATTAAACACTACAATACATACTAGTGCATACTATACACTACACTACACTACATACTAGTGCATACTATACACTACACTACACTACATACCAGTGCATACTATACACTACACTACACTACATACTAGTGCATACTATACACTACACTACACTACATACTAGTGCATACTATACACTACACTACACTACATACCAGTGCATACTATACACTACACTACATACCAGTGCATACTATACACTACACTACACTAAATACTAGTGCTTACTATACACTACACTACACTACACTACACCACACTACATACTAGTGCATACTATACACTACACTACACTACATACTAGTGAATATTAAACACTACAATACATACTAGTGCATACTATACACTACACTACACTACATACTAGTGCATACTATACACTACACTACACTACATTCCAGTGCATACTATACACTACACTACACTACATACTAGTGCATACTATACACTACACTACACTACATACTAGTGCATACTATACACTACACTACACTACATACTAGTGCATACTATACACTACACTACACTACATACCAGTGCATACTATACACTACACTACATACTAGTGCATACTATACACTACACTACAATACATACTAGTGCATACTATATGCTACACACACTACATACTATTGCATTCTATACACTTCCCTCACCCTAGGATACTTCAAATGTTCCCCAGCTGGGTTTGCAACTTCTGTAAGCGCCTCTACTCTACTGCTCTAAGCCACTACGCGATGATATGCGATGATATGTGATGATATGTGATGATATGTGATGATATGCGATGATATGCGATAATATGCGATGATATGCGATGATATGCGATGATATGAGATGATATGTGATGATATGTGATGATATGCGATGATATGCGATGATATGAGATGATATGTGATGATATGTGATGATATGTGATGATATGCGATGATATGAGATGATATGTGATGATATGCGATGATATGCGATGATGGTTTATTATAAAGGAGATGTTTTTTCTCAAGCGTCCTCGGATATTTTTTTTATTTTTTTTTATTTAACCTTTATTTAACCAGGAAGGGCTCATTGAGATTTAAAATCTCTTTTTCAAGAGCGCCCTGGCCAAGATAGGCAGCACCAAGTCATTACAAAAAATTACAGACAGACAACATGAAAAACTACAAGTAATCTAGTAAAAACCATTCATGAATTCACAAGAGTATAACAATATCAAAAACAGCAAATTAAAAACATTGACAGGTCAGGGAATCAGCCTCAAAATCCTTCATCAGAGATTTAAAAACACCAATCGGGACAAGTTCTTCCAGTTTAAAATTATTTTGTAAGGTGTTCCAAGACGATGGCGCAGAGTACATAAAAGACCTTTTACCAAATTCAGTTCGGACATTTGGAACAGTTAGCAGGATAAAGTCCAGTGAACGAAGAGAGTACCCACCACATTTCTGAACAATAAAAATGCCCAAATAAAAAGGTAGTAAACCCAAAATGGCTTTGTAAATAAAAGTATACCAGTGACTGAGCCTACGAGTGACTAGAGAAGGCCAGCCAACCCTGGTATACAAAGTACAGTGGTGCGTAAGGGTTTTGCAGTTTAAAATAAATCTCAAAGTACCATGATAAAGAGTGTCAATTGATCTCAAACACTGAGCGGAAGCATTCATATATAAAATATCCCCATAGTCTAGTAAAGGCATAAATGTAGCTGATACTAGCCTCCTTCTGGCTTCAAAAGAAAAACAGGCCTTATTCCTAAAATTAAATCCCAATTTCAGCTTCAATTTTTTTGTATGTTGTTGAATATGCAATTTAAAAAGAGAGGCCGTCATCAATTAGAATTCCAAGATATTTATATGAGGTTACAACCTCAATCTCCTTGCCCTGACAGGTAGTAACAGGTGAAAGGTTCAGAGGTCTATTTCTTGCATTAGAAAACACCATTAGTTTAGTTTTGTCAGTATTGAGGATAAGCTTCAATTGACACAAGGTATGTTGAACAGTATAAAAAGCAGTTTGCAAGTTCTGGAAAGCTTTTGTAAGAGATGAGGCACAACAGTAAATAACAGTATCATCAGCATAAAAATGAAGTTGTGCATTTTGGACATTTTTGTCTAAATCATTAATATAAATAGTGAATAAGAGAGGACCAAGTACAGAGCCCTGGGGCACACCATTCAGGACAGACAATTTAACAGACATAAGCCCATCAAATTGAGTGCACTGAGTTCTATCAGACAGATAGTTAGCAAACCATGCAACTGCATGCTCCGAAAGACCTACACTCAACAATCTCTGCCTTAGTATAGCATGATCAACTGTATCAAAAGCCTTAGAGAGATCAATAAAAAGTGAGACACAGTGCTGTTTTTTGTCAAGGGCTTCAGTGATATCATTTAAAACCTTCATGGCTGCTGTAATTGTGCTATGCTTCTTCCTGAAGCCCGATTGATACATTGATAAAATAGAGTTAGTAAATAAAAACTCTTTTAGCTGTTCACTTACAAGGGTTTCAAGTATTTTCACCAGGGGTGACAGCTTTGAGATTGGCCTATAATTATTTAAAAGAGTTGGATCTCCCCCTTTTAAAAGTGGTAGGACAAATGCTGATTTCCAGATCTTTGGAATTTCATTACATTCCAGGGTTAGATTGAACAGATATGTAAGTGGTTCAGCTATGAAATCAGCTGCCAGATTTAAAAAGCAGGGATCCAAAAGATCAGAACCTGCAGGCTTTCTTTGATCTAAGGATTTCAGGGCTTTATGTACCACCTGCACTGAGAATGGCAGAAAACTAAAAGTTTGACCAGCTCTCACTGGTTCATCCACACAGGGTTGTACAGAGACAGAGGACACTGGTTCATCCACACAGGGTTGTACAGAGACAGAGGACACTGAATCAAACAGCCTACCAGATGATACAAAGTGCTCATTGAAACAATATTCCGAATGTTCCACCAAATGAAGCACTGGCTCGCTCGCTAACGTTACGTTATGATCTGTATAGTAATATTATTCTAATCAGAAACCCATTAGCATTGGTAGTTAAAGCCTAATGTTAGTTAGCTAACATTTAACCTAGTTCGTTAGCTTTATCTACCTGCAGATTCGTACTACATCTATGACAATATTTGTATTGGTAGTAGTATGAGTTGGGATTATGCTGGTTCATTGTTTAGCTAGCTAGCTACATGTCTAAACAAAATACTCAATTTAGGCCGGATTATTACATGACTCATCAAGTTTGCCCACTGACAAAGACATGATCAGTCTATAATTTTAATGGTAGGTTTATTTGAACAGTGAGAAACACAATAACAACAACAAAATCCAGAAAAACACATGTCAAAAATGTTATAAATTGATTTGCATTTTAATGAGGGAAATAAGTATTTGACTCCTCTGCATAACATGACTCAGTACTTGGTGGCAAAACCCTTGTTGGCAATCACAGAGGTCAGACGTTTCTTGTAGTTGGCCACCAGGTTTGCACACATCTCAGGAGGGATTTTGTCCCACTCCTCTTTGCAGATCTTCTCCAAGTCATTAAGGTTTTGAGGCTGACGTTTGGCAACTCGAACCTTCAGCTCCCTCCACAGATTTTCTATGGGATTAAGGTCTGGAGACTGGCTAGGCCACTCCAGGACCTTAATGTGCTTCTTCTTGAGCCACTCATTTGTTGCCTTGGCCGTGTGTTTAGAGTCATTGTCATGCTAGAATACCCATCCCCAACCCATTTCCAATGCCCTGGCTGAGGGAAGGAGGTTCTCACTCAAGATTTGACAGTACATGGCCCCGTCCATCGTCCCTTTGATGCGGTGAAGTTGTCCTGTCCCCTTAGCAGAAAAACACCCCCAAAGCATAATGTGTCCACCTCCATGTTTGACGGTAGGGATGGTGTTCTTGGGGTCATAGGCAGCATTCCTCCTCCTCCAAACACGGCGAGTTGAGTTGATGCCAAAGAGCTCGATTTTGGTCTCATCTGACCACAACACTTTCACCCAGTTCTCCTCTGAATCATTCAGATGTTCATTGGCAAACTTCAGACGGCCCTGTATATGTGTTTTCTTGAGCAGGGGGACCTTGCGGGCGCTGTAGGATTTCAGTCCTTTCAGACAAGATCCTCCCATGTAGTTCTGGGCTGATTCCTCACCGTTCTCATGATCATTGCAACTCCACGAGGTGAGAACTTGCATGGAGCCCCAGGCCGAGGGAGATTGACAGTTATTTTGTGTTTCTTCCATTTATTTTTTATTTCACCTTTAGTTAACCAGGTAAGCCAGTTGAGTACAGGTTCTCATTTACAACTGCGACCTGGCCAAGATAAAGCAAAGCAGTGCGATAAAAACAACAGAGTTACATATGGGGTAAAAAAACATAAAGTCAAAAATACAACAGAAAATATATATACAGTGTGTGCAAATGTAGCAAGTTATGGAGGTAAGGCAATAAATAGGCTATAGTGCAAAATAATTACAATAGTATTAACACTGGAATGCTAGATGTGCAAGAGATTATGTGCAAATAGAGATACTGGGGTGCAAAAGAGCAAAATAAATAATAATATAGGGATGAGGTAGTTGGGTGGGCTAATTTCAGATGGGCTGTGTACAGGTGCAGTGATCGGTAAGGTGCTCTGACATCATAAGGTGAATGTACCAATTTGTAAGTCGCTCTGGATAAGAGTGTCTACTAAATGACGAAAATGTAAATGTAATGTAAATGCTATCTATATTAAAAAGGGATTGGAGGAAAGTGATGATGATGGATTACTCATGCCTAACCCAGGAGACGGATGATCACGGGGCCGTCCCTCTGCTCTCCTAGACCCCGGGTTGGGACGCACCGGACACCGTTGAAGCTGGTGTCCCTCCTGGCCACAATAGGAACAGAGCCCCAACTGTCTCTGACGGCGTCGCTCTGCCGCGGGGAGGAATGTGGCCCCTACCTCCATGGGTTCAGGCTCTGACTCAGAACGGTCAACGAAGGAGGGAGAGAGGCGATGGGGGTGCCGACGCTCCCAAAGAAGGTTATCCAGACAGCTGGCCATCGCGACAAGTGTGTCCAAGGTTAGATTGTCGTCTCGGCATGCCAACTCCGTCTGGACCTCTTTGCGCAATCCTCTTCTGAATAGGGTGCAGAGCGCCGGCTCATTCCATCCACTGGATGCTGCCACTGTCCAGCGTGTACTACTGTCTGAAAGGTGAGCGTGTACTACTGTCTGAAAGGTGAGCGTGTACTTCTGTCTGAAAGGTGAGTGTGTACTACTGTCTGAAACGTGAGCGTGTACTACTGTCTGAAAGGTGAGCGTGTACTACTGTCTGAAAGGTGAGCGTGTACTACTGTCTGAAAGGTGAGTGTGTACTTCTGTCTGAAAGGTGAGTGTGTACTTCTGTCCGAAAGGTGAGTGTGTACTTCTGTCTGAAAGGTGAGCGTGTACTACTGTCTGAAAGGTGAGTGTGTACGTCTGTCTGAAAGGTGAGTGTGTACTACTGTCTGAAAGGTGAGCATGTACTACTGTCTGAAAGGTGAGCGTGTACTACTGTCTGAAAGGTGAGCGTGTACTACTGTCTGAAAGGTGAGCGTGTACTACTGTCTGAAAGGTGAGTGTGTACGTCTGTCTGAAAGGTGAGTGTGTACTTCTGTCCGAAAGGTGAGTGTGTACTTCTGTCTGAAAGGTGAGCGTGTACTACTGTCTGAAAGGTGAGCGTGTACTACTGTCTGAAAGGTGAGTGTGTACTACTGTCTGAAAGGTGAGCGTGTTCTACTGTCTGAAAGGTGAGCATGTACTACTGTCTGAAAGGTGAGCGTGTACTTCTGTCCGAAAGGTGGTCTGGCCATCCTGCCGTAGTTGGAGTAGGCGCTCACCTCCTCTCTGCCCTCTGGTGGATGATCCAAGACCCCCCTGAACAGAGCCATGAACCCCCCATAGGAACCCAGATGGTCCAAGACCCCCCTGAACAGAGCCATGGACACCCCATAGGAACCCAGATGGTCCAAGACCCCCCTGAACAGAGCCATGGACACCCCATAGGAACCCAGATGGTCCAAGACCCCCCTGAACAGAGCCATGAACCCCCCATAGGAACCCAGATGGTCCAAGACCCCCCTGAACAGAGCCATGAACCCCCCATAGGAACCCAGATGGTCCAAGACCCCCCTGAACAGAGCCATGAACCCCCCATAGGAACCATGCTCCTCCTCTCCTCTCTCCCAGACGGCCGTAGCCCACTCCAACGCCCGTCCGGTCAGCAGGGAAATAACTGTGGCAACCTTGGACCTCTCGGTGGTGGGGCTCCCATCTGATGAGTGAAATAGAGGGAGCACTGGAGTAGGAAGCAACGGCATTTGGATGGAGACCCGTCATATTTGTCCGGGAGGGACAAACGGGCATCGCTGACCTGGGCGGACTGGGCGGACTGCTGGCTCGCTGGGTCAACTTGTGGTAGAGAATCCTCCGCTTGTTTGAGGTGATGCCCATCGGGGAATGTCGAGACGTTGAAGAACGCAGAGGACCTCATCCATAGCCTTTCCCAGTTGTGGTCGTGGTGTTGGCGAACAAGGTGTTCCTGTTCGCTGACCATCTGGGAGATGGTTAACTGATTAACTGCTGTTTCCATTTGGTGAGGCAGTATTCTGTGACGTTGAAGCAGGTGTAGTTAGTGAGTTTAATAATAATTAACGTAGAACGATGCAAAACAAGAGAAACGTCTGACAAGGAAACAACCAATACTGAACCATTTGTTTGGTAAAAACATCAGGATGAACACATTCACAGGGGGAGTAATCAGGGAAGTAATGGAGCCCAGGTGTGCCTCATGATGGGGCGCAGCTGTGTGTAATGAGGGTTGCCAGGTGTGTGTAATGATGGGTTGCCAGGTCCGGTGGTTAGTAGACCGGCGACGTTGAGCGCCAGAGAGGGGGAGCGGGAGTAGACGTGACACATTTACACTATAAATGTATTGGTATACTTATTACGAAAGCCCCTGATAATTATATTTCAGTCTTTACATTCTTCTGCTGTTGTTTCTAGTTGTAAGGGACTGGACATTATTTATAATAAGGGTTACTTGGAGAAAATCGAACCTCTCAGAAATGGAAATGGATGACCTTTCCGTAAAGCCTACATAGCCCAAGGTTCAAGTATTTGATTAATGAGGAAATTAATGCAATTATGTGGCCAATGGTCATTCCAGAACAACTTTAGTAATAGACCTAGTGTCTGATTATCAAGTGTTGAGTTTTTGTGAATTGAAAAAAGAGAATGTCTATAGCCGGTAGTTTTTCTTGTCTGTAATAAGATAAAACCAGTGACTGACTGTAGATTAGCAAAAAGAGTTGGAAGTCTAGGTGAAATTACAGTATACCGGTAGCTCTACCATATTAAACCACTAGAGGGCAGCCATGGATAACGTTTAACTCCATCCACAGTATTGGAAGCATTGCATACAAGGCTACAACAGGCTATGAGGGAATCTCCCCAATTACAACAAGTAGCCACCATTAACAGCCTGTTCAATGTCCACCTGCTGCCTGCCATGCTAACCCTAACCTTACCTGCCTGCCTACCTGTCCACCTGCTGCCTGCCATGCTAACCCTAACCTTGCCTGCCTGCCTACCTGTCTGTCTACCTGCCTGCCATGCTAACCCTAACCTTGTCTGCCTACCTGTCTGTCTGCCTGCCTGCCTGCCATGCTAACCCTAACCTTGCCTGTCTACCTACCTGTCTGTCTGCCTGCCATGCTAACCCTAATCTTGCCTGCCGCCTGCCTACCTGTCTGCCTACCTGTCTGCCTACCTGTCTGCCTGCCTACCTGACTGCCTGCCTACCTAACTGCCTACCTGTCTGCCTGCCTACACCTGTCTGCCTACCTCTCTGCCTACCTGTCATGCTAGACAGCCAGCAGAGAGCACCCAAAGAGCTGTAAGCTCTAAACCAACATGTCATGTTTAGAGTGATGTATTGAAACCACCATTTAAATCTCCTTCAGCCTAATGAAAAGCTAAAAGGCAGGACATGCAAATATCCCATCAACAGGGTCGCTCACATTTGCATTCCCTGATATCAGAACCTTTGTTGAGGATGTCATACTAACACACAGCTGTCTTCACAGGTCCTTTATTTGGTTAAACATGAAAAGCATACACAAACAATTTTCAAATCAAATCAAATGTTGTTTGTCACATGTGCCGAATACAACGGGTGTAAACTTTACCGTGAAATGCTTGCTTACGAGCCCTTCCCATCGATGCAGAGTTAAACAAATCTAATAAAAATAGTAACACAAGAGGACTAAAATACACAAGAATTAAGCTATATACAGGAAGTACCAGTACCAGATCAATGTGGAGCTATATACAGGAAGTACCAGATCAATGTGGAGCTATATACAGGAAGTACCAGATCAATGTGGAGCTATATACAGGAAGTACCAGTACCAGATCAATGTGCAGAGGTACGAGGTATTTGAGGTAGATATGCCCATGAAGGCAGGGTGAAGTGACTAGGCATCAGGATAGATAATAATAAGGTATTTGAGGTAGATATGTCCATGAAGGCAGGGTAAAGTGACTAGGCATCAGGATAGATAATAATAAGGTATTTGAGGTAGATATGTACATGAAGGCAGGGTAAAGTGACTAGGCTTCAGGATAGATAATAATAAGGTATTTGAGGTAGATATGTACATGAAGGCAGGGTAAAGTGACTAGGCATCAGGATAGATAATAATAAGGTATATGAGGTAGATATGTACATGAAGGCAGGGTAAAGTGACTAGACATCAGGATAGATAATAATAAGGTATTTGAGGTAGATATGTACATGAAGGCAGGGTAAAGTGACTAGGCATCAGGATAGATAATAATAAGGTATTTGAGGTAGATATGTACATGAAGGCAGGGTAAAGTGACTAGGCATCAGGATAGATAATAATAAGGTATATGAGGTAGATATGTACATGAAGGCAGGGTAAAGTGACTAGACATCAGGATAGATAATAATAAGGTATTTGAGGTAGATATGTACATGAAGGCAGGGTAAAGTGACTAGGCATCAGGATAGATAATAATAAGGTATTTGAGGTAGATATGTACATGAAGGCCGGGTAAAGTGACTAGGCATCAGGATAGATAATAATAAGGTATTTGAGGTAGATATGTACATGAAGGCAGGGTAAAGTGACTAGGCATCAGGATAGATAATAATAAGGTATTTGAGGTAGATATGTACATGAAGGCAGGGTAAAGTGACTAGGCATCAGGATAGATAATAATAAGGTATTTGAGGTAGATATGTACATGAAGGCAGGGTAAAGTGACTAGGCATCAGGATAGATAATAATAAGGTATTTGAGGTAGATATGTACATGAGGGCAGGGTAAAGTTGCCATCTGTTACAAGACCATGGTGCTTGCCTATGGAGCTGTGAGGGGAACGGCACCTCCGTACCTTCAGGCTCTGATCAGTCCCTACACCCAAACGAGGGCATTGCGTTCATCCACCTCTGGCCTGCTGGCTCCCCTTCCTCTGCGGAAGCATAGTTCCCGCTCAGCCCAGTCAAAACTGTTCGCTGCTCTGGCACCCCAATGGTGGAACAAGCTCCCTCACGACGCCAGGACAGCGGAGTCACTCATCACCTTCCGGAGACATTTGAAAACCCCACCTCTTTAAGGAATACCTGGGATAGGATAAAGTAATCCATTGGCACACAGCAAAAATATGACATTTCTCGAACGCAATTTTCTTGTTATCTGCTTGTTTAAGTCAATTACAAAGCTACATTTAAGGAAACTACAACATGTCTAAAGATTACTTTTCAACATCGCCTGCTCCCGAGCGTTCTCACTACTACGGAATATTCTAGGGCTCATGCCCCTTTAGGATAGGGTTAGGGTTAAACCTCATGCCCCTTTAGGGTTAGGTTAGGGTTAACCCTCATGCCCCTTTAGGGTTAGGTTAGGGTTAACCCTCATGCCCCTTTAGGGTTAGGTTAGGGTTAACCCTCATGCCCCTTTAGGGTTAGGTTAGGGTTAACCCTCATGCCCCTTTAGGGTTAGGTTAGGGTTAACCCTCATGCCCCTTTAGGGTTAGGTTAGGGTTAACCCTCATGCCCCTTTAGGGTTAGGTTAGGGTTAACCCTCATGCCCCTTTAGGGTTAGGTTAGGGTTAACCCTCATGCCCCTTTAGGGTTAGGTTAGGGTTAAACCTCATGCCCCTTTAGGGTTAGGTTAGGGTTAACCCTCATGCCCCTTTAGGGTTAGGTTAGGGTTAACCCTCATGCCCCTTTAGGGTTAGGTTAGGGTTAAACCTCATGCCCCTTTAGGGTTAGGTTAGGGTTAACCCTCATGCCCCTTTAGGGTTAGGTTAGGGTTAACCCTCATGCCCCTTTAGGGTTAGGTTAGGGTTAACCCTCATGCCCCTTTAGGGTTAGGTTAGGGTTAACCCTCATGCCCCTTTAGGATAGGGTTAGGGTTAAACCTCATGCCCCTTTAGGGTTAGGTTAGGCTTAAACCTCATGCCCCTTTAGGGTTAGGTTAGGGTTAACCCTCATGCCCCTTTAGGGTTAGGTTAGGGTTAACCCTCATGCCCCTTTAGGGTTAGGTTAGGGTTAAACCTCATGCCCCTTTAGGGTTAGGTTAGGGTTAACCCTCATGCCCCTTTAGGGTTAGGTTAGGGTTAACCCTCATGCCCCTTTAGGGTTAGGTTAGGGTTAACCCTCATGCCCCTTTAGGGTTAGGTTAGGGTTAACCCTCATGCCCCTTTAGGGTTAGGTTAGGGTTAACCCTCATGCCCCTATAGGATAGGGTTAGGGTTAACCCTCATGCCCCTTTAGGGTTAGGTTAGGGTTAACCCTCATGCCCCTTTAGGGTTAGGTTAGGGTTAACCCTCATGCCCCTTTAGGGTTAGGTTAGGGTTAAACCTCATGCCCCTTTAGGGTTAGGTTAGGGTTAACCCTCATGCCCCTTTAGGGTTAGGTTAGGGTTAACCCTCATGCCCCTTTAGGGTTAGGTTAGGGTTAACCCTCATGCCCCTTTAGGGTTAGGTTAGGGTTAACCCTCATGCCCCTTTAGGGTTAGGTTAGGGTTAACCCTCATGCCCCTTTAGGGTTAGGTTAGGGTTAACCCTCATGCCCCTTTAGGGTTAGGTTAGGGTTAACCCTCATGCCCCTTTAGGGTTAGGTTAGGGTTAACGCTCATGCCCCTTTAGGGTTAGGTTAGGGTTAAACCTCATGCCCCTTTAGGGTTAGGTTAGGGTTAACCCTCATGCCCCTTTAGGGTTAGGTTAGGGTTAACCCTCATGCCCCTTTAGGGTTAGGTTAGGGTTAACCCTCATGCCCCTTTAGGGTTAGGTTAGGGTTAACCCTCATGCCCCTTTAGGGTTAGGTTAGGGTTAACCCTCATGCCCCTTTAGGGTTAGGTTAGGGTTAACCCTCATGCCCCTTTAGGGTTAGGTTAGGGTTAAACCTCATGCCCCTTTAGGGTTAGGTTAGGGTTAAACCTCATGCCCCTTTAGGGTTAGGTTAGGGTTAAACCTCATGCCCCTTTAGGGTTAGGTTAGGGTTAAACCTCATGCCCCTTTAGGGTTAGGTTAGGGTTAACCCTCATGCCCCTTTAGGGTTAGGTTAGGGTTAAACCTCATGCCCCTTTAGGGTTAGGTTAGGGTTAAACCTCATGCCCCTTTAGGGTTAGGTTAGGGTTAACCCTCATGCCCCTTTAGGGTTAGGTTAGGGTTAAACCTCATGCCCCTTTAGGGTTAGGTTAGGGTTAACCCTCATGCCCCTTTAGGGTTAGGTTAGGGTTAACCCTCATGCCCCTTTAGGGTTAGGTTAGGGTTAACCCTCATGCCCCTTTAGGGTTAGGTTAGGGTTAACCCTCATGCCCCTTTAGGGTTAGGTTAGGGTTAAACCTCATGCCCCTTTAGGGTTAGGTTAGGGTTAACCCTCATGCCCCTTTAGGGTTAGGTTAGGGTTAAACCTCATGCCCCTTTAGGGTTAGGTTAGGGTTAACCCTCATGCCCCTTTTCATGACGGTGCTAGCAACCACGTGAGTGAGTGCTACTGACTGGAACATTAAGATAGCCAAGACCAACAACACAAACAAACCGATTATACAGCTACAAGTAGTGAGTGGAGTTATAAACAGACTGTACTAAACAAGTTAAATTGTCTTACCTGTGATGAAATGTTTACGTGTAGCCTACTTGGACACCGGGTCCCCACAATTTCCCCCGCCGAATAGCCTGAAGCCACAGGAATCTTCTTGCAGGCTTTATTTCCCTACGTGGGAGCATTGGGAACCAGGCTTTATTTCCCTACATGGGAGCATTGGGAACCAGGCTTTATTTCCCTACGTGGGAGCATTGGGAACCAGGCTTTATTTCCCTACATGGGAGCATTGGGAACCAGGCTTTATTTCCCTACGTGGGAGCATTGGGAACCAGGCTTTATTTCCCTACATGGGAGCATTGGGAACCAGGCTTTATTTCCCTACGTGGGAGCATTGTGAACCAGGCTTTATTTCCCTACATGGGAGCATTGGGAACCAGGCTTTATTTCCCTACGTGGGAGCATTGTGAACCATATGTCGAGACTTTTGACCTGGTTACATGTACATTGGACAACACAGCAGCTTTTCAGCATGTTTTGTTATTTCTGTATAACAAAAACATCTATGACGAAGTTGGCTCTTTTACACTGTGGGTCAATGGGAAAGAATGTTTGCTTTTCCCAATTAGTTTTTGCCTTTTTCTTCAGGCTGTTTCTGCCTTAGGGCTGTGGGGGTCGCTACCGTTTAAGATGAGGAAGGACGATCATTTCTTTGATGAGCCTTATTTCTGTTACTGTCATTCATATTCCATATAAAAAAATAAAAATAAAAAAAAATTCACCCAGCTCAATGGTTTAGGCTACTACACATTGTACTCAAATTTTCCCTTTACCCATAATGAGGTTGCTACAACTTAGCCTATGAATGAAAGTTTACAACGTAGGGGCACAGGTCGAGGGAAAAATTTTAGTAATCAAGGTGACAGACAGTGAACATTTAATACCGCCTCACACACTCTTGCATGCATCTAGCTGGTCTAGGAAGTAATCATTAGACCAACAGTTGTAAGAGAGAGTTTCTATTGGATAAATTCAGGTATGTTATCCCTGTTTTGTTCCATTTGCTTCCGTTTAAGGAAAGTTTTTCAACAGAATCGGCGGAATGAACATGATCTCAGTATATACAGTATATACACCTGTTCTGAAAGGCCCCAGAGTCTGCAACACCACTAAGCAAGGGGCACCACCAAGCAAGCGGCACCATGAAGACCAAAGAGCTTTCCAAACAGGTCAGGGACAAAGTTGTGGAGAAGTACAGATCAGGGTTGGGTTATGAAAAAATATCAGAAACTTTGAACATCCCACGGAGCACCATTAAATCCATTATTAAATAATATAAAAATAATTATTAAAAAATGGAAAGAATATGGCACCACAACAAACCTGCCAAGAAAGGGCTGCCCACCAAAACTCACAGACCAGGCAAGGAGGGCATTAATCAGAGAGGCAACAAAGAGACCAAAGATAACCCTGAAGGAGCTGCAAAGCTCCACAGCGGAGATTGGAGTATCTGTCCATAGGACCACTTTAAGCCATACACTCCACAGAGCTGGGGTTTATGGAAGAGTGGCCAGAAAAAATGTAGAAAACCAAAAGCTTACCTTGACTTGGATGAGTTCCAGTGTTGGATAGCCGTATCCAGCTAGCTAACATCCCTCTCTGTTTGAGCCGGGTGTTTGAGTAGGCTAAACTAGCTAGCTGCATTCGCTGGCTAAGAAAGTGAAAGTGTAAAAAAAATTGCAAAATATAGCTAGCGCTCTCTCTCGCTCTCTTGCTTCTCCTTCATTTTTGAAGAAATGTATTTGTTCAAAACTGTTAACTCAGAGTGAGAAAGACAATAGTTTAACTACTCACCACATTTTATGCACTGCAGTGCTAGCTAGCTGCAGCTTATATGCTTTCAGTACTAGATTCATTCTCTGATCCTTTGATTGGGAGGATAACATGACAGTTCATGCTCTAATAGGTTGGAGGATGTCCTCCGAAAGTTGTCATAATTACTGTGTAAGTCTATGGAAGGGGGTGAAAACCAAGAGACTCCTAGGCTTTGTATTGAAGTCAGTGTACCAAGAGGAGGACAGAAGATAGCTGTCCTCCTGCTACACCATGGTGCTACCCTACAAAACTGTTCGCTGCTCTGGCACCCCAATGGTGGAACAAGCTCCCTCACGACGCCAGGACAGCGGAGTCACTCACCACCTTCCGGAGACATTTGAAACCCCACCTCTTTAAGGAATACCTGGGATAGGCTAAAGTATTCCTTCTAAGGGGCATGAGGTTTAAGTCTATGGAAGGGGGTGAAAACCAAGAGACTCCTAGGCTTTGTATTGAAGTCAGTGTACCAAGAGGAGGACAGAAGATAGCTGTCCTCCTGCTACACCATGGTGCTACCCTACAAAACTGTTCGCTGCTCTGGCACCCCAATGGTGGAACAAGCTCCCTCACGACGCCAGGACAGCGGAGTCACTCACCACCTTCCGGAGACATTTGAAACCCCACCTCTTTAAGGAATACCTGGGATAGGCTAAAGTATTCCTTCTAACCCCCCCCCCCCCAAATTGTAAAGTGGTTATCCCACTGGCTATAGGGTGAACGCACCAATTTGTGAGTCGCTCTGGCTAAGAGCGTCTGCTAAATGACGTTAATGTGCCCTTGAGCAAGGCACTTAACCCTAATTGCTCCTGTAAGTCGCTCTGGTTAAGAGCGTCTGCTAAATGACTAAAATGTAAATGTAAATGTACATAGTGCTGTTGAGGCTACTGTAGACCTTCATAGCAAAACAGTGTTTTTTTTATCTAAAAAACGATAACTTTTTAAATGTTTCACTATTTTTATTTTTATGAAATTCACAGAGGATGGTTCTCCCTTTCCTCCTCCGAGGAGCCTCCACTGCACTACACAGCTGATTCAAATAATCAACTAATCATCAAACTTCAGAATATATATATTAGATATTATAAACAGGTTAGTTTGGCTCCTGGATGTGGATTGGCTGAAAACAGTGGTATTTCAGACCATATACCACAGCTATGGTAGAAAAGTGTGGCCATACACACATCCTGGGCTAATAAAGAATACCTGTAAAGAACAGGAAGGCTCGCACACTGTCTATGGTAAGGTCTACACCTGTCTATGCTGCCAATTCACACACTGTCTATTCCCCCAATTCACACACTGTCTATGCTCCCAATTCACACACTGTCTATGCTGCCAATTCACACACTGTCTATTCCCCCAATTCACACACTGTCTATGCTCCCAATTCACACACTGTCTATGCTGCCAATTCACACACTGTCTATTCCCCCAATTCACACACTGTCTATGCTCCCAATTCACACACTGTCTATTCCCCCAATTCACACACTGTCTATGCTCCCAATTCACACACTGTCTATGCTGCCAATTCACACACTGTCTATTCCCCCAATTCACACACTGTCTATGCTCCCAATTCACACACTGTCTATGCTGCCAATTCACACACTGTCTATTCCCCCAATTCACACACTGTCTATGCTGCCAATTCACACACTGTCTATGCTGCCAATTCACACACTGTCTATTCCCCCAATTCACACACTGTCTATGCTCCCAATTCACACACTGTCTATGCTCCCAATTCACACACTGTCTATTCCCCCAATTCACACACTGTCTATGCTGCCAATTCACCGCTTTATTGACTACATTTAGATCCAAAACGGATCTTCGTCAGGTCAAACAGACTGAGTGCTCACATCCCAAAATATACTTGCCCGTATATACTGAATGAGCCCGAAAAGAAAACCTGACTTAAAACAATGATTGTGCCATTATACAATACATAGCCTACCACATATTACACCATACATAGCCTACCACATATTACACAATACATAGCCTACCACATATTATACATATTACATATTACACAATACATAGCCTACCACATATTACACAATACATAGCCTACCACATATTACACAATACATAGCCTACCACATATTACACAATACATAGCCTACCACATATTATACATATTACATATTACACAATACATAGCCTACCACATATTACACAATACATAGCCTACCACATATTACACAATACATAGCCTACCACATATTACACAATACATAGCCTACCACATATTACACAATACATAGCCTACCACATATTACACAATACATAGCCTACCACATATTATACAATATATAGCCTACCACATATTACACAATACATAGCCTACCACATATTACACAATACATAGCCTACCACATATTATACAATACATAGCCTACCACATATTACACAATACATAGCCTACCACATATTACACAATACATAGCCTACCACATATTACACAATACATAGCCTACCACATATTACACAATACATAGCCTACCACATATTACACAATACATAGCCTACCACATATTACACAATACATAGCCTACCACATATTATACAATACATAGCCTACCACATATTATACAATACATAGCCTACCACATATTATACAATACATAGCCTACCACATATTACACAATACATAGCCTACCACATATTACACAATACATAGCCTACCACATATTACACAATACATAGCCTACCACATATTATACAATACATAGCCTACCACATATTACACAATACATAGCCTACCACATATTACACAATACATAGCCTACCACATATTACACAATACATAGCCTACCACATATTACACAATACATAGCCTACCACATATTACACAATACATAGCCTACCACATATTACACAATACATAGCCTACCACATATTATACAATACATAGCCTACCACATATTATACAATACATAGCCTACCACATATTACACACGACATATATATATATATATATATTTTAATGGATGTAAGATGTCTTTGGTTCATAATTGGTCGAGCCTAAATTCTAGTAATTGCCTTTGAGTGTGGACTGTATTATTATGCAATCTGGATGGACTGGTTACCTTATGCTATGCTCCAAAATGTCTGTCCATGAGTCTGGGAGAGAACGTATTGCCCTAGGTGACGCTGTTGGTTTCATTGATTGTGCAGGGCAGCTTACAGGTAGCCTACAATTATAATTTATTTGTATTTGATTTTGAATATACTAGTAATAGGGCATTTTTTTTTTTTTTTCATAATTAATTGTGTGGAATATTACATTTAGCTACAAAATATCTCACCACTGTGCGTTTCCATCTCCTCCTCTCTCCTTTATTCCTTTCTTGGGCTGTCCGCAGTTTAGTGAAATATGTTTCATTGCGAAAAACATGTTACTATTGATGTTCCTGAATAGATTTCACTTGGTTTCCCAAATTAAGCACTGGGTAGCTGCCGGAACAGGGATGGAGAGCCCATGGCATACAGAGTTTGGGTGGAATATCCCCTGTCGGGCAGCGAGAGGCTGCTCCTCAGACAGTGGTTGATGCATGGAGTGAAATAAGTCTTCTTATATTTATTTCTCAGCTGCTCATATTATATATACTACTACTAATACTTATATATACTCATATAAGCACAGCTCTGCTATAAAACTGAAGTGGCCTACTTGGCATTACTGAAAAATGGACCGGCGGAAAGTGCGCTGCTTCCATTTGCTATTTGAGTGCATACAAATGACGTTTTTTTCCCCCGCCGCTGTTCCTGCCCCATTTGATAATGGGCCATTCTAAATCAAAACTAATTTTAAATAAAGACAAGATTAAATTGAGAATAGTGTGATGGGTGAAAATATGATCACTTGATGAGAGGCAAGGAACAGAGCACAAGTTTTTTAGCGACTTCCTCAAATAATCAATTGCCTATATTCGCATCATGCAGCCCATATAGGCTTTGATTTCTAAGACATTCTAAGGTTTGTATCGTTCACAACTAAAGTTGCCAAATAACTCTGAATCTAGTTTATAGGACCTGTTTCAAATGATCACTTTTACGTTCAACAGAGACACTTTATATGCAACCTCGCTCCGGAATGGGAAAAATATCCTTTCTATTTTATTCAGCTAAGTTCAATTACATTCTTTTTACTATAAAATCATATAATATAAAATAATGGCACGGGACTTATGAGCATATCTTGTCTGCTAAATGAACAAGCCTACAGCCTATGGCATGGAGCATAGACAGATAACATACAGTAGGCCAACTCATATTCTGTTCTTCTGAAATACATTTTCTTCATATCATAATGTTTCTTTGGACCTGACTAAAATAGATAATGGATTTATTGTGATGGTGTACATTAAATTGATTTATTCAACTTTTTTTAATGTAGATGTTCCAAAGGCGTGCATCAGGTTCTTGGAGAATGGCGCCAGAGGGGATGGCTGCCGTTTTACAGGTTCCTAACCAATTGTGCTACTCTGTGTGTTTTTTTGCGTTTGTAACTTTTTTTTATATATAATGTTTCTGCCACCGTTTCTTATGACCGAAAAGAGCTTCTGGACATCAGAACAGCGATTACTCACATCGGACTGGACAAAGATTTTTTCTTTAACGAATGGGAGGCGAAAGATTTAGGCTCCTCCCAGACCAGGCCCAAATCCCCTTCATTCACATCAAGAGGAGACGCCAATACAGGGGGCACATATCCGGGTGCTTGGTAAGAATTAATCGGCGAGTGGATAATCCTCCTTTACCATCCGAGCGCCGAAGCCCCAACAAGGAGAGGACGCAGCTTCGGAGGAAGTCGTGACACGACGTCAGCTTCGGAGGAAGTCGTGACAGGTCCAAACACACCAAGACAGTCGTGACAGGTCCAAACACACCAAGACAGTCGTGACAGGTCCAAACACACCAAGACAGTCGTGACAGGTCCAAACACACCAAGACAGTCGTGAAGAGGGCATGACAACACCTATTCCCCCTCAGGAGACTGAAAAGATTTGGCATGGGTCCCCAGATCCTCAAAAAGTTCTACAGCTTCACCATCGAGAGCATCCTGACTGGTTGCATCACCGCCTGGTATGGCAACTGCTCGGCCTCCAACCGCAAGGCACTACAGAGGGTAGTGCGTACGGCCCAGTACATCACTGGGGCCAACCTTCCTGCCATCCAGGACCTCTATACCAGGCGGTGTCAGAGGAAGGCCCTAAAAATTGTCAAAGACTCCAGCCACCCTAGTCATAGACTGTTCTCTCTGCTTCCGCATGGCATGCGGTCCCGGAGCGCCAAGTATAGGTTCAAAAAGCTTCTTAACAGCTTCTACCTCTAAGCCATAATCAAATGGCCACCCAGACTGTTTGCATTGCCCCCCCCCCTCCCCTTTACATTGCCCCCCCCCCTTTGTTTTACACTGCTGCTCTCTCTGTTTCTTGTCTATGCATAGTCACTTTAACACTACCGACATGTACAAATTACCTCAATTGCCTCGACTAACCTGGACCCCCTCACATTGACTCGGTACCGGTACCCCCTGTATATATAGCTTCGTTATTGTTATTTTAGTGTGTTACAATTTTTTTTAGCAATTATTTTCTGCATTGTTGGTTAAGGGCTTGTTAGTAAGCATTTCACTGTAAGGTCTACACCTGTTGTATTCGGCGCATGTGACAAATAACAATTGATTTGATTTGATTCAGCGGCTTGTATGCAGTTTATATGCCTGGATGCCTGGAGATGCTAATCATGTTTATGTTAATTAACGGGTCAACTACCGTGAGACCGGCAGACTTTTGCATGACAATAACTGGCTGACACGATTTCATGACTCACAACCCTAACCCTAACCTGATCCTTTCTCATATTTAACTCTAACCCATCGTTTCTCATATTTAACCCATTCTTTCTCTGATTTAAACCCATCTTTTTATATTTAACCCTAACCCATTCTTTCTCTGATTTAAACCCATTTTTCTCATATTTAACCCCATCCTTTCTTCTTATTGATCTAATAGACCAGGATGTGTACCAGGTTCCTGAATGTAAATTCAATCAAATAAACAGGCTTGTGAATATGTTAAAACCACCGCTTTAGATGTCGGGTCCAAGGCCAACCAGGAAGAACTCACCCACAGTCGTTTGACAGTAAAAAGATTAGTGGTTGTGGTTACCATTCACCTTGAAACCTGGTGAAGGGCTGGGGGCATGGCATGACACTATTCAAAGTCCATTGACCCTATTAAAATGAATGGGGCAAGCGATGGAAGACCAAAGAGGACAGATCTATAGACCTACATGTCCCTAGGGCTGTTTAGAGAGGTCAAGCTATCTATTAGCTCGCCGTGTCCCAGCCATGCCAATTACTTTTTATATTTAGATGCTACACTTTTGAATATTGTTGTAATTAATGTTGAATCTATTCTTATTCATAGTTCAATGACAGACAGCCATCCTGGCTAGATTAACAGTTCAATGACAGACAGCCATCCTGGCTAGATTAACAGTTCAACGACAGACAGCCATCCTGGCTAGATTAACAGTTCAACGACAGACAGCCATCCTGGCTAGATTAACAGTTCAACGACAGACAGCCATCCTGGCTAGATTAACAGTTCAATGACAGACAGCCATCCTGGCTAGATTAACAGTTCAACGACAGACAGCCATCCTGGCTAGATTAACAGTTCAACGACAGACAGCCATCCTGGCTAGATTAATGTAGACTACTCTTTGAATTAGAGTGCTGATAGTCCTAAATTAAAACTATTGACTTAAACAGGTTGTTTTTCAATTTGAGAATTGTCCAAGACAATAACAATCCCCCTGTATTGAAATATACTACTATATGCTAATATACTATTCATGTATTTAGTGTTTCTAAGATATAACTATTTATTTTCCACTATTCGGGTTTCTGTCGATGATGATGATGATGAAGACTTGTAGGCCGTGATTGAAGCGGCAGGTGTGTATCCTTCAGAACGTTTTAATCCCTGTCAAGCCCAGCAGCAGTACACTAAAACGGCTGACGGTTTAGTAATAGTTTTATCCCTGTCAAGCCCAGCAGCAGTACACTAAAACGGCTGACGGTTTAGTAATAGTTTTATCCCTGTCAAGCCCAGCAGCAGTACACTAAAACGGCTGACGGTTTAGTAATAGTTTTATCCCTGTCAAGCCCAGCAGCAGTACACTAAAACGGCTGACGGTTTAGTAATAGTTTTATCCCTGTCAAGCCCAGCAGCAGTACACTAAAACGGCTGACGGTTTAGTAATAGTTTTATCCCTGTCAAGCCCAGCAGCAGTACACTAAAACGGCTGACGGTTTAGTAATAGTTTTATCCCTGTCAAGCCCAGCAGCAGTACACTAAAACGGCTGACGGTTTAGTAACAGCTTTGCACCATGACAGTATAATAGGAAATGTCATTCTTTAATATTTCAGTCCTGAAATCAATCAATAATTTAGTATTTTTCTATAATCTGTTCCAAAATGTTTTTATTTTAGTTGTCTATTTTGATCAGAGGGCCGATATCGAGAGAGGAGAGGACACGGTCTGTCTCTCTGTGTGTCCGTGAATAGCTACTCCAGGTGTGCACAAACAAAAGGCATGTTATATTTAGTTTTACATGAGACACATTTGGATATGCCTTGTTTACTTAACAACAGTGTTGGTTTGGATATGTCTTGTTTACTTTAACGGTTATTCTACACGCGACATTAAGAATAGCCTTAAAATAACAACAGGACAAGTCATAGGTGGATATGTAAAACACAAACAAATAGGCCTACACAGATCATCATCATCATCATCATCTCAATGAAATTATAATAAAATAGCATGAATCATAATTGGGCCTTGTAATAACATGATAATCCACCTGCAATTATCATGTAACATAGGCTATCACTTTTATCATGGAACAACATACTAAAACATGCAGGATCAGTCTTTATAGAATTAATAATATTAGGTTTATTTGTCTTCTCTTCATAATATTGCTAAGGCAGTCACCATAGGTCCGCTTATAAGGCAATAACCTATTGGAGCATATAAAGGAAACCAAAGCCACGAAGTCACCCGTTCAGTATGATACAGTGCATGACCAAAAGTATGTGGACACCTTCTCGTTGAACATCGCATTCCAAAATCATGGGCATTAATATGGAGTTGGTCCCCCCTTTGCTGCTATAACAGCCTCCACTCTTCTGGGAAGGCTTTCCACTAGATGTTGGAACATTGCTGCGGGGACTTGCTTCCATTCAGCCAGAAGAGCATTAGTGAGGTCGGGCACTGATATTGGGCGATTAGGCCTGGCTCGTAGTCGGCGGTCCAATTCATCCCAAAGGTGTTCGATGGGGTTGAGGTCAGGGCTATGTGCAGGCCAGTCAAGTTCTTCCACACCGATCTCGACAAACCATTTCTGTATGGACCTCGTTTTGTGCACGGGGGCATTGTCATGCTGAAACAGGAAAGGGCCTTCCCCAAACTGTTGCCACAAAGTTGGAAGCACAGAATCGTCTAAAATGTAATTGTATGCTGTAGCATTAATATTTCCCTTCACTGGAACCAAGGGGCCTAGCCCGAACCGTGAAAAACAGCCCCAGACCATTATTCCTCCTCCACCAAACTTTACAGTTTGCACTATGCATTTGGGCTGGTAGCGTTCTCCTGGCATCTGCCAAACCCAGATTTGTTCGTTGGATGGTGAAGTGTTATTCATCACTCCACAGTACGTGTTTCCACTGCTCCAGAGTCCAATGGCGGCGAGCTTTACACCACTCCAGCCGACGCTTGGCGTTGCACATGGTGATCTTAGGCTTGTGTGCGGCTGCTCGGCCATGGAAACCCATTTCGTGAAGCTCCCAACGAACAGTTCTTGTGCTGACGTTGCTTCCAGAGGCAGTTTGGAACTCGGTTGTGAGTGTTACAACCGAGGACAGACGATTTTTACACGCTAGGCGTGGCCAACCACTTCGCGGCTGAGCCGTTGTTGCTCCTAGACATTTCCACTTCACAATAGACCCTTTTCCAGTACACGACACATAGACGTCACGCACAGATACGCACGACTCTTGGCGGCAGTAAGAAAGCCATCGCCATCTGAGCCCATTCAACAGCCTAGATTAACTTTTTTATTACTTCTACTTCTCTTACAACTATGTTTTGATTCTTGCTTGAACACTCACTAAGATTACATTATATAAATAACTATTTTGGATGCAGTAGTTGTTAGCTAGAATGCTAACGCTCATTGACATACTGTAGGCTGTAGCTAAAGCTAGCCAAAGAGCCATTTTACAGATTGCAGTTGAAGTGTTTAAGGATGATGCAGTTGATTGTCAGAAGAACCGATGTGGATGTGGTGGAGGAGTCAGGCGCAGGACACAGAGGCTTCGTCCAACAGAGTTTACTAGTCCAAAGTACAAAAGTACAATACACGACCTCGAACAAAAACAGAGGCGAGGGAATTACGCAAACATGCGTAAACACTAAACAAAACAAACAGAGCGCAAACACGTAGCTCCGAACGACAGGCAGACAACAACACACAATCTAACCAATACAAAACAGGGAACTTATAGGACACGTAATCAGAACACAAACAGACACAGGTGTACAAGACAGACCAAAGCAATCACGCCACGAAACATTCAACGGTGGCAGCTAGTACTCCGGGGACGGCGAACGGCGAAGCCTGCCCGAACCAGGAGGAGGAGCAGTCTCGGCCGAAACCGTGACAGTACCCCCCCCCCCCTTGACGCGCGGCTCCAGCCGTGCGCCGACCCCGGCCTCGGGGACGGCCAGGAGGACGCGGACCCGGGCGCGTGGGATGCCCACGGTGGAACTCAGTCAGGAGGGATGGATCGAGGATGTCCCTCCTAGGCACCCAGCACCGTTCCTCCGGACCGTACCCCTCCCACTCCACGAGATACTGGAGACCACTCATCCGGCGCCTCGAGTCCAAGATGGTCCGGACCCTGTACGCCGGGGCCCCCTCGATGTCCAAAGGGGGCGGAGGGGTCTCTCCTATCTCATCCTCTTGGAGTGGGCCAGCTACCACCGGCCTGAGAAGAGACACATGGAACGAGGGGTTAATATTTTTGTACTCAATAGGCAGTTGTAACCTGTAACACACCTCGTTCAATCTTCTCAGGACTTTGAAGGGCCCCACAAACCGCCGACCCAGCTTCCGGCAGGGCAGGCGGAGGGGCAGGTTTCGAGTCGAGAGCCAGACTCGATCTCCCGGTGCGTACACCGGTCCCTCACTGCAGTGGCGATCGGCGCTCGCCTTTTGTTGACGGATGGCCCGCTGCAGATGGACATGGGCAGCGTCCCACGTCTCCTCCGAGCGCCGAATCCACTCGTCCACCGCAGGGGCCTCGATCTGGCTCTCGTGCCACGGTGCCAGGACCGGCTGATACCCTAAAACACACTGGAAAGGTGTTAAATTGGTGGAGGAGTGGCGGAGAGAGTTCTGGGCCATCTCTGCCCAGGGGATATACCTAGACCACTCCTCCGGCCGGTCCCGGCAATAGGACCTCAGAAACCTACCCACATCCTGGTTGACTCGTTCAACCTGCCCATTGCTCTCTGGGTGGTACCCCGAGGTAAGGCTCACCGAGACCCCCAAGCGTTCCATGAATGCCCCCCAGACTCTGGAGGCGAACTGGGGACCTCGGTCAGACACAATATCCTCAGGGACCCCATAGTGCCGGAACACGTGGGTAAATAGGGCCTCGGCGGTCTGTAGGGCAGTAGGGAGACCCGGCATTGGGAGGAGACGACAGGCCTTGGAAAACCGATCCACAACGACCAAAATGGTGGTATTCCCCTGGGAAGGGGGTAGGTCGGTCACAAAATCCACCGAGAGGTGGGACCATGGTCGTTGTGGAACGGGCAGGGGATGTAACTTACCCCTGGGCAAATGTCTAGGCGTCTTACACTGGGCGCACACCGAGCAGGAGGAGACATAAACCCTCACATCCTTAGCTAACGTTGGCCACCAGTATTTCACGCTAAGGCAGTGCACTGTCCGGCCAATACCTGGATGTCCAGAGGAGGGTGATGTATGAGCCCAATAAATAAGACGATCACGAACCTCGAGCGGAACGTACGTCCGCCCCACAGGACACTCGGGGGGAGTAGGGTCGGTACGCAGTGCCCGCTCGATTTCCGTATCGACCTCCCATACCACCGGAGCCACCAGACAAGACTCCGGCAGTATGGAAGTAGGCTCAATGGACCTCTCCTCTGTGTCATACCGCCGGGACAGGGCGTCTGCCTTTCCGTTCTGGGACCCAGGGATGTGTGTGATCTTAAAAACAAACCGGGTCAGGAACATGTTCCACCTAGCCTGACGAGGGTTCAATCTCCTAGCTGCCCGGATGTACTCCAGGTTACGGTGATCAGTCAGAATGAGGAAAGGGTGTTGAGCCCCCTCAAGCCAATGCCTCCACACCTTTAGGGCCTGGACTACAGCTAACAGCTCCCTGTCCCCAACGTCATAATTGCGCTCCGCCGAGCTGAGCTTCTTGGAGTAGAACGCACAGGAGCGGAGCTTAGGTGGCGTGCCGGACCGTTGTGACAAGACTGCCCCAATACCGGTCTCGGACGCGTCTACCTCAACTTGGAATGGTAAAGAGGGATCCGGATGCGCCAGCACCGGGGCCGAGGTGAACAGGTTCTTCAGTTTGACAAATGCCCTGTCCGCTTCAGCTGACCACTGCAAACGAACCGGACCCCCCTTTAGTAGGGACGTAATGGGAGCTGCAACCTGTCCAAAGCCCCGGATAAACCTCTGGTAGTAATTAGCAAAACCCAAGAACTGCTGCACCTCTTTTACAGGGGTTGGAGTTTGCCAATTACGCACGGCCGACACACGGTCTACCTCTATCTCCACACCAGACGCGGACAACCGATAACCCAAAAAGGAGACGGACTCCTGGAAGAACAGGCATTTTTCTGCCTTGACATACAAGTCATGCTCCAACAGTCTTCTCAACACTCGGCGCACCAGGGCTACATGCTCGGCTCGTGTAGAAGAGTACACTAGGATGTCGTCGATGTACACTACCATACCCTGCCCATGCATGTCCCGGAAAATCTCGTCAACAAAGGATTGGAAGACTGAAGGAGCATTCATTAGCCCGTATGGCATGACGAGATACTCATAATGACCCGAGGTGGTGCTAAATGCTGTTTTCCATTCATCCCCCTCCCTAATGCGCACCAGATTGTACGCGCTCCTGAGATCCAACTTTGTGAAGAACTGCGCTCCGCGTAACGATTCCGTCATAGTCGCAATCAGTGGAAGAGGGTAACTATACTTAACCGTGATCTGATTGAGACTACGGTAATCAATACACGGGCGCAAACCCCCGTCCTTCTTCTTCACAAAGAAGAAACTCGAGGAAACCGGGGAAGTGGAGGACCGTATGTATCCCTGTGCCAAGGACTCGGCTATGTAAGTCTCCATAGCCGCTGTCTCCTCTTGAGACAAGGGATACACACGGCTCCGTGGAAGAGCCGCTCCTGTTTGGAGATTTATCGCACAGTCCCCCTGTCTATGAGGTGGTAGCCGTGTTGCCCTCGTTTTGCTGAACACAAGTGCTAAGTCCTCATACTCGGGGGGAATGCGCATTGCGGGCACTTGGTTCGGACTCTCTACCGAGGTCGCCCCTAAGGAAACACCTAGACATCTCCCTACACACTGGGCAGACCACTCCATCAGAGCCCTCTGTTGCCACGCAATGGTAGGATCATGGGCGCTTAACCAGAGAAGCCCCAGCACCACGGGGTACGCAGGAGAGTCAATCAGATAAAACTGAATGATCTCCTCATGACCCCCCTGCGTCGTCATCTTAAGTGGTGCTGTGACTTCTCTGATCAGCCCCGACCCCAATGGCCGGCTGTCTAAGGCGTGGACAGGAAAGGGGGCTTCTACCGGCCAAAGGGGAATTCCTAACCTGTAACAAAATGCCCGATCAATAAAATTCCCAGCTGCGCCTGAATCTACTAGCGCCTTATGCTGGGAATGAGGTGCCACCTGTGGAAATTTCACAGGAATACTCATGTGACCAACAGAGAGCTCTGGGTAAGTGGGGCGCCTACTCACCTGAAATGACTCCCCAGTGCGTGACCTGTTGTCCCCTCTCCCAGGAGACCCTCCCCAGCACCTGGCCGCGGTGTGTCCTCCACGGCCACAGTTGGTGCAGGGGGTGGCCCCCCTCGGGTTCTCTCTCCTCTCTCTAGCGCCAGCACCCCCGAGCTCCATGGGAATCGGCTCGGAGGTGCTGGAGGGTGGAATGGATGACCCCCACTCGGGACGTCCGCGGGTAGCCAGCAGGGTGTCGTGACGGATGGATATGTCCACCAACTGGTCGAAGGATAGGTTGGTGTCCCTGCAGGCCAGCTCACGACGAACGTCCTCTCGTAGGCTACACCGGTAATGGTCGATGAGGGCCCTCTCATTCCACCCCGCATCCGCCGCTAGCGTCCGGAACTCCAGCGCGAACTCCTGTGCGCTCCTCTTCCCCTGTCGGAGGTGGAACAGACGCTCCCCTTCCCTTCAGGTGGGTGATCGAAGACAGCCCTGAAGCGGCGGGAGAACTCCGTGTAGGTGATGGTAGCGGCGTCTATTCCCCTCCATTCGGGGTTGGCCCACTCCAATGCCTTGCCGGATAGACAGGAGATGAGGGCGGAGACGCTCTCGTATCCCGAGGGCGCTGGGTGTATAGTAGCCAGGTAGAGTTCAACCTGCAGGAGGAACCCCTGACACCCGGCTGCAGAACTGTCATATGCCCTCGGGAGCGAGAGCCAAATGCCACTGGGTTCCGGTGCTGAGAGAGGAGGACTGGCCGTTGGTGATGGGATGGTGTAAGAAGGCGTGGGCACCTCTCCAGTAACCAACCGGCGCAGAGTGTTGGACACCTCGTCCATGGCGGCCCCAAGTTGCCGGATCATGGTGTCCTGATAGCTGATCCGTTCTTCCAGCGACTTGGGTGCCGCCACTGCTCCTGCTGACTCCATATGGTGTGTTGTTCTGTCAGAAGAACCGATGTGGATGTGGTGGAGGAGTCAGGCGCAGGACACAGAGGCTTCGTCCAACAGACTTTACTAGTCCAAAGTACAAAAGTACAATACACGACCTCGAACAAAAACAGAGGCGAGGGAATTACGCAAACATGCGTAAACACTAAACAAAACAAACAGAGCGCAAACACGCAGCTCCGAACGACAGGCAGACAACAACACACAATCTAACCAATACAAAACAGGGAACTTATAGGAGACTGTCATGGGCCTCTCACTCCACCGGGTTACCACCTTAATTTTCTTCCACTCTGCTCACCACTCTCTCTACTCAGCCTAACTAGCTCCACCTGTCCCTGCTCTGCTCTGCTCTAATTACTCTGCCAGCTGCGCTGCATTACCCACTACCTCTCCCAGTATTTAAGGCCCTGTCTTTCAGCTCTCCGGTGTCAGATCGTCTGCAAAGCTCACACCCGGAACCTGTTTGCTCGCGCTTCTGGCTCACCCTGGTTTTGTGACCCCGGACCTGCCTGTTTTTTGGATACTCTTCTGCCTCAGGAGATCCAGACCTGCTTCTGCCATTACGACTCCTGACTACTCTTCAATCCCGGTAACTCTGACCAGCCTTCTGCCTTGCTACTACGTATTTTGGATTTCCCTTGAACTGTACTGCTGCCTTGTTTCATTCCGCCCTGTTGTGTCTGTGTCTCCCCCCCCCAGGACTTCTGGACCACCCACCACCGGCTTCATAGGACGCATCGCTGCCACTGGGGGGGGCACAGACCCAGCACATTGGACGGGATCCCTGTTACCCCTGGAGCCTTCATTCACTCCCTACTTCCCTTTTCCCTTAAGTTTAATAAACTTTCTGGTGTGACGCAATTGTGGTCCTCTGGTCGTCTGTCTGAACCGTGACAGTACGATCTGACCATTATGGACTCAGCGCACACTTTCCCCGACATGGAAACCGATGAGCATGAGCAGCAGTTCCAGCAGCAGCAACAACAACTCGCCATGATCATTCAACTCCTCACCAACCTTACCACAGCCAGTCTGCCCACCAGCCCTGCCCCCGAGTTACCTGCCCCGGTCATTGCAGCCGCTGCTCCGGAACCCAAGATTGGAAACCTCGAGCGGTTCAACGGCGATTCAACCCAGGTCCGGCCATTCCTGACTAGCTGCCGACTTCAGTTCTCCTTGCAGCCAAGGACCTTCGCCACGGAGGGGGCTAAAGTTGGGTATGCCATCACTCACCTGACGGGCCGAGCTCGACTCTGGGGAACAGCAGAGTTCGAACGTCAAACCCCCGCATGTGCAACCTTCGACCTGTTTGCTGAGGAGATGCTGAAGGTGTTTGACCTGGATTCACCCACCGCAGAGGCGTCTCGTGAACTGTTCAGTATTCGACAAGGCAGACGTACAGTCGCAGACCATTCCATCGACTTCCGAACCCTGGCTAGACGAAGTTCTTGGAACACACCATCGTTGGTGGACGCGTTCTTCCATAGTTTGGCTGACTATATCAAGGACGAGTTGGTCTCCCATGAACTGCCTTCCACTCTTGATGAAGCCATCGCACTGACTGTCAGGATCGACAGAAGGATACAGACCCGTCGTCGTGAGAGGGGGCGCCAAGGTCCACCTACTACCGGCATTCGGAGAGATCCGACTGGGCTCCTGTCATCTACTGCCACTCACCCAGGTCAGCTTGATCAG
This sequence comes from Coregonus lavaretus, assembly GCF_964263955.1. Classification (NCBI taxonomy): domain Eukaryota; kingdom Metazoa; phylum Chordata; class Actinopteri; order Salmoniformes; family Salmonidae; genus Coregonus; species Coregonus lavaretus. Next base: position 265,988 of record NC_140001.1, read on the forward strand.
TCTGAGCCTATGGAGATTGGGCGAGCCTCTCTCACTCCTGCAGAGCGCCAGCGCCGCTTCACCTCAAACCTCTGCCTCTATTGTGGAGGTGATGGACATCGTGTGGTAACCTGCCCTTTAAAGGGCCGAAGCTCACCGGGCATAGGGGGAGTCCGGTTGAGTTCAATGACCATCCTGTCCTCCGACCGCAAACCCCTGCTGCAAGTTCACCTCCGCCTCTCTGACTCAACTCACACCCTGGCTGCTCTGGTGGATTCTGGCGCCGAAGCCAACATAATGGACATCAAGCTGGCACGCCAACTGGGACTGGAGAACCTCCGTTTGACACCTCCTATTCCTGCCCGGGCACTGGACGGACACTTACTCGGATCGGTCACTCATGTCACGGCCCCGGTCTCGATGGGTCTGTCCGGAAACCATCAAGAAACTATCCAGTTTCACCTGCTCCCCTCTCCAGGCCAACCCCTCATCCTGGGTTACCCATGGCTCCGCCGGCACAACCCTCAGCTCGACTGGGTGACCGGGGTGATCAGGGAGTGGGGAGAGGACTGCCACCGAACCTGCCTGCTTGCTGCCGCACTACCCCCTCGGCCAGTACCTACTAACTCCGCTCCTGACCTCTCCAATGTCCCAGAATGCTACCATGGTCTCAGAGAGGTGTTTAACAAAGCAAGAGCCACATCTCTGCCCCCTCACCGACCGTACGACTGTGCCATCGACCTCCTCCCTGGAACAGCTCCTCCAAAGGGTCGTCTTTATTCGTTGTCTGCTCCTGAAAGAAAGTCCATGGAGGACTACATCAATGGCTCTCTGTCCGCAGGATTAATCCGTTCATCTTCATCTCCTGCTGGTGCTGGCTTCTTCTTTGTGGGGAAGAAGGACGGATCTCTTCGCCCCTGCATCGACTACAGGGGACTCAACGACATCACAGTGAAAAACCGTTACCCTCTGCCTCTGCTCACCTCTGCTTTTGAGTTGCTCCAGGGAGCCACTGTTTTTACCAAGTTGGATCTCAGAAACGCTTACCACCTAGTGCAGATCCGGGAGGGAGATGAATGGAAAACCGCATTCAATACACCAACAGGCCACTACGAGTATCTGGTTATGCCTTTTGGCCTCACCAATGCTCCTGCTGTGTTCCAGGCTCTAGTGAATGATGTACTGCGGGACATGTTAAACAAGTTTGTCTTCGTTTACCTGGATGACATCTTAATCTACTCCAGAAACCTGTCTGAACACACCCGCCATGTCCAGCAAGTCCTTCATCGTCTTCTGGAGAATTCCCTCTACGCCAAGGCAGAGAAATGTGAGTTTCACGTCAAGACAGTGGCCTTCCTGGGGTACATAGTGGCAGAGGGAAGTATCCAAATGGATCCTGCCAAAGTATCAGCAGTCACTTCATGGCCAGTTCCGGAGAACAGAAAGAAGCTGCAACAGTTTCTGGGGTTTGCTAACTTCTATAGGAAGTTTATCCGGAACTACAGTACCGTTGCTGCCCCTCTCACTGCTCTAACCAGCACCAAGCAACCCTTCACCTGGACCCCAGCAGCCGACAAAGCCTTCAGTACCCTCAAGGTGAGGTTCACCTCCGCTCCCATCCTCCAGATGCCTGATGTGGACCGGCAATTCATTGTGGAGGTGGACGCCTCGGATGTGGGAGTTGGTGCTGTGATTTCTCAGTGGGCTGCGGAGGATAGGAAGCTCCATCCCTGTGCCTTTTTCTCACGTCGGTTGTCCCCCTCTGAGTGCAATTACGACATAGGGAACCGTGAGCTGCTGGCTGTGAAGCTTGCCTTGGAGGAGTGGCGTCACTGGCTGGAGGGGTCCACCATTCCATTTCTCGTTTGGACCGATCATAAGAACTTGGAGTACATCCGCACGGCCAAACGGTTGAACTCCAGGCAGTCCCGCTGGGCCCTGTTCTTCACCAGGTTTAATTTCACTCTGTCATACCGGCCTGGATCACGCAACACCAAGCCAGACGCCCTCTCCCGTCAATTCCAGAAGGATGACACCCCCTCCAAGGACCCTGTGTCGATTCTGCCAAGTCCCTGCATCGTTGCAGCTCTGACCTGGGCTGTTGAGGAACAGGTGCTGGAGGCTCTCCGTAACCAGCCAGGTCCCAGCACTTGCCCAGCTGACCGCCTTTTTGTCCCCGAAGACCTGAGGTCCCAGGTCGTTCAGTGGGGACATGACTCCCGCCTAGCTTGTCACCCTGGCTCCACCCGCACTTACAACCTGCTCGCCCAGAGGTTCTGGTGGCCCTCTCTGAGGAAGGATGTACGGGAATTCGTCCAAGCCTGCCCCATCTGCAACCAACACAAGTCGTCCTGCCAGCCCCCAGCCGGATTGCTGCAGCCCCTGCCTGTGCCCAGACGTCCCTGGTCTCACATCGCCCTTGACTTTGTCACGGGGCTGCCCCCTTCAAGTGGCATGACCGTCATTCTCACCATCGTTGACCGTTTCAGCAAGATGGCACACTTCATTCCCCTCCCCAAGCTCCCAACCGCCAAGGAGACCGCCCAGGTGGTCCTGGAACACGTCTTCCGGATCCACGGACTGCCAAAGGATGTAGTTTCTGACCGTGGTCCACAATTCTCCTCCGCTTTTTGGAAGGAGTTCTGTCACCTGCTGGGAGCCACAGTCAGTCTGACTTCCGGATTCCATCCCCAATCCAATGGGCAGTCAGAGCGGGCTAATCAGGAGCTCGAGAAGGCACTGCGATGCATGACTTCACGCAACCCCCACTCCTGGTCGCAGCAATTGACATGGGTGGAGTACGCACACAATTCTCTGACCTGCTCTGCCATCGGTATGTCCCCTTTCCAATGTGTTTATGGATACCAGCCTCCTCTATTTGCCAGCCAGGAAGAGGAGGTTACTTGCCCATCTGCACTTGCTTTTGCCCGTCGATGTCGCCGCACCTGGTCACAAGCCCGAGCCACACTCCTCAGATCCGTTGCCAGCTACACTACCGGGGCCAACCGTCGGAGAATTCCTGCTCCCACCTACCATGTTGGTCAAAGGGTGTGGTTGTCATCGAAGAACCTGCCACTCAGGGTGGAGTCGCAGAAGCTGGCACCTCGGTTCATTGGCCCATTCCCTATCATAAGAGTGATTAGCCCAACTGCTGTCCGGCTCCAACTGCCTAATTCCCTGAGGGTGCACCCCACTTTCCATGTGTCTAAGATTAAGCCCATCCATGAGAGTCCGCTGGTCCCTGCTGCGCCTGGTCCTCCTCCTCCACGGCTCGTCGATGGTGGTCTGGTTTACACCGTCCGCCGCCTGCTTCGGTCCAGACGGAGGGGTAGGGGTCTCCAGTACCTCATTGACTGGGAGGGCTATGGACCTGAGGAAAGGACCTGGGTGCCAGCTAGTCGGATTGTGGATAGGACTCTCATCACCGCTTTCCACCAACGGCATCCTGATCAACCTGCAATCCGTAGGGGCCGCCCCAGAGGGGTCCCTAACCGTCCTGCCCGCTCGGCTTCCTGTCCTGTGCCTGATCCTGTCTCGGGACCTGTCCCATCTCCCGACCACGGCCCTCCGGCTTCCTCCGAGGATGAGGACGTTCACTCGGACCGTTCGGAGGAGTTCTAGCCCTCCTCCGGCTCCCCTCCTCCCGCCCGGCGTGGTGTTGCTCTTGGGACTTCTGGGGCCGTCCCTTGGGGGGGGGGTTCTGTCATGGGCCTCTCACTCCACCGGGTTACCACCTTAATTTTCTTCCACTCTGCTCACCACTCTCTCTACTCAGCCTAACTAGCTCCACCTGTCCCTGCTCTGCTCTGCTCTAATTACTCTGCCAGCTGCGCTGCATTACCCACTACCTCTCCCAGTATTTAAGGCCCTGTCTTTCAGCTCTCCGGTGTCAGATCGTCTGCAAAGCTCACACCCGGAACCTGTTTGCTCGCGCTTCTGGCTCACCCTGGTTTTGTGACCCCGGACCTGCCTGTTTTTTGGATACTCTTCTGCCTCAGGAGATCCAGACCTGCTTCTGCCATTACGACTCCTGACTACTCTTCAATCCCGGTAACTCTGACCAGCCTTCTGCCTTGCTACTACGTATTTTGGATTTCCCTTGAACTGTACTGCTGCCTTGTTTCATTCCGCCCTGTTGTGTCTGTGTCTCCCCCCCCCAGGACTTCTGGACCACCCACCACCGGCTTCATAGGACGCATCGCTGCCACTGGGGGGGGCACAGACCCAGCACATTGGACGGGATCCCTGTTACCCCTGGAGCCTTCATTCACTCCCTACTTCCCTTTTCCCTTAAGTTTAATAAACTTTCTGGTGTGACGCAATTGTGGTCCTCTGGTCGTCTGTCTGAACCGTGACAGGAGACGTAATCAGAACACAAACAGACACAGGTGTACAAGACAGACCAAAGCAATCACGCCACGAAACATTCAACGGTGGCAGCTAGTACTCCGGGGACGGCGAACGCCGAAGCCTGCCCGAACCAGGAGGAGGAGCAGTCTCGGCCGAAACCGTGACATTGATTTGTGATAATGACACAGACATGATATTAAGCAGGACATTCAGACGAGCCAAAAGTAGTGTGTAATGCACTCATAAGCAACATGTAAATAGAGGCTGTTCTATAAGAACTCCCTGTTGTTCTACCCTGGTGTAATATTTGTAAACACAGGGTCTATAACAGCACTTACAGTTGACCGGGGCAGGTCTAGCAGGCTAGAAATTTGACGAACTGACTTATTGGAAAGGTGGCATCCTATGACGGTGCCACATTGGAAGTCACTGAACTCTTCAATAAGGCCATTCTACTGCCAATGTTTGTCTATGGAGATTGCATGGCTGTGTGCTCAATTCTATACACCTGTCAGCAACAGGTGTGACTGAAATTGAATCCACTAATTTGAAGGGGTGTCCATATACTACTGTATATATAGTGGAGCCCTGCTTGCGTTGTCTTTCAGTTCATTCACGGCCATTTTGAAGTTCCCTGTGGAGCTCATGTTTTGGCCCAAATAGGTGTCTGTGTGTTCTATGCTGCTGGCCGCCGGTGTCCGCGCGGCTTTCTCGTTGCAATAAAGAGTTTCCTAAACGTCCCTGACGGCCAATCCGCTACTCCCTGTCCCTCTCATCCTGTTAATCCCGTCTCAACCCGTCTCACCCTGTTTAATCCTGTCTCATCCTGTTTAATCCCGTCTCATCCTGTTTAATCCTGTCTCACCCTGTTTAATCCTGTCTCATCCTGTTTAATCCCGTCTCACCCTGTTTAATCCCGTCTCACCCTGTTGAATCCTGTCTCATCCTGTTTAATCCTGTCTAATCCTGTTTAATCCCGTCTGATCCTGTTTAATCCCGCCTCACCCTGTTTAATCCTGTCTCATCCTGTTTAATCCCGTCTCATCCTGTTTAATCCCATCTCACCCTGTTTAATCCCGTCTCACCCTGTTTAATCCCGTCTCATCCTGTTTAATCCCGTCTCACCCTGTTTAATCCCATCTCACCCTGTTTAATCCCGTCTCATCCTGTTTAATCCAGTCTCATCCTGTTTAATCCTGTCTCATCCTGTTTAATCCCGTCTCATCCTGTTTAATCCCATCTCACCCTGTTTAATCCCGTATCACCCTGTTTAATCCCGTCTCATGCTGTTTAATCCCGTCTCACCCTGTTTAATCCCATCTCACCCTGTTTAATCCCGTCTCATCCTGTTTAATCCAGTCTCATCCTGTTTAATCCTGTCTCATCCTGTTTAATCCCGTCTCATCCTGTTTAATCCCGTCTCACCCTGTTTAATCCCGTCTCATCCTGTTTAATCCCGTCTCACCCTGTTTAATCCCGTCTCATCCTGTTTAATCCCGTCCCATCCTGTTTAATCCCGTCTCATCCTGTTTAATCCTGTCTCAACCTGTTTAATCCCATTTCATCCTGTTTAATCCCATCTCACCCTGTTTAATCCCGTCTAATCCTGTTTAATCCCGTCTCAACCTGTTTAATCCCATCTCATCCTGTTTAATCCCGTCTCACCCTGTTTAATCCCGTTTTATCCTGTTTAATCCCATCTCATCCTGTTTAATCCCGTCTCAACCTGTTAAATCCCATCTCATCCTGTTTAATCCCGTCTCAACCTGTTTAATCCCGTCTCACCCTGTTTAATCCCGTCTCACCCTGTTTAATCCCATCTCATCCTGTTTAATCCCGTCTCAACCTGTTTAATCCCGTCTCAACCTGTTTAATCCCGTCTCATCCTGTTTAATCCCGTCTCACCCCATCTCACCCTGTTTAATCCCGTCTCAACCTGTTTAATCCCGTCTCATCCTGTTTAATCCCGTCTCATCCTGTTTAATCCCATCTCAACCTGTTTAATACCATCTCACCCTGTTTAATCCCATCTCACCCTGTTTAATCCCATCTCATCCTGATTAATCCCGTCTCATCCTGTTTAATCCCGTCTCAACCTGTTTAATCCCGTCTCAACCTGTTTAATCCCGTCTCATCCTGTTTAATCACATCTCACCCTGTTTAATCCCGTTTTACCCTGTGTCCCACTGTTTATTATTTATCTCCGCTCTTCAAGTCTTCCCCATGAAAGGAGAACTCTCTGTGATTTACGGGCAGGTGCGCCTTGCCCTCCACCACTTGACCCGCCAATGCTCAATTTGCAAGAGGCTCTTTTCACCGGTCTCCCGGGAGCGCAATCTGATCGAGACAAGCGGTACAGAATATTTTTCCAAGATGGTGCGGGGTCACGGAGGAGGCTGGGGGAGCGGGCGGGAGAGGAAGCGCTGTCAGGGAACCGCTTTGTAGTCGTCTTTGTTGCAGATGCTCTGCCACTCACTGTTAAACTGGCTGCTCTCTCTGCTCAATATTACTACCTGACATCTGGAGGCACACTACATGCCAGAGCTATAGTTAGAGTTAGACTAGGACCAGAGCTATAGGGAGAATATAACTAGACTAGGACCAGAGCTATAGGGAGAATATAACTAGACCAGGACCAGAGCTATAGGGAGAATATAACTAGACCAGGACCAGAGCTATAGGGAGAATATAACTAGACCAGGACCAGAGCTATGGGGAGAATATAACTAGACCAGGACCAGAGCTATGGGGAGAATATAACTAGACCAGGACCAGAGCTATGGGGAGAATATAACTAGACCAGGACCAGAGCTATAGGGAGAATATAACTAGACCAGGACCAGAGCTATAGGGAGAATATAACTAGACTAGGACCAGAGCTATTGGGAGAATATAACTAGACCAGGACCAGAGCTATAGGGAGAATATAAGGATTGTGAAGGATTGTGGGTGGTTTGCATGTGTTGAAGTCAAGGCTTGTGGGTGGTTTGAGTGTGTTGAAGTGAAGATTGTGGGTGGTTTTAATATGTTAAAATTAAGGATCGTGCGTGGTTTCAATGTGTTGAAGTGAATGATTGTGGGTGGTTAGAACAGTGTTAAAGTGAAGGATTGTGGGTGGTTTGAGTGTGTTGAAGTGAAATATTGTGGGTGGTTTGAGAAGGTGTTTTCCAGACCCTAGGTCTGAGTTGTAACAGAAGCTCAGCACCCCTCAATGTGTTTCCAACTTGTCACAGTGAATAGTCTCTACTCCTCTCTAAATCCCTCCATTCTCATCAGAAGGCCTTCTCTCTCTCTCTCCCTCTGACGTCAGGCTGGAGACATGCTGCTGTCCAACCCAACACCAAGTCCATCTGGGAAGACTCTGTTTTTACCACCTCCATCAGACAGTCACGCAGGCTATAGTAATGGATACACTATACTATACACGCAGTCTTATAGTTAGGGCCCAAACAATACTATACTATACTATACTGTAGTGCTACTATACTATACTGTAGTGATACTATACTATACTGTAATATTAATATACTATACTATACTGTAGTGCTACTATACTATACTGTAGTGCTACTATACTATACTGTAGTGCTACTATACTATACTGTAGTGCTACTATACTATACTGTAGTGCTACTATACTATACTGTAGTGCTACTATACTATACTGTAGTACTACTATACTATACTGTAGTTCTACTATACTATACTGTAGTGCTACTATACTATACTGTAGTGCTACTATACTATACTGTAGTGCTACTATACTATACTGTAGTTCTACTATACTATACTGTAGTGCTACTATACTATACTGTAGTGCTACTATACTATATTGTAGTGCTACTATACTATACTATACTGTAGTTATACTATACTATACTGTAGTGCTACTATACTATACTGTAGTGCTACTATACTATACTGTAGTTCCACTATACTATACTGTAGTGCTACTATACTATACTGTAGTTCTACTATACTATACTGTAGTGCTACTATACTATACTGTAGTACTACTATACTATACTGTAGTGCTACTATACTATACTGTAGTGATACTATACTATACTGTAGTGCTACTATACTATACTGTTGTGCTACTATACTATACTGTAGTTCTACTATACTATACTGTAGTGCTACTATACTATACTGTAGTGCTACTATACTATACTGTAGTGATACTATACTATACTGTAGTGATACTATACTATACTGTAGTGCTACTATACTATACTGTAGTTCTACTATACTATACTGTAGTGCTACTATACTATACTGTAGTGATACTATACTATACTGTAGTGATACTATACTATACTGTAGTGATACTATACTATACTGTAGTGCTACTATACTATACTGTAGTGCTACTATACTATACTGTAGTTCTACTATACTATACTGTAGTGCTACTATACTATACTGTAGTGCTACTATACTATACTGTAGTGCTACTATACTATACTGTAGTTCTACTATACTATACTGTAGTGCTACTATACTATACTGTAGTGATACTATACTATACTGTAGTGTTACTATACTATACTGTAGTGCTACTATACTATACTGTAGTTCTACTATACTATACTGTAGTGCTACTATACTATACTGTAGTGATACTATACTATACTGTAGTGTTACTATACTATACTGTAGTGCTACTATACTATACTGTTGTGCTACTATACTATACTGTAGTTCTACTATACTATACTGTAGTGCTACTATACTATACTGTAGTGCTACTATACTATACTGTAGTGCTACTATACTATACCTTAGTGCTACTATACTACACTGTAGTGCTACTATACTATACTGTAGTGCTACTATACTATACTGTAGTGCTACTATACTATACTGTAGTGATACTATACTATACTGTAGTGATACTATACTATACTGTAGTGATACTATACTATACTGTAGTGATACTATACTGTAGTGATACTATACTATACTGTAGTGCTACTATACTATACTGTAGTGCTACTATACTATACTGTAGTGATACTATACTGTAGTGCTACTATACTATACTGTAGTGCTACTATACTATACTGTAGTGATACTATACTGTAGTGCTACTATACTGTAGTGCTACTATACTATACTGTAGTGCTACTATACTATACTGTAGTGATACTATAATGTAGTGCTACTATACTATAATATAGTGCTTCTATACTATACTATACTGTAGTGCTACTATACTATACTGTAGTGATACTATACTATACTGTAGTGCTACTATACTATACTGTAGTGCTACTATACTATACTGTAGTGCTACTATACTATACTGTAGTGCTACTATACTATACTGTAGTGATACTATACTGTAGTGCTACTATACTATACTGTAGTTCTACTATACTATACTGTAGTGCTACTATACTATACTGTAGTGCTACTATACTATACTGTAGTGCTACTATACTATACTGTAGTGATACTATACTATACTGTAGTGATACTATGCTATACTGTAGTGCTACTATACTATACTGTAGTTCTACTATACTATACTGTAGTGCTACTATACTATACTGTAGTGCTACTATACTATAATATAGTGCTACTATACTATAATGTAGTGCTACTATACTATAATGTAGTTCTACTATACTATACTGTAGTGCTACTATACTATACTGTTGTGCTACTATACTATACTGTAGTCCTACTATACTATACTGTAGTGCTACTATACTATACTGTAGTGCTACTATATAATAATGTAGTGCTACTATACTATACTGTAGTGCTACTATACTATACTGTAGTTCTACTATACTATACTGTAGTGCTTCTATACTATACTGTAGTGCTACTATACTATACTGTAGTGCTACTATACTATACTGTAGTGCTACTATACTATACTGTAGTGATACTATACTATACTGTAGTGATACTATACTATACTGTAGTGATACTATACTATACTGTAGTGATACTATACTGTAGTGATACTATACTATACTGTAGTGCTACTATACTATACTGTAGTGCTACTATACTATACTGTAGTGCTACTATACTGTAGTGTTACTATACTATACTGTAGTGCTACTATACTATACTGTAGTGATACTATACTGTAGTGCTACTATACTATACTGTAGTTCTACTATACTATACTGTAGTGATACTATACTGTAGTGCTACTATACTATACTGTAGTGCTACTATACTATACTGTAGTGCTACTATACTATACTGTAGTGATACTATACTGTAGTGCTACTATACTATACTATAGTGCTACTATACTATACTGTAGTGCTACTATACTATACTGTAGTGCTACTATACTATACTGTAGTTCTACTATACTATACTGTAGTGCTACTATACTATACTGTAGTGATACTATACTATACTGTAGTGCTACTATACTATACTGTAGTGCTACTATACTATACTGTAGTGCTACTATACTGTAGTGCTACTATACTATACTGTAGTGCTACTATACTATACTGTAGTTCTACTATACTATACTGTAGTGCTACTATACTATACTGTAGTGCTACTATACTATACTGTAGTGCTACTATACTATACTGTAGTGCTACTATACTATACCTTAGTGCTACTATACTACACTGTAGTGCTACTATACTATACTATAGTGCTACTATACTATACTGTAGTGCTACTATACTATACTGTAGTGCTACTATACTATACTGTAGTGCTACTATACTATACTGTAGTGCTACTATATTATACTGTAATGCTACTATTAATACTATATTACTATACTGTAGTGTTACTGTACTATTACTGGTCCTCTGTAGCTCAGCTGGTAGAGCGTGGCACTTGTAACGCCAGGGTAGTGGGTTCGATCCCCAGGACCACCCATACGTAAAAATGTATGCGCACATGACTGTAAGTCGCTTTGGATAAAAGCGTCTGCTAAATGGCATATTATTATTATTATTATTATTATTATTATTATTACTGTACTATACTGTAGTAGTACTGTACTATACTATACCGTAGTGATAATATACTATATTGTAGTAATGACAATCGCATGGCAATGACATTGGTCGTTAAATAGATTAAGATAGACTACATGATGTATGAAAAAATATATATAATAATGTATGCACTCACTAACTGTAAGTCGCTCTGGATAAGAGTGTCTGCTAAATGACTAAAATTTAAAATGTAAATGATCATAGGTATGTGGACACCTGCTCATCAAACATCTCATTCCAAAATCATGGGCATTAATATGGAGTTGGTCCCCCCCTTTGCTGCTATATCAGCCTCCACTCTTCTGGGAAGGCTTTCCACTAGATGTTGGAACATTGCTGAGGGGACTTGCTTCCATTCAGCCACAAGAACATTAGTGAGGTCGGGCACTGATGTCGGGTGATTAGGCCTGGCTCGTAGTTGGCGTTCCAATTCATCCCAAAGGTGTTCGATGGGATTGAGGTCAGGGCTCTGTGCAGGCCAGTCAAGTTCTTTCACACCGATCTCGACAAACCATTTCTGTATGGACCTCGCTTTGTGCTCTTCATGCTGAAACAGGAACGGGCCTTCCCCAAACTGTTGCCACAAAGTTGGAAGCACAGAATCATCTAGAATGTCATTGCATGCTGTAACATTAAGATTTCCCTTCACTGGAACTAAGGAGCTTAGCCTGAACCATGAAAAACAGCCCCAGACCATTATTCCTCCTCCACCAAACTTTACAGTTGGCACTATGCATTGGGCAGGTAGCGTTCTCATGGCGTCCGTCGGACTGACATATGGTGAAGCATGATTCATCACTCCAGAGAACGTGTTTCCACTTCTCCAGAGTCCAATGGCTTTACACCACTCCAGCAGACGCTTGGCATTGCACATGGTGATCTTAGGCTTGTGTGCGGCTGCTCGGCCATGGAAACCCATTTCATGAAAATCCCAACGAACAGTTATTGCGCTGACGTTGCTTCCAGAGGCAGTTTGGAAACTCGGTAGTGAGTGTTGCAACCGAGGACAGACAATTTTTTTATACTGTAGTTCTACTATACTATACTGTAGTGCTACTATACTATACTGTAGTGCTACTATACTATACTGTAGTGCTACTATACTATACTGTAGTTCTACTATACTATACTGTAGTGCTACTATACTATACTGTAGTTCTACTATACTATACTGTACTGCTACTATACTATACTGTAGTGCTACTATACTATACTGTAGTGCTACTATACTATACTGTAGTGCTACTATACTGTAGTGCTACTATACTATACTGTAGTGCTACTATACTATACTGTAGTTCTACTATACTATACTGTAGTTCTACTATACTATACTGTAGTGCTACTATACTATACTGTAGTGCTACTATACTATACTGTAGTGATACTATACTATACTGTAGTGTTACTATACTATACTGTAGTGTTACTATACTATACTGTAGTGCTACTATACTATACTGTTGTGCTACTATACTATACTGTAGTTCTACTATACTATACTGTAGTGCTACTATACTATACTGTAGTGATACTATACTATACTGTAGTGCTACTATACTATACTGTAGTGCTACTATACTATACTGTAGTTCTACTATACTATACTGTAGTGATACTATACTGTAGTGCTACTATACTATACTGTAGTGCTACTATACTATACTGTAGTGCTACTATACTATACTGTAGTTCTACTATACTATACTGTAGTGCTACTATACTATACTGTAGTGCTACTATACTATACTATAGTGCTACTATACTATACTGTAGTGCTACTATATAATAATGTAGTGCTACTATACTATACTGTAGTTCTACTATACTATACTGTAGTGCTTCTATACTATACTGTAGTGCTACTATACTATACTGTAGTGCTACTATACTATACTGTAATGCTACTATACTATACTGTAGTGATACTATACTATACTGTAGTGATACTATACTATACTGTAGTGATACTATACTGTAGTGATACTATACTATACTGTAGTGCTACTATACTATACTGTAGTGCTACTATACTGTAGTGCTACTATACTATACTGTAGTGATACTATACTATACTGTAGTGATACTATACTGTAGTGCTACTATACTGTAGTGCTACTATACTATACTGTAGTGCTACTATACTATACTGTAGTGATACTATACTGTAGTGATACTATACTATACTATAGTGCTTCTATACTATACTATACTGTAGTGCTGCTATACTATACTGTAGTGATACTATACTATACTGTAGTGCTACTATACTATACTGTAGTGCTTCTATACTATACTGTAGTGCTACTATACTATACTGTAGTGCTTCTATACTATACTGTAGTGCTACTATACTATACTGTAGTGCTAATATACTATACTGTAGTTCTACTATACTATACTGTAGTGCTACTATACTATACTGTAGTGCTACTATACTATACTATAGTGCTACTATACTATACTGTAGTGCTACTATATAATAATGTAGTGCTACTATACTATACTGTAGTTCTACTATACTATACTGTAGTGCTTCTATACTATACTGTAGTGCTACTATACTATACTGTAGTGCTACTATACTATACTGTAGTGCTACTATACTATACTGTAGTGATACTATACTATACTGTAGTGATACTATACTATACTGTAGTGATACTATACTGTAGTGCTACTATACTATACTGTAGTGCTACTATACTATACTGTAGTGCTACTATACTATACTGTAGTGATACTATACTGTAGTGCTACTATACTATACTGTAGTTCTACTATACTATACTGTAGTGCTACTATACTGTAGTGCTACTATACTGTGTACACAAAGTTGGAAGCACAGAATCATCTAGAATGTCATTGCATGCTGTAACATTAAGATTTCCCTTCACTGGAACTAAGGAGCTTAGCCTGAACCATGAAAAACAGCCCCAGACCATTATTCCTCCTCCACCAAACTTTACAGTTGGCACTATGCATTGGGCAGGTAGCGTTCTCATGGCGTCCGTCGGACTGACATATGGTGAAGCATGATTCATCACTCCAGAGAACGCGTTTCCACTTCTCCAGAGTCCAATGGCTTTACACCACTCCAGCAGACGCTTGGCATTGCACATGGTGATCTTAGGCTTGTGTGCGGCTGCTCGGCCATGGAAACCCATTTCATGAAAATCCCAACGAACAGTTATTGCGCTGACGTTGCTTCCAGAGGCAGTTTGGAAACTCGGTAGTGAGTGTTGCAACCGAGGACAGACGATTTTTACACGCTAGGCGCTTCAGCACTCGGCGGTCCCGTTCTGTGAGCTTGTGTGGCCTTCCACTTCGCGGCTGAGCCGTTGTTGCTCCTAGACGTTTCCACTTCACAATAACAGCACTTACAGTTGACCGGGGCAGCTCTAGCAGGGCAGACATTTGATGAACTGGCTTGTTGGAAAGGTGGCATGTTGAAAGTCACTGAGCTCTTCAGTAAGGCCATTGCACTGCAAATGTTTGTGAATGGAGATTGCATGGCTGTGTGCTCGATTTTATACACCTGTCAGTGTGGCTGAAATAGCCAAATACACCTACTTTTGTATATATAGTGTACTAATGGCCTGTCGTTCTTCTATGATGTATATGTTGTGGTGGGTTAGGGTTAGGGTCCTGAGATCTCTGACCTGTAACAAAAGTGGTTAGGGTGAGGTAGGATTAGGGTGCGGCATCAGGCCCATTAGTCTGACCATGGTGGGGGGGTCTGAGTTTAGAAACCAGTTGGAGGCCTCAGACGCTCCAGCACCATGTGTGGAACTAACTAAAGGTTTAAAATGCTCAGGTTGTTAGAGCAGTGACCTAGCACTGAGTCACTATGGTAACAGATTGTTCTATTGAACTATAGGTTAACTATAAGGGTCGGGTTACAGGGTACCAGAGAACATCAGGAAGATTATAGCTGCCTTCAGAAAGTATTCACACCTCCAGACTTACTGTAGTTCTACTATACTATACTGTAGTGCTACTATACTATACTGTAGTTCTACTATACTATACTGTAGTGCTACTATACTATACTGTAGTACTACTATACTATACTGTAGTGCTACTATACTATACTGTAGTGATACTATACTATACTGTAGTGCTACTATACTATACTGTTGTGCTACTATACTATACTGTAGTTCTACTATACTATACTGTAGTTCTACTATACTATACTGTAGTGCTACTATACTATACTGTAGTGCTACTATACTATACTGTAGTGATACTATACTATACTGTAGTGATACTATACTATACTGTAGTGCTACTATACTATACTGTAGTTCTACTATACTATACTGTAGTGCTACTATACTATAATGTAGTGCTACTATACTATACTGTAGTTCTACTATACTATACTGTAGTGCTACTATACTATACTCTAGTGCTACTATACTATACTGTAGTGCTACTATACTATACTGTAGTTCTACTATACTATACTGTAGTGCTACTATACTATACTGTAGTGCTACTATACTATACTGTAGTTCTACTATACTATACTGTAGTGCTACTATACTATACTGTAGTGCTACTATACTATACTGTAGTGCTACTATACTATACTGTAGTGCTACTATACTATACTGTAGTGCTACTATACTATACTGTAGTGCTAATATACTATACTGTAGTGCTACTATACTATACTGTAGTGCTACTATACTATACTGTAGTTCTACTATACTATACTGTAGTGCTACTATACTATACTGTAGTGATACTATACTATACTGTAGTGTTACTATACTATACTGTAGTGTTACTATACTATACTGTAGTGCTACTATACTATACTGTTGTGCTACTATACTATACTGTAGTTTTACTATACTATACTGTAGTGCTACTATACTATACTGTAGTGCTACTATACTATACTGTAGTGCTACTATACTATACTGTAGTGCTACTATACTATACTGTAGTTCTACTATACTATACTGTAGTGCTACTATACTATACTGTAGTGCTACTATACTATACTATAGTGCTACTATACTATACTGTAGTGCTACTATATAACAATGTAGTGCTACTATACTATACTGTAGTTCTACTATACTATACTGTAGTGCTTCTATACTATACTGTAGTGCTACTATACTATACTGTAGTGCTACTATACTATACTGTAGTGCTACTATACTATACTGTAGGGATACTATACTATACTGTAGTGATACTATACTATACTGTAGTGATACTATACTGTAGTGATACTATACTATACTGTAGTGATACTATACTATACTGTAGTGCTACTATACTGTAGTGCTACTATACTATACTGTAGTGCTACTATACTATACTGTAGTGATACTATACTGTAGTGCTACTATACTATACTGTAGTGCTTCTATACTATACTGTAGTGCTACTATACTATACTGTAGTGCTACTATACTATACTGTAGTGATACTATACTGTAGTGATACTATACTATACTGTAGTGCTACTATACTATACTGTAGTGCTACTATACTATACTGTAGTGATACTATACTGTAGTGCTACTATACTATACTTTAGTTCTACTATACTATACTGTAGTGCTACTATACTGTACTGTAGTGATACTATACTATACTGTAGTGCTACTATACTATACTGTAGTGCTTCTATACTATACTGTAGTGCTACTATACTATACTGTAGTGCTTCTATACTATACTGTAGTGCTACTATACTATACTGTAGTGCCACTATACTATACTGTAGTGCTACTATACTATACTGTAGTGATACTATACTATACTGTAGTGCTACTATACTATACTGTGGTGCTTCTATACTATATTGTAGTGCTACTATACTATACTGTAGTGCTTCTATACTGTACTGTAGTGCTACTATACTATACTGTAGTGCTACTATACTATACTGTAGTGCTACTATACTATACTGTAGTGCTACTATACTATACTGTAGTGATACTATACTGTAGTGCTACTATACTGTAGTGCTACTATACTATACTGTAGTGCTACTATACTATACTGTAGTGATACTATACTGTAGTGCTACTATACTATACTATGGTGCTTCTATACTATACTATACTGTAGTGCTGCTATACTATACTGTAGTGATACTATACTATACTGTAGTGCTACTATACTATACTGTAGTGCTTCTATACTATACTGTAGTGCTACTATACTATACTGTAGTGCTTCTATACTATACTGTAGTGCTACTATACTATACTGTAGTGCTACTATACTATACTGTAGTTCTACTATACTATACTGTAGTGCTACTATACTATACTGTAGTGCTACTATACTATACTATAGTGCTACTATACTGTGGTGATACTATACTATACTATAGTGCTTCTATACTATACTATAATGTAGTGCTACTATACTATACTGTAGTGATACTATACTATACTGTAGTGCTACTATACTATACTGTAGTGCTTCTATACTATACTGTGGTTCTACTATACTATACTGTAGTGCTACTATACTATACTGTAGTGCTACTATACTATAATGTAGTGCTACTATACTATAATGTAGTGCTACTATACTATAATGTAGTTCTACTATACTATACTGTAGTGCTACTATACTATACTGTAGTGCTACTATACTATACTGTAGTGATACTATACTATACTGTCGTGTTACTATATTATACTGTAGTGATACTATACTATACTGTAGTGCTACTATACTATACTGTTGTGCTACTATACTATACTGTAGTCCTACTATACTATACTGTAGTGCTACTATACTATACTGTAGTGCTACTATATAATAATGTAGTGCTACTATACTATACTGTAGTGCTACTATACTATACTGTAGTTCTACTATACTATACTGTAGTGCTTCTATACTATACTGTAGTGCTACTATACTATACTGTAGTGCTACTATACTATACTGTAGTGCTACTATACTATACTGTAGTTATACTATACTATACTGTAGTGATACTATAATATACTGTAGTGATACTATACTGTAGTGATACTATACTATACTGTAGTGCTACTATACTATACTGTAGTGCTACTATACTATACTGTAGTGATACTATACTGTAGTGCTACTATACTATACTGTAGTGCTTCTATACTATACTGTAGTGATACTATACTGTAGTGCTACTATACTATACTGTAGTTCTACTATACTATACTGTAGTGATACTATACTGTAGTGCTACTATACTATACTGTAGTGCTACTATACTATACTGTAGTGCTACTATACTATACTGTAGTGATACTATACTGTAGTGCTACTATACTATACTATAGTGCTTCTATACTATACTATACTGTAGTGCTACTATACTATACTGTAGTGATACTATACTATACTGTAGTGCTACTATACTATACTGTAGTGCTTCTATACTATACTGTAGTGCTACTATACTATACTGTAGTGCTTCTATACTATACTGTAGTGCTACTATACTATACTGTAGTGCTACTATACTATACTGTAGTGCTACTATACTATACTGTAGTGCTACTTTACTATACTGTAGTGCTACTATACTATACTGTAGTGCTACTATACTATACTGTAGTTCTACTATACTATACTGTAGTGCTACTATACTATACTGTAGTGATACTATACTATACTGTAGTGCTACTATACTATACTGTAGTGCTACTATACTATACTGTAGTGCTACTATACTGTAGTGCTACTATACTATACTGTAGTGCTACTATACTATACTGTAGTTCTACTATACTATACTGTAGTGCTACTATACTATACTGTAGTGCTACTATACTATACTGTAGTGCTACTATACTATACTGTAGTGCTACTATACTACACCTTAGTGCTACTATACTATACCTTAGTGCTACTATACTATACTGTAGTGCTACTATACTATACTGTAGTGCTACTATACTATACTGTAGTGCTACTATACTATACTGTATTGCTACTATACTATACTGTAGTGCTACTATATTATACTGTAATGCTACTATTAATACTATATTACTATACTGTAGTGTTACTGTACTATTACTGGTCCTCTGTAGCTCAGCTGGTAGAGCGTGGCACTTGTAACGCCAGGGTAGTGGGTTCGACCCCCAGGACCACCCATACGTAAAAATGTATGCGCACATGACTGTAAGTCGCTTTGGATAAAAGCGTCTGCTAAATGGCATATTATTATTATTATTATTATTATTATTATTACTGTACTATACTGTAGTAGTACTGTACTATACTATACCGTAGTGATAATGTACTATATTGTAGTAATGACAATCGCATGGCAATGACATTGGTCGTTAAATAGATTAAGATAGACTACATGATGTATGAAAAAATATATATAATAATGTATGCACTCACTAACTGTAAGTCGCTCTGGATAAGAGTGTCTGCTAAATGACTAAAATTTAAAATGTAAATGATCATAGGTATGTGGACACCTGCTCATCAAACATCTCATTCCAAAATCATGGGCATTAATATGGAGTTGGTCCCCCCCTTTGCTGCTATATCAGCCTCCACTCTTCTGGGAAGGCTTTCCACTAGATGTTGGAACATTGCTGAGGGGACTTGCTTCCATTCAGCCACAAGAACATTAGTGAGGTCGGGCACTGATGTCGGGTGATTAGGCCTGGCTCGTAGTTGGCGTTCCAATTCATCCCAAAGGTGTTCGATGGGATTGAGGTCAGGGCTCTGTGCAGGCCAGTCAAGTTCTTTCACACCGATCTCGACAAACCATTTCTGTATGGACCTCGCTTTGTGCTCTTCATGCTGAAACAGGAACGGGCCTTCCCCAAACTGTTGCCACAAAGTTGGAAGCACAGAATCATCTAGAATGTCATTGCATGCTGTAACATTAAGATTTCCCTTCACTGGAACTAAGGAGCTTAGCCTGAACCATGAAAAACAGCCCCAGACCATTATTCCTCCTCCACCAAACTTTACAGTTGGCACTATGCATTGGGCAGGTAGCGTTCTCATGGCGTCCGTCGGACTGACATATGGTGAAGCATGATTCATCACTCCAGAGAACGCGTTTCCACTTCTCCAGAGTCCAATGGCTTTACACCACTCCAGCAGACGCTTGGCATTGCACATGGTGATCTTAGGCTTGTGTGCGGCTGCTCGGCCATGGAAACCCATTTCATGAAAATCCCAACGAACAGTTATTGCGCTGACGTTGCTTCCAGAGGCAGTTTGGAAACTCGGTAGTGAGTGTTGCAACCGAGGACAGACGATTTTTACACGCTAGGCTCTTCAGCACTCGGCGGTCCCGTTCTGTGAGCTTGTGTGGCCTTCCACTTCGCGGCTGAGCCGTTGTTGCTCCTAGACGTTTCCACTTCACAATAACAGCACTTACAGTTGACCGGGGCAGCTCTAGCAGGGCAGACATTTGATGAACTGGCTTGTTGGAAAGGTGGCATGTTGAAAGTCACTGAGCTCTTCAGTAAGGCCATTGCACTGCAAATGTTTGTGAATGGAGATTGCATGGCTGTGTGCTCGATTTTATACACCTGTCAGTGTGGCTGAAATAGCCAAATACACCTACTTTTGTATATATAGTGTACTAATGGCCTGTCGTTCTTCTATGATGTATATGTTGTGGTGGGTTAGGGTTAGGGTCCTGAGATCTCTGACCTGTAACAAAAGTGGTTAGGGTGAGGTAGGATTAGGGTGCGGCATCAGGCCCATTAGTCTGACCATGGTGGGGGGGTCTGAGTTTAGAAACCAGTTGGAGGCCTCAGACGCTCCAGCACCATGTGTGGAACTAACTAAAGGTTTAAAATGCTCAGGTTGTTAGAGCAGTGACCTAGCACTGAGTCACTATGGTAACAGATTGTTCTATTGAACTATAGGTTAACTATAAGGGTCGGGTTACAGGGTACCAGAGAACATCTGGAAGATTATAGCTGCCTTCAGAAAGTATTCACACCTCCAGACTTTTTCCACATTTTGTTTTGTAACAGACTGAATTTATAATGAATTAAATTGAGATTATTTGGCATTTGGCCTACCCTAACCCTACACACAAAACCCCATAATGTCAAAGTGGAATTATGTTTTACGAATTTAGATGAAATATAATGTAGATACAGATACATTACATAGATACAGATACATTACATACTGTAGACACAGATACATTACATACTGTAGATACAGATACATTACATAGATACAGATACATTACATAGATACAGATACATTACATAGATACAGATACATTACATACTGTAGATACAGATACATTACATACTGTAGATACAGATACATTATATACTGTAGATACAGATACAGTGGGGAAAAAAGTATTTAGTCAGCCACCAATTGTGCATGTTTTCCCACTTAAAAAGATGAGAGAGGCCTGTAATTTTCATCATAGGTACATGTCAACTATGACAGACAGATTGAGAAAAAAAAATCCAGAAAATCACATTGTAGGATTTTTAATGAATTTATTTGCAAATTATGGTCGAAAATAAGTATTTGGTCAATAACAAAAGTTTCTCAATACTTTGTTATATACCCTTTGTTGGCAATGACACATGTCAAACGTTTTCTAAAAGTCTTCACAAGGTTTTCACACACTGTTGCTAGTATTTTGGCCCATTCCTCCATGCAGATCTCCTCTAGAGCAGTGATGTTTTGGGGCTGTCGCTGGGCAACACGGACTTTCAACTCCCTCCTAAGATTTTCTATGGGGTTGAGATCTGGAGACTGGCTAGGCCACTCCAGGACCTTGAAATGCTTCTTACGAAGTCACTCCTTCGTTGCCCGGGCGGTGTATTTGGGATCATTGTCATGCTGAAAGACCCAGCCACGTTTCATCTTCAATGCCCTTGCTGATGGAAGGAGGTTTTCACTCAAAATCTCACGATACATGGCCCCATTCATTATTTCCTTTACACGGATCAGTCATCCTGGTCCCTTTGCAGAAAAACAGCCCCAAAGCATGATGTTTCCACCCCCATGCTTCAGAGTAGGTATGGTGTTCTTTGGATGCAACTCAGCATTCTTTGTCCTCCAAACACGACGAGTTGAGTTTTTACCAAAAAGTTCTATTTTGGTTTCATCTGACCATATGACATTCTCCCAATCCTCTTCTGGATCATCCAAATGCACTCTAGCAAGCATCAGACGGGCCTGGACATGTACTGGCTTAAGCAGGGGGACACGCCTGTCACTGCAGGATTTGAGTCCCTGGCGGCGTAGTGTGTTACTGATGGTAGGCTTTGTTACTTTGGTCCCAGCTCTCTGCAGGTCATTCACTAGGTCCCCCCGTGTGGTTCTGGGATTTTTGCTCACCGTTCTTGTGATCATTTTGACCCCACGGGGTGAGATCTTGCGTGGAGCCCCAGATCGAGGGAGATTATCAGTGGTCTTGTATGTCTTCCATTTCCTAATAATTGCTCCCACAGTTGATTTCTTCAAACCAAGCTGCTTACCTATTGCAGATTCAGTCTTCCCAGCCTGGTGCAGGTCTAGAATTTTGTTTCTGGTGTCCTTTGACAGCTCTTTGGTTTTGGCCATAGTGGAGTTTGGAGTGTGACTGTTTGAGGTTGTGGACAGGTGTCTTTTATACTGATAACAAGTTCAAACAGGTGCCATTAATACAGGTAACGAGTGGAGGACAGAGGAGCCTCTTAAAGAAGAAGTTACAGGTCTGTGAGAGCCAGAAATCTTGCTTGTTTGTAGGTGACCAAATACTTATTTTCCACCATAATTTGCAAATAAATTCATTAAAAATCCTACAATGTGATTTTCTGGATTTTTTTCTCAATTTGTCTGTCATAGTTGACGTGTACCTATGATGAAAATGACAGGCCACTCTCATCTTTTTAAGTGGGAGAACTTGCACAATTGGTGGCTGACTAAATACTTTTTTCCCCCACTGTATGTATGTTTTCCCCCTTCTGATAACCAGGTGGCGAATCGCATCTCTGCATGTCTGGCAGACATATCAGTATTGATGACGGATCACCACCTCAAGCTGAACCCTGGCAAGACGGAGCTGCTCTTCCTCCCGGGGAAGGACTGCCCGTTCCATGATCTCGCCATCACGGTTGACAACTCCGCTGTGTCCTCCTCCCAGAGTGCGAAGAGCCTAGGCGTGACCCTGGACAACACCCTGTCGTTCTCCGCCAACATCAAGGCGGTGACCCGCTCCTGCAGGTTCATGCTCTACAACATTTGGAGAGTACGACCCTGCCTTACACAGGAAGCGGCACAGGTCCTAATCCAGGCACTTGTCATCTCCCGTCTGGACTACTGCAACTCGCTGTTGGCTGGCCTCCCTGCCTGTGCCATTAAACCCCTACAACTCATCCAGAATGCCGCAGCCCGTCTGGTGTTCAACCTTCCCAAGTTCTCTCACGTCACCCCCCTCCTCCGCACACTCCACTGGCTTCCAGTTGAAGCTCGCATCCGCTACAAGACCATGGTGCGTGCCTATGGAGCAGTGAGGGGAACGGCACCTCTGTACCTTCGGGCTCTGATCAGTCCCTACACCCAAACGAGGGCATTGCGTTCATCCACCTCTGGCCTGCTGGCTCCCCTTCCTCTGCGGAAGCATAGTTCCCGCTCAGCCCAGTCAAAACTGTTCGCTGCTCTGGCACCCCAATGGTGGAACAAGCTCCCTCACGACGCCAGGACAGCGGAGTCACTCACCACCTTCCGGAGACATTTGAAACCCCACCTCTTTAAGGAATACCTGGGATAGGATAAAGTAATCCTTCTACCCCCCCCCCCCCCCCCCAAAAAAAAATAATTGTAAAGTGGTTATCCCACTGGCTATAGGGTGAACGCACCAATTGGTGAGTCGCTCTGGATAAGAGCGTCTGCTAAATGACGTAAATGTGCCCTTGAGCAAGGCACTTAACCCTAATTGCTCCTGTAAGTCGCTCTGGATAAGAGCGTCTGCTAAATGACTAAAATGTAAATGTAATGTAATGTATATGTATATATATACAGTGGGGAGAACAAGTATTTGATACACTGCCGATTTTGCAGGTTTTCCTACTTACAAAGCGTGTAGAGGTCTGTAATTTTTATCATAGGTACACTTCAACTGTGAGAGACGGAATCTAAAACAAAAATCCAGAGAATCACATTGTATGATTTTTAAGTAATTAATTTGCATTTTATTGCATGACATAAGTATTTGATCACCTACCAACCAGTAAGAATTCCGGCTCTCACAGACCTGTTAGTTTTTCTTTAAGAAGCCCTCCTGTTCTCCACTCATTACCTGTATTAACTGCACCTGTTTGAACTCGTTACCTGTATAAAAGACACCTGTCCACACACTCAATCAAACAGACTCCAACCTTTCCACAATGGCCAAGACCAGAGAGCTGTGTAAGGACATCAGGGATAAAATTGTAGACCTGCACAAGGCTGGGATGGGCTACAGGAAAATAGGCAAGCAGCTTGGTGAGAACGCAACAACTGTTGGTGCAATTATTAGAAAATGGAAGAAGTTCAAGATGACGGTCAATCACCCTCGGTCTGGGGCTCCATGCAAGATCTCACCACGTGGGGCATCAATGATCATGAGGAAGGTGAGGGATCAGCCCAGAACTACACGGCAGGACCTGGTCAATGACCTGAAGAGAGCTGGGACCACAGTCTCAAAGAAAACCATTAGTAACACACTACGCCGTCATGGATTAAAATCCTGCAGCGCACGCAAGGTCCCCCTGCTCAAGCCAGCGCATGTCCAGGCCCGTTTGAAGTTTGCCAATGACCATCTGGATGATCCAGAGGAGGAATGGGAGAAGGTTATGTGGTCTGATGAGACAAAAATAGAGCTTTTTGGTCTAAACTCCACTCGCCGTGTTTGGAGGAAGAAGAAGGATGAGTACAACCCCAAGAACACCATCCCAACCGTGAAGCATGGAGGTGGAAACATCATTCTTTGGGGATGCTTTTCTGCAAAGGGGACAGGACGACTGCACCGTATTGAGGGGAGGATGGATGGGACCATGTATCGCGAGATCTTGTCCAACAACCTCCTTCCCTCAGTAAGAGCATTGAAGATGGGTCGTGGCTGGGTCTTCCAGCATGACAACGACCCGAAACACACAGCCAGGGCAACTAAGGAGTGTCTCCGTAAGAAGCATCTCAAGGTCCTGGAGTTGCCTAGCCAGTCTCCAGACCTGAACCCAATAGAACATCTTTGGAGGGAGCTGAAAGTCCGTATTGCCCAGCGACAGCCCCGAAACCTGAAGGATTTGGAGAAGGTCTGTATGGAGGAGTGGGCCAAAATACCTGCTGCAGTGTGTGCAAACCTGGTCAAGACCTACAGGAAACATATGATCTCTGTAATTGCAAACAAAGGTTTCTGTACCAAATATTAAGTTCTGCTTTTCTGATGTATCAAATACTTATGTCATGCAATAAAATGCAAATTAATTACTTAAAAATCATACAATGTGATTTTCTGGATTTTTGTTTTAGATTCCGTCTCTCACAGTTGAAGTGTACCTATGATAAAAATTACAGACCTCTACATGCTTTGTAAGTAGGAAAACCTGCAAAATCGGCAGTGTATCAAATACTTGTTCTCCCTATTGTATATATATATATATATATATATATATATATATATATATATATATATATATATATATATTGCAAGAAAAATAACATATGGGGGATTGGAAGTGATGCAGACAATTACATTGATGGAAGTTACAATCTATCTGCAATATTAAAGCTGATCTACCCCCCCAAAAAATAATAAAAAATAATAATCATAATAATAATAATAAAAATGTACATTTAAATACATCTCGCATGGAATAACCTTCATTTCTCAGAACAAGAATAGACAGACGAGTTTCAGTAGAAAGTTATTTGTTTCTGGCCATTTTGATTCTGTAATCAAACCCACAATTGCTGATGCGCCAGATACTCAACTAGTCTCAAGAAGGCCAGTTTTATTGCTTCTTTAATCAGCACAATAGTTTTCAGCAGTGCTAACATAATTGCAAAATAGTTTTCTAATGATCAATTAGCCTTTTAAAATGATAAACTTGGATTAGCAAACACAACGTGCCATTGGAACACAGGACTGATGGTTGCTGATAATGGGCTTCTGTACGCCTATGTAGATATTCCATTACAAATCAGCTGTTTCCAGCTACAATAGCCATTTACAACATTAACAATGTCTACACTGTATTTCGGATCTATTTGATGTTATTTTAATGGACAAAATAATTGCTTTTCTTTCGAAAACCAGGACATTTCTACAGTGAGGGAAAAAAGTATTTGATCCCCTCCTGATTTTGTATGTTTGCCCACTGACAAAGACATGATCAGTCTATACTGAATAACAACAACAAAATCCAGAAAACGCATGTCAAAAATGTTATAAATTGATTTGCATTTTAATGAGGGAAATAAGTATTTGACCCCCTCTAAATCAGAAAGATTTCTGGTTCCCAGGTGTCTTTTATACAGGTAACGAGCTGAGATTAGGAGCACACTCTTAAAGGGAGTGCTCCTAATCTCATTTTGTTACCTGTATAAAAGACACCTGTCCACAGAAGCAATCAATCAATCAGATTCCAAACTCTCCACCATGGCCAAAACCAAAGAGCTCTCCAAGGATGTCAGGGACAAGATTGTAGACTTAAACAAGGCTGGAATGGGCTACAAGACCATTGTCAATCAGCTTGGTGAGAAGGTGACAACAGTTGGTGCGATTATTCGCAAATGGAAGAAACACAAAAGAACTGTCAAGCTCCCTCGGCCTGGGGCTCCATGCAAGATCTCACCTCGTGAAGTTGCAATGATCATGAGAACGGTGAGGAATCAGCCCAGAACTACACAGGAGGATCTTGTCAATGAACTCAAGGCAGCTGGGACCACAGTCACCAAGAAAACAATTGGTAACACACTACGCCGTGAAGGATTAAAATCCTGCAGCGCCTGCAAGGTCCCCCTGCTCAAGAAAGCACATATACAGGCCCGTCTGAAGTTTGCCAATGAACATCTGAATGATTTAGAGGAGAACGGGGTGAAAGTGTTGTGGTCAGATGAGACCAAAATCGAGCTCTTTGGCATAAACTCAACTCGCCGTGTTTGGAGGAGGAGGAATGCTGCCTATGACCCCAAGAACACCATCCCCACCGTCAAAGATGGAGGTGGAAACATTATGCTTTGGGGGTGTTTTTCTGCTAAGGGGACAGGACAACTTCACCGCATCAAAGGGACGATGGACGGTGCCATGTACTGTCAAATCTTGGGTGAGAACCTCCTTCCCTCAGCCAGGGCATTGGAAATGGGTCGTGGATGGGTATTCCAGCATGACAATGACCCAAAACACACGGCCAAGGCAATAAAGGAGTGGCTCAAGAAGAAGCACATTAAGGTCCTGGAGTGGCCTAGCCAGTCTCCAGACCTTAATCCCATAGAAAATCTGTGGAGGGAGCTGATGGTTCGAGTTGCCAAACGTCAGCCTTGCAACCTTAATGACTTGGAGAAGATCTGCAAAGAGGAGTGGAACAAAATCCCTCCTGAGATGTGTGCAAACCTG
The DNA here is from genome assembly GCF_964263955.1 of Coregonus lavaretus. Classification (NCBI taxonomy): domain Eukaryota; kingdom Metazoa; phylum Chordata; class Actinopteri; order Salmoniformes; family Salmonidae; genus Coregonus; species Coregonus lavaretus. The sequence goes on from NC_140001.1 coordinate 293,891, forward strand.
GTGGCCAACTACAAGAAACGTCTGACCTCTGTGATTGCCAACAAGGGTTTTGCCACCAAGGACTAAGTCATGTTTTGCAGAGGGGTCAAATACTTATTTCCCTCATTAAAAAGCAAATCAATTTATATTTTTTTGTTGTTGTTATTCTGTCTCTCACTGATCAAATAAACCTACCATTAAAATTATAGACTGACTTTTCTTTGTCAGTGGGCAAACGTACAAAATCAGCAGGGGATCAAATACTTTTTTCCCCTCATTAAATAGATACAGATACCTTACATACTGTAGATACAGATACATTACATACTGTAGATACAGATACATTACATACAGTAGATACAGATACATTACATAGATACAGATACATTACATAGATACAGATACATTACATACTGTAGATACAGATACATTACCTAGATACAGATACATTACATACTGTAGATACAGATACATTACATACTGTAGATACAGATACATTACATAGATACAGATACATTACATACTGTAGATACAGATACATTACATAGATACAGATACATTAGATAGATACAGATACATTACATACTGTAGATACAGATACATTACATACTGTAGATACAGATACATTAATACATTACATACTGTAGATACAGATACATTACATACTGTAGATACAGATACATTACATACTGTAGATACAGATACATTACATACTGTAGATACAGATACATTACATACTGTAGATACAGATACATTACATAGATACAGATACATTACATAGATACAGATACATTACATACTGTAGATACAGATACATTACATACTGTAGATACAGATACATTAATACATTACATACTGTAGATACAGATACATTACATACTGTAGATACAGATACATTACATACTGTAGATACAGATACATTACATACTATAGATACAGATACATTACATAGATACAGATACATTACATAGATACAGATACATTACATACTGTAGATACAGATACATTACATACTGTAGATACAGATACATTACATACTGTAGATACAGATACATTACATACTGTAGATACAGATACATTACATACTGTAGATACAGATACATTACATAGATACAGATACATTACATACTGTAGATACAAATACATTAAATACTGTAGATACAGATACATTACATAGATACAGATACATTACATACTGTAGATACAGATACATTACATAGATACAGATACATTACATACTGTAGATACAGATACATTACATAGATACAGATACATTACATACTGTAGATACAGATACATTACATAGATACAGATACATTGCATAGATACAGATACATTACATACTGTAGATACAAATACATTACATACTGTAGATACAGATACATTACATAGATACAGATACATTATATACTGTAGATACAGATACATTACATACTGTAGATACAGATACATTATATACTGTAGATACAGATACATTACATAGATACAGATACATTACATAGATACAGATACATTACATGGATACAGATACATTACATAGATACAGATACATTACATACTGTAGATACAGATACATTACATAGATACAGATACATTACATAGATACAGATACATTACATAGATACAGATACATTACATACTGTAGATACAGATACATTACATACTGTAGATACAGATACATTACATATTGTAGATACAGATACATTACATACTGTAGATACAGATACATTACATACTGTAGAAACAGATACATTACATACTGTAGATACAGATACATTACATACTGTAGATACAGATACATTACATACTGTAGATACAGATACATTACATACTGTAGATACAGATACATTACATACTGTAGATACGGATACATTACATACTTTAGATACAGATACATTACATACTGTAGATACAGATACATTACATACTGTAGATACAGATACATTACATACTGTAGATACAGATACATTACATAGATACAGATACATTACATAGATACAGATACATTACATACTGTAGATACAGATACATTACATAGATACAGATACATTACATACTGTAGATACAGATACATTACATACTGTAGATACAGATACATTACATAGATACTAATACATTACATACTGTAGATACAGATACATTACATACTGTAGATACAGATACATTACATAGATACAGATACATTACATACTGTAGATACAGATACATTACATACTGTAGATACAGATACATTACATTCTGTAGATACAGATACATTACATAATGTATGCACACATGACTGTAAGTCGCTTTGGATAAAAGCGTCTGCTAAATGGCATATTATTATTATTATTATTATTATTATTATAATATCCCTATGAGCTTGGTGAAGTTATTAATTACACTTTGGATGGTGTATCAATACATCCAGTCACTACAAAGATGCAGGCATCCTTCCTAACTCAGTTGCCGGAGAGGAAGGAAACCGCTCAGGGATTTCACCTTGAGGCCAATGGTGACTTTAAAACATTTACAGAGTTTAATGGCTGTGATAGGAGAAAACTGAGGATGGATCAACATTGTAGTTACTCCACAATACTAACCTAAATGACAGAGTGAAAAGAAGGAAGCCTGTACAGAATACAAATATTCCAAAACATGCATCCTGTTTGCAACAAGACAATAAAGTAATACTGCAAAAAATGTGGCAAAGCAATTCATTTTTTGTCCTGAATACAAAGTATTTTGGATTTGCCCCAAACATTACAACACATTACTGAGTACCACTCTCCATATTTTCAACCATAATGGTGTCTGCATCATTTAACAATTTGCTTGTAATTGTTAAGTACTGGGGAGTTTTTCAGGATAAATAAGAAATGGAATGACGCTAAGCAAAGGCAAAATCCTGTAGAAAAACCTGGTTCAGTCTGCTTTCCACCAGACACTAGGAGATTAATTCACCTTTCAGCAGGACAATAACCTAAAACACAAAGCCAAATCTACACTGGAGTTGCTTACCAAGAAGACAGTGAATGTTCCTGAGTGGCCGAGTTACAATTTCGACTTAAATATGCTTGAAAGTCTATGGCAAGACCTGAAAATGGTTGTCTAGCAATGATCAACAACCAATTTGACCGAGCTTGAAGAATTCTGAACAGAATAATGTGCAGAGTTGCACAATCCAGGTATGGAAAGCTCTTAACGACTTACCCAGAGAGACTCACAGCTGTAATCGATGCCGAAGGTTATTCTAACATGTATTTACTCAGGGGGTTGAATACTTTTCTAATCAAGCTTTTTTAAATTACAAAATGTTAGAATTTGTTCTCTCACGTTGACAGAAAAATGACAATGAAATCCATTTGATTCCTACTTTGTAACACAACAAAATGTGGAAAAAGTCAATGGGTGTTAGTACTGTCTGAAGGCTTGTATTGTCCAATCCTTTCTCCTCTCAGGTTCAACAGTGAGACGTGCCAAGAGTTGTGAATGTGGTAGTGGTTTCTCTGTAACTATTTCCTTTATCAATCCAGCTCACTGAAACAGCTTTCATCTGACACCTGGAGCAGAACAGTCTGTTCGATTCCATTTCAATTCAGGGATGAAGTTGAATTTGATTCATTTGAAAAATGTCAATTATTATCTACAGAATGTGATGTTTTCAATTCATTCCTTGTATTTCAGTACATCCCCTGAATGAACTGAATTGTAACGGATTTGACCCCTGCCCTGCTAAACAGGGTTATAGTTAAGGGGATTTGAAGAGGATGTCTAGTCAGGTCTTCCTGTGTGATGTGACTTGTTTTCAGGGCTTAAGTGTTTTCTGAGGTAACGACAGATGTGTTGAAATGGCTGCTGATCTATGGCCCCTGATCGCTCTCTGGTCGCTCTCTGATCGCACTCTGATCGCACTCTGATCGCTCTCTGATCGCGCTGTAGACATGTCAGCGTTCTGTTTGAGAGTCTAGTGACAGAGAGAGGACAAAGAGAGGCTAAGTGTTGACCTCAGGGTTCAGGTATTCTACAGGACGAGAAGCCACTGACAGTACGGCTGCTACCCTGTACTTCTAATCATTTACTGTTCCTCTGCACACAACAGACATGTCAACCTGCCCCACCTCCCTACTCTCCTCCTTTCACCTCCCGTAATTCTACCTTTCTCTCACTAAAGGCAGGCCTCTTCTCTCTCTCTTTCTTTCTCTCTCCCTCTCCCCCTCCCTCTCAGGTCAGAATGATCTGTACCTAACTTGTTCACCCTCTCTCTTTCCTCCTGTGACGACTTGCAGCTCATAAACAAGCAGAGCTGTCACAATGTCAGCCTGGTGTTTTCTTAAGCTATTATGTGGAAGAGGTGGATCATTCAAAACTATGTAGAGAAGTATCAATGTTCTGCTATTCTTGGTCCGGTTCCAACAAGGTTTATATTGTTAATGTTCCAGAGATAACATGTTGATAATTACATATATTGTATTGAAAAATTGTCTTCATTTTGGATTAATTTGACCGTGTGGCAGATTTTAGACAGGCCCATATGGGCCTATATACAGTGCCATAAACAGGCAAATATAAAGCAACTATACCGTGTAGATTGTCTTTGCTGTAATACATGCATTCTTTTTTAGCCATTTCAATTTCTGAACATTGAGGTCAGATGTCTTGGCTACCTTTCGGGAATGACAGATCTTGTAAAATATTGAACTTGTAAGAAGCAAATAGTTTCGTGTTAAGACACGCTTGCTGCAGTCACTGAGAAGAGTGATATTTGTACTTAGAAAAGAGAATGAGAGAAGGGGTGTGGAGGAGAGAGAGAGGAGGGAGTGGAGGAGAGAGAGGAGGAGAGAGAGAGCAGGGGTGTGGAGGAGAGAGAGAGATTATGGTGTGGAGGAGTGACAGAGGAGGATGGTGTGGAGGAGAGAGAGAGGAGGGGTGTGGAGGAGAGAGAGAGAGAGGAGGATGGTGTGGCGGAGAGAGAGGAGGGGTGTGGAGGAGAGAGAGCGAGAAAGGAGGGGTGTGGAGAAGAGAGAGAGAGAAGGGGTGTGGAGGAGAGAGAGAGAGAGAGAGAGAGAGAGGAGGGGTGTGGAGGAGAGAGAGAGAGAGAGAGAGAGAGAGAGGAGGGGTGTGGAGGAGAGAGAGAGAGTGAGGAGGATGGTGTGGAGGAGAGAGAGAGAGAGAGGAGTAGGATAGTATAACTATTATAGTAGGATAGTATAACTATTATAGTAGGATAGTATAACTATTATAGTAGGATAGTATAACTATTATAGTAGTATAGTATAACTATTATAGTAGGATAGTATAACTATTATAGTAGGATAGTATAACTATTATAGTAGGATAGTATAACTATTATAGTAGGATAGTATAACTATTATAGTAGGATAGTATAACTATTATAGTAGGATAGTATAACTATTATAGTAGGATAGTATAACTATTATAGTAGGATAGTATAACTATTATAGTAGTATAGTATAACTATTATAGTAGGATAGTATAACTATTATAGTAGGATAGTATAACTATTATAGTAGGATAGTATAACTATTATAGTAGGATAGTATAACTATTATAGTAAGATAGTATAACTATTATAGTAGGATAGTATAACTATTATAGTAGGATAGTATAACTATTATAGTAGGATAGTATAACTATTATAGTAGGATAGTATAACTATTATAGTAGGATAGTATAACTATTATAGTAGGATAATATAACTATTATAGTAGGATAGTATAACTATTATAGTAGTATAGTATAACTATTATAGTAGGATAGTATAACTATTATAGTAGGATAGTATAACTATTATAGTAGGATAGTATAACTATTATAGTAGGATAGTATAACTATTATAGTAGGATAGTATAACTATTATAGTAGGATAGTATAACTATTATAGTAGTATAGTATAACTATTATAGTAGGATAGTATAACTATTATAGTAGGATAGTATAACTATTATAGTAGGACCTAGTAGGATAGTATAACTATTATAGTAGGAATTTGCAGGAGAGTAGAACTATTAAAGAAGGACCAAGAAGGATATTGAAAACTGTTTTCTGCCCCTCCCAAAATATAGAATTTGTAGCCCTCATTCTGGGACTGACCCACAAACAGGAGGATGGTGTGGAGGAGAGAGAGAGAGAGAGGAGTAGGATAGTATAACTATTATAGTAGGATAGTATAACTATTATAGTAGGATAGTATAACTATTATAGTAGGATAGTATAACTATTATAGTAGTATAGTATAACTATTATAGTAGGATAGTATAACTATTATAGTAGGATAGTATAACTATTATAGTAGGATAGTATAACTATTATAGTAGGATAGTATAACTATTATAGTAGGATAGTATAACTATTATAGTAGGATAGTATAACTATTATAGTAGGATAGTATAACTATTATAGTAGGATAGTATAACTATTATAGTAGTATAGTATAACTATTATAGTAGGATAGTATAACTATTATAGTAGGATAGTATAACTATTATAGTAGGATAGTATAACTATTATAGTAGGATAGTATAACTATTATAGTAAGATAGTATAACTATTATAGTAGGATAGTATAACTATTATAGTAGGATAGTATAACTATTATAGTAGGATAGTATAACTATTATAGTAGGATAGTATAACTATTATAGTAGGATAGTATAACTATTATAGTAGGATAATATAACTATTATAGTAGGATAGTATAACTATTATAGTAGTATAGTATAACTATTATAGTAGGATAGTATAACTATTATAGTAGGATAGTATAACTATTATAGTAGGATAGTATAACTATTATAGTAGGATAGTATAACTATTATAGTAGGATAGTATAACTATTATAGTAGGATAGTATAACTATTATAGTAGTATAGTATAACTATTATAGTAGGATAGTATAACTATTATAGTAGGATAGTATAACTATTATAGTAGGACCTAGTAGGATAGTATAACTATTATAGTAGGAATTTGCAGGAGAGTAGAACTATTAAAGAAGGACCAAGAAGGATATTGAAAACTGTTTTCTGCCCCTCCCAAAATATAGAATTTGTAGCCCTCATTCTGGGACTGACCCACAAACAGGACCAAGCCTGGCCTGCTGAGGAGTGATGGACTCCATCCTAGTTGGAGGGGTGCTACAGGACCAAGCCTGGCCTGCTGAGGAGTGATGGACTCCATCCTAGTTGGAGGGGTGCTACAGGACCAAGCCTGGCCTGCTGAGGAGTGATGGACTCCATCCTAGTTGGAGGGGTGTTACAGGACCAAGCCTGGCCTGCTGAGGAGTGATGGACTCCATCCTAGATGGAGGGGTGCTACAGGACCAAGCCTGGCCTGCTGAGGAGTGATGGACTCCATCCTAGCTGGAGGGGTGCTACAGGACCAAGCCTGGCCTGCTGAGGAGTGATGGACTCCATCCTAGCTGGAGGGGTGTTACAGGACCAAGCCTGGCCTGCTGAGGAGTGATGGACTCCATCCTAGATGGAGGGGTGTTACAGGACCAAGCCTGGCCTGCTGAGGAGTGATGGACTCCATCCTAGCTGGAGGGGTGCTACAGGACCAAGCCTGGCCTGCTGAGGAGTGATGGACTCCATCCTAGCTGGAGGGGTGCTCTCATCTTATCTACCAACATAGACAGGGCTCTAACTCCTCTAGCTCCACAATGAGACAGGGTGCAGGCCAGGCAGCAGGCTGTTAGCCTCCCCAATGAGACAGGGTGCAGGCCAGGCAGCAGGCTGTTAGCCAGCCCAATGAGACAGGGTGCAGGCCAGGCAGCAGGCTGTTAGCCTCCCCAATGAGACAGGGTGCAGGCCAGGCAGCAGGCTGTTAGCCAGCCCAATGAGACAGGGTGCAGGCCAGGCAGCAGGCTGTTAGCCAGCCCAATGAGACAGGGTGCAGGCCAGGCAGCAGGCTGTTAGCCAGCCCAATGAGACCGGGTGCAGGCCAGGCAGCAGGCTGTTAGCCTCCCCAATGAGACAGGGTGCAGGCCAGGCAGCAGGCTGTTAGCCAGCCCAATGAGACAGGGTGCAGGCCAGGCAGCAGGCTGTTAGCCTCCCCAATGAGACAGGGTGCAGGCCAGGCAGCAGGCTGTTAGCCAGCCTGACAGCTTAGTGGAGTCTGCCACTAGCACAGTCAGTGTAGTCAGCTCAGCTATCCCCATTGAGATTGTGTCCGTGCCTCGATCTAGGTTGAGCAAAACTAAACATGGCGGTGTTTGCCTTAGCAATCACACTGGAATAAAGACGCAGGCCTCCTTATTGTCTCTAGAATTTCTAAGTAAACAGCTGGAGGCAGGGCTTTCTCCTATAGAGCTCCATTTTTATGGAATGGTCTGCCTATCCATGTGAGAGACACAGACTCGGTCTCAACCTTTAAGTCTTTCCTGAAGACTCATCTCTTCAGTAGGTCCTATGATTGAGCGTAGTCTGGCCCAGGGGTGCGAAGGTGAACGGCAAGGCACTGGAGCGACGAACCACCCTTGCTGTCTCTGCCTGGCCGGCTCCCCTCTCTCCATTGGGATTCTCTGCCTCTGACCCTATTACGGGGGCGGAGTCAGAGTATTGTTCACCTGGATCTGATCCCAACCCTCAGTATCTGTTCTCACTCCCCAGTTTTATAGTAGTATCATGTACTGTATGATGCCCTCACCAAGTCTGGACCGCTCGGAGCGAGTGAAAACCCTGATCCACTGATAACAGTACACATCCTCTAACCCTAACCAGGTGTAGGGTTAGGGAACCAGTTGGCTACCTACTGAAAAGGTAAAGCAAAGTTGACTCTGTCAAACCTTTAAAGTCCCATTTCAGTCATGAATGAGATTTTCCTGTGTTTTTTTATACAGTATATTTCCACACTATGAGGTTGGAATAACATTTACATTTACATTTTAGTCATTTAGCAGACGCTCTTATCCAGAGCGACTTACACTGTGAAATTGTGAAAATGATGATAATTTTAGTTTAGGAGCTGTTTGAAAATGTCAGCCTGTAGTTTTGGCCTTCCATGGTGACATCACCATGCAGTAAATTAGTTCATAGACCAATAAGAAAGAGAGTTCCAATCCTTTCTGCCAATAACAGCTCATCTTCAGTTTCCCCCTCCCCACTCAGACCACTCCCAGACAGTCCTAGCGAAGTTCTTGCTTGAGAAAATGCCCTTTGCTAAGAAGCTCCAACAGTATCATAAAGCTTGCCAACAGCTCAACGGTGGTTGGCCTGATCACCGATGACAATGAGACAGCCTACAGGGAGGAGGTCAGAGACCTGGCAGTGTGGCTCCAGGACAAAAACCTCCCACTCAACGTGGCCAAGACAAAGGATCTTGATCGTGGACTACCTCAACGGGGCTGTATTGGAGCAGGTTGAGATTTTCAAGTTCCTCGGTGTCCACATCACTGTGGACCTATCATGGTCCAAACACACCAACACAGTCGTGAAGAGGGCACGACAAAGCCTTTTCCCCCTCAGGAACCTGAAAAGATTTGGAATGGGACCTCAGATCCTCAAAAAGTTCTAATAATTATACAGCTACACCATTGAGAGCATCTTGACTGGCTGCAACACCGCTTGGTATGGCGCTACAGAGGGTAGTGCTCTCGATGGTGCAGCTGTATAATTATTATTTGCACTAACTCTCTTACACTGGACTCTACCACACACTGGACTCTACCATCATACTGGACTCTACCCACACACTGGCCTCTACCCACACTGGACTCTACCCACACACTGGACTCTACCCCCACACTGGACTCTACCCGCACACTGGACTCTACCCACACACTGGACTCTACCCACACACTGGACTCTACCCTCACACTCACTGGACTCTACCCACTCACTGGACTCTACCCACACACTGGACTCTACCCACACACTGGACTCTACCCTCACACTGGACTCTACCCACACTCTGGACTCTACCCACACACTGGACTCTACCCACACACTGGACTCTACCACACACTGGACTCTACCCACACACTGGACTCTACCCACACTCTGGACTCTACCCACACACTGGACTCTACCCACACACTGGACTCTACCCACACACTGGACTCTACCCACACACTGGACTCCACCCTCACACTCACTGGATTCTACCCACACACTGGACTCTACCCTCACACTCACTGGATTCTACCCACACACTGGACTCTACCCACACACTGGACTCTACCCACACACTGGACTCTACCCCCACACTGGACTCTACCCACACACTGGACTCTACCCACACACTGGACTCTACCCACACACTGGACTCTACCCACACACTGGATTCCACCCTCACACTCACTGGATTCTACCCACACACTGGATTCTACCCTCACACTGGACTCTACCCACACACTGGACTCTACCCTCACACTGGACTCTACCCACACACTGGACTCTACCCACACACTGGACTCTACCCACTCACTGGACTCTACCCACTCACTGGACTCTATCCACACACTGGACTCTACCCACACACTGGACTCTACCCATACACTGGACTCTACCCTCACACTGGACTCTACCCACACACTGGACTCTACCCACTCACTGGACTCTACCCACTCACTGGACTCTATCCACACACTGGATTCTACCCACACACTGGATTCTACCCTCACACTGGACTCTACCCACACACTGGACTCTACCCTCACACTGGACTCTACCCACACACTGGACTCTATCCACACACTGGACTCTACCCACTCACTGGACTCTACCCACTCACTGGACTCTATCCACACACTGGACTCTACCCACACACTGGACTCTACCCACACACTGGACTCTACCCTCACACTGGACTCTACCCACACACTGGACTCTACCCACTCACTGGACTCTACCCACTCACTGGACTCTATCCACAAACTGGACTCTACCCACACACTGGACTCTATCCACACACTGGACTCTACCCACACACTGGACTCTACCCACACACTGGACTCTACCCACACACTGGACTCTACCCACACACTGGACTCTACCCACACACTGGACTCTACCCACACACTGGACTCTACCCTCACACTCACTGGACTCTACCCACTCACTGTTAGGGTTAGGGTTCAAGTCCAGGGTGGTGGGCCTGGTAGATAGGTGGTGTTGTGCTGGTCTGTTTCAGCCCTCTGGGTACTGTAGGGGGGGTGGTGTTGTGCTGGTCTGTTTCAGTCCTCTGGGTACTGTAGGGGGGGTGGTGTTGTGCTAGTCTGTTTCAGCCCTCTGGGTACTGTAGGGGGGGGGTGGTGTTGTGCTGGTCTGTTTCAGCCCTCTGGGTACTGTAGGGGGGGTGGTGTTGTGCTGGTCTGTTTCAGCCCTCTGGGTACTGTAGGGGGGGGGGGGGGGGGGTGCTGGTCTGTTTCAGCCCTCTGGGTACTGTAGGGGGGTGGTGTGGTGCTGGTCTGTTTCAGCCCTCTGGGTACTGTAGGGGTGGTGTTGTGCTGGTCTGTTTCAGTCCTCTGGGTACTGTAGGGGGGGTGGTGTTGTGCTGGTCTGTTTCAGCCCTCTGGGTACTGTAGGGGGGGGGGGTGTTGTGCTGGTCTGTTTCAGCCCTCTGGGTACTGTAGGGGGGGGGGGTGTTGTGCTGGTCTGTTTCAGCCCTCTGGGTACTGTAGGGGGGGGGGGGGGTGGGGGGTGGTGTTGTGCTGGTCTGTTTCAGCCCTCTGGGTACTGTAGGGGGGGTGGTGTTGTGCTGGTCTGTTTCAGCCCTCTGGGTACTGTAGGGGGGGGGGGGGGGGGTGCTGGTCTGTTTCAGCCCTCTGGGTACTGTAGGGGGGTGGTGTGGTGCTGGTCTGTTTCAGCCCTCTGGGTACTGTAGGGGGGGGGGGGGGGGGGTGGTGTTGTGCTGGTCTGTTTCAGCCCTCTGGGTACTGTAGGGGGGGTGGTGTTGTGCTGGTCTGTTTCAGTCCTCTGGGTACTGTAGGGGGGGTGGTGTTGTGCTGGTCTGTTTCAGCCCTCTGGGTACTGTAGGGGGGGGGGGTGTTGTGCTGGTCTGTTTCAGCCCTCTGGGTACTGTAGGGGGGGGGGGTGTTGTGCTGGTCTGTTTCAGCCCTCTGGGTACTGTAGGGGGGGGGGGGGGGGTGGTGGTGTTGTGCTGGTCTGTTTCAGCCCTCTGGGTACTGTAGGGGGGGGGGGGTGTTGTGCTGGTCTGTTTCAGCCCTCTGGGTACTGTAGGGGGGGTGGTGTTGTGCTGGTCTGTTCTGTGGGTCTGTTCTGTCTGGATATCTCTCTCTCTCTCTCCGTCGTCACCTGTAAGCATGGGAACATGACTAACCCTAACACTCGGAACATGACTAACCCTAACACTGGAAACATTGGCTAACCCTAACCCTGGAAACATTACTAACCCTAACCCTGGGAACATTACAAACCTAACCCTGGGAACATTACTAACCCTAACCCTGGGAACATGACTAACCCTGGGAACATTACTAACCCAGCTCAGCTGGTAGAGCACGGCGCTTGTAACGCCAAGGTAGTGGGTTCGATCCCTGGGACCACCCATACACAAAAATGTAAGCACGCACGACTGTAAGTCGCTTTGGATAAAAGCATCTGCTAAATGGCATATTATATTATATTATTATATTATTATATTATATTATATATTATTATTATATAGTATTATAACATTACTAACCCTAACCCTGGGAACATTACTAACCCTAACCCTGGGAACATTACTAACCCTAACCCTGGGAACATGACTAACCCTGGAAACATGACTAACCCTAACCCTGGGAACATGACTAACCCTAACCCTGGGAACATGACTAACCCTAACCCTGGGAACATGACTAACCCTAACCCTGGGAACATTACTAACCCTAACCCTGGGAACATGACTAACCCTAACCCTGGAAACATTACTAACCCTGGAAACATGACTAACCCTAACCCTGGGAACATGACTAACCCTGGAAACATTACTAACCCTGGGAACATGACTAACCCTAACCCTGGAAACATGACTAACCCTGGAAACATTGCTAACCCTAACCCTGGGAACATTACTAACCCTAACCCTAGGAACATTACTAACCCTAACCCTGGAACATGACTAACCCTGGAAACATTACTAACCCTAACCCTGGAAACATTACTAACCCTAACCCTGGGAACATTACTAACCCTAACCCTGGGAACATGACTAACCCTGGAAACATGACTAACCCTAACCCTGGGAACATGACTAACCCTAACCCTGGGAACATGACTAACCCTAACCCTGGGAACATGACTAACCCTAACCCTGGGAACGTTACTAACCCTAACCCTGGGAACATGACTAACCCTAACCCTGGAAACATTACTAACCCTGGAAACATTACTAACCCTAACCCTGGGAACATGACTAACCCTGGAAACATTACTAACCCTGGGAACATGACTAACCCTAACCCTGGAAACATGACTAACCCTGGAAACATTACTAACCCTAACCCTGGGAACATTACTAACCCTAACCCTAGGAACATTACTAACCCTAACCCTGGAACATGACTAACCCTGGAAACATTACTAACCCTAACCCTGGGAACATTACTAACCCTAACCCTGGGAACATTACTAACCCTAACCCTGGGAACATGACTAACCCTGGGAACATTACTAACCCTAACCCTGGGAACATTACTAACCCTAACCCTAGGAACATTACTAACCCTAACCCTGGGAACATAACTAACCCTGGGAACATGACTAACCCTAACCCTGGAAACATGACTAACCCTTACCCTGGGAACATGACTAACCCTAACCCTGGGAACATTACTAACCCTAACCCTGGAACATGACTAACCCTGGAAACATTACTAACCCTAAACCTGGGAACATTACTAACCCTAACCCTGGGAACATTACTAACCCTAACCCTAGGAACATTACTAACCCTAACCCTGGAACATGACTAACCCTGGGAACATGACTAACCCTAACCCTGGGAACAAGACTAACCCTAACCCTGGGAACATGACTAACCCTAACCCTGGAAACATTACTAACCCTAGCCCTGGAAACATTACTAACCCTGGAAACATGACTGACCCTAGCCCTGGGAACATGAATAACCCTGGAAACATTACTAACCCTAGGAACATGACTAACCCTAACCCTGGAAACATGACTAACCCTGGAAACATTACTAACCCTAACCCTGGGAACATGACTAACCCTAACCCTGGGAACATGACTAAACCTAACCCTGGGTACATGACTAACCCTAACCCTGGGAACATGACTAACCCTAACCCTGGGAACATGACTAACCCTAGCGCTGGGAACATGACTAACCCTAACCCTGGAAACATTACATTTACATTACATTTTTGTCATTTAGCAGACGCTCTTATCCAGAGCGACTTACAGGAGCAATTAGGGTTAAGTGCCTTGCTCAAGGGCACATTTACGTCATTTAGCAGACGCTCTTATCCAGAGCGACTCACCAATTGGTGCGTTCACCCTATAGCCAGTGGGATAACCACTTTACAATTTTGGGGGGGGTAGAAGGATTACTTTATCCTATCCCAGGTATTCCTTAAAGAGGTGGGGTTTCAAATGCCTCCGGAAGGTGGTGAGTGACTCCGCTGTCCTGGCGTCGTGAGGGAGCTTGTTCCACCATTGGGGTGCCAGAGCAGCGAACAGTTTTGACTGGGCTGAGCGGGAACTATGCTTCCGCAGAGGAAGGGGAGCCAGCAGGCCAGAGGTGGATGAACGCAATGCCCTCGTTTGGGTGTAGGGACTGATCAGAGCCCGAAGGTACTGAGGTGCCGTTCCCCTCACTGCTCCATAGGCAAGCACCATGGTCTTGTAGCGGATGCGAGCTTCAACTGGAAGCCAGTGGAGTGTGCGGAGGAGGGGGGTGACGTGAGAGAACTTGGGAAGGTTGAACACTAGACGGGCTGCGGCATTCTGGATGAGTTGTAGGGGTTTAAAGGCACAGGCAGGGAGGCCAGCCAACAGCGAGTTGCAGTAGTCCAGACGGGAGATGACAAGTGCCTGGATTAGGACCTGTGCCGCTTCCTGTGTAAGGCAGGGTCGTACTCTCCGAATGTTGTAGAGCATGAACCTGCAGGAGCGGGTCACCGCCTTGATGTTGGCGGAGAACGACAGGGTGTTGTCCAGGGTCACGCCTAGGCTCTTCGCACTCTGGGAGGAGGACACAGCGGAGTTGTCAACCGTGATGGCGAGATCATGGAACGGGCAGTCCTTCCCCGGGAGGAAGAGCATCTCCGTCTTGCCAGGGTTCAGCTTGAGGTGGTGATCCGTCATCCATACTGATATGTCTGTCAGACATGCAGAGATGCGATTCGCCACCTGGTTATCAGAAGGGGGAAAGGAGAAGATTAGTTGTGTATCGTCAGCGTAGCAATGATAGGAGAGGCCATGTGAGGATATGACAGAGCCAAGTGACTTGGTGTATAGGGAAAAAAGGAGAGGGCCTAGAACTGAGCCCTGGGGGACACCAGTGGTGAGAGCACGTGGTGCGGAGACAGCTTCTCGCCACGCCACTTGGTAGGAGCGACCGGTCAGGTAGGACGCAATCCAGGAGTGAGCCGCGCCGGAGATGCCCAGCTCGGAGAGGGTGGAGAGGAGGATCTGATGGTTCACAGTATCAAAGGCAGCAGACAGGTCTAGAAGGACAAGAGCAGAGGAGAGAGAGTTAGCTTTAGCAGTGCGGAGAGCCTCCGTGACACAGAGAAGAGCAGTCTCAGTTGAATGACCAGTCCTGAAACCTGACTGGTTTGGATCAAGGTCATTCTGAGAGAGATAGCAAGAGAGTTGGCTAAAGACGGCACGCTCAATAGTTTTGGAAAGAAAAGAAAGAAGGGATACTGGTCTGTAGTTGTTGACATCAGTGGGATCGAGTGTTGGTTTCTTGAGAAGGGGAGCAACTCTCGCTCTCTTGAAGACGGAAGGGACATGGCCAGCGGTCAAGGATGAGTTGATCAGCGAGGTGAGGTAGGGGAGAAGGTCACCGGAGATGGTCTGGAGAAGAGAGGAGGGGATAGGGTCAAGCGGGCAGGTTGTTGGGCGGCCTGCAGTCACAAGTCGCAGGATTTTATCTGGAGAGAGAGGGGAGAAAGAAGTCAAAGCATAGGGTAGGGCAGTGTGAGTAGGACCAGCAGTGTCATTAGACTTAACAAACGAGGATCGAATGTCGTCAACCTTCTTTTCAAAGTGGTTGACGAAGTCATCCACAGAGAGAGAGGAGGGGGGGGCGGGGGGGGGAGGATTCAGGAGGGAGGAAAATGTGGCAAAGAGCTTCCTAGGGTTAGAGGCAGATGCTTGGAATTTACAGTGGTAGAAAGTGGCCTTAGCAGCAGAAACAGATGAAGAAAATGTAGAGAGGAGGGAGTGAAAAGATGCCAGGTCGGCAGGGAGTTTAGTTTTCTTCCATTTCCGCTCCGCTGCCCGGAGCTCTGTTCTGTGAGCTCGCAATGAGTCATCAAGCCACGGAGCTGGAGGGGAGGACCGAGCCGGCCGGGAGGATAGGGGACACAGAGAGTCAAAGGATGCAGAAAGGGAGGAGAGGAGGGTTGAGGAGGCAGAATCAGGAGATTGGAGGGAGAAGGATTGAGCAGAGGGAAGAGATGATAGGATGGAAGAGGAGAGAGTAGTGGGAGAGAGAGAGCGAAGGTTGCGGCGGCGCATTACCATCTGTGTAGGGGCAGAGTGAGTAGTGTGGGAGGAGAGCGAGAGAGAAAAGGAAACAAAGTAGTGGTCGGAGACATGGAGGGGAGTTGCAGTGAGATTAGTAGAAGAGCAGCATCTAGTAAAGATGAGGTCAAGCGTATTGCCTGCCTTGTGAGTAGGGGGGGACGGTGAGAGGGTGAGGTCAAAAGAGGAGAGAAGTGGAAAGAAGGAGGCAGAGAGAAATGAGTCAAATGTGGACATAGGGAGGTTGAAATCCCCCAAAACTGTGAGGGGTGAGCCATCCTCAGGAAAGGAACTTATCAAGGCGTCAAGCTCATTGATGAACTCTCCAAGGGAACCTGGAGGGCGATAGATGACAAGGATATTAAGCTTAAATGGGCTAGTGACTGTGACAGCACGGAATTCAAATGAGGAGATAGACAGATGGGTTAGGGGAAAAATTGAGAATGTCCACTTGGGAGAGATGAGGATTCCTGTGCCACCACCCCTCTGACCAGATGCTCTCGGGGTATGCGAGAACACATGGTCAGATGAGGAGAGAGCAGTAGGAGTAGCAGTGTTTTCAGTGGTAATCCATGTTTCCGTCAGCGCCAGGAAGTCGAGGGACTGGAGATTAGCATAGGCTGGGATGAAGTCAGCTTTGTTGGCAGCAGAACGGCAGTTCCAGAGGCTGCCTGAGACCTGGAACTCCAGGTGTGGGGTGCGTGCAGGGACAACCAGGTTAGAGAGGCAGCAGCCACGCGGTGTGGGGCGTTTATGTAGCCTGTGCGGAGAGGAGAGAACAGGGATAGGCAGAGGCATAGTTGACAGGCTGCAACAGATGGCTACAATAATGCAGAGGAGATCGGGATGAAATGAACTGAACATCAGGGAAAGGAGAGAGCAGGCCTCCCTCACCAAAAAATAAATAAATATATAACTCTCCCAACTTCCACCTCCGAAACTATAGTTGTTTCACCGAACCACCCGAATAAAACTCTCCCAACTTCCACTTTAGAAATTAGAATTGTTGTAAGCTACAGCAGACTGTTATCAGTAGCTGTAATTAAGTACAGCAGCTACCAACCACCTGACGTTAATGCCTCGGATGAGGTTTAGAAAAACAGCTGAATGGTAGCAGCTAGCTGGCTCAATCACAGGTACTCTCAAGCATGAAATAACATTGGAAACAGCTAACCACAGTTGCTAAAAGTTACCCACAGTTGCTAAAAGTTACCGGTAGCTACCCTCTAGCTAGCTAGCTTTGTTGGTCCAGGTAGTGGGTAAGCTAGCCTCGTGCTTCGCCTGGGCTCCGCCGAATAAAATCCTTACCTACAATAATTACCTACAGTAATAACCTACAATAACTACCGGAGTAAGCTACCTATAATACCAAACTACAATACCTACCTACAATCTAAATACATGGTTTAAGCTTAACTCAACACCATATAAGAAGCCAAGCTTACCTTTCATAACGCAGCAATGATTAAACGTTGGGTAGCTAGCACAAAGACATTGTATTTAGTTACCACAGCCTGCTGGTAGTGTTGGCTGGCTAGCAATGGCTACTGTGTTGACTTTGTTTGAAAAACGGCGTCGCTGTGAGCGAATGTAGCTGGCTAAAAGGATATTGTTTTTAGTTGCTACCGTTGCTAATAGCTACTCGCCAGCTAATCCAGGAGGTGAGTTAGCTAGCTAGCTTCGTGCTACATCCGGCACCGCCGAATACAAAAGTAACCTACAATAATTACACACAACAGCTACCCGCAACAGCCCACGATGCCTACCTATACTACTTAATAATATACAGCCCACGATGCCTACCTATAGTACCTAACTACAATCTAAATACATAGTTTAAGCCTTAGTCGACAAAGCCCAAGCTATGTATAAAGCCAAACTGGCAGACTGCAATCAGTAGCCGAAATTAGGTACAGCAGCTACCGACCACCTAACGTTAATGATAATGAGGTTAGAAAAAACAGCTGAAGGTGGCAGCTAGCTGGCTCAATTACAGGTACTCTTAAGCGTGAAATAACATTGGAAACAGCTAACCACAGTTGCTAAAAGTTACCCACAGTTGCTAAAAGTTACCGGTAGCTACCCTCTAGCTAGCTAGCGTTGTTGGTCCAGGTAGTGGGTAAGCTAGCCTCGTGCTTCGCCTGGGCTCCGCCGAATAAAATCCTTACCTACAATAATTACCTACAATAATAACCTACAATAACTACCGGAGTAAGCTACCTATAATACCAAACTACAATACCTACATACAAACTAAATACATGGTTTAAGCTTAACTCAACACCATAAACGAAGCCAAGCTTACCTCTCCTGCTAGATGTCAGAGTAGACCACCGTTGTCCCAGGGAACATTCAGATTGACTACTTCCAAATCAGCTTGCATTGGACACACCGAGGTGGATGATTATGATATATTCCTGGTAACAGCTCGCCTTAGCGAGAGATAACTTTTCAGAACCCTTCCATTGAAAGCAATTCATCCATATTTAGCCAGCTACATTGTGAAATCGCATAGTAAATATTTGCTTCAGTCTTTGTTTCCTTGCTCTTGCCAATTTCCTTTGAGCATTACTAACCCTAACCCTGGAAAAATTACTAACCCTAACCCTGAAAACATGACTAACCCTAACCCTGGAACATAACTAACCCTGGGAGCATGACTAACCCTGGAAACATTACTAACCCTGGGAACATGACTAACCCTAACCCTGGGAACATTACTAACCCTAACCTTGGGAACATGACTAACCCTAACCCTGGAAACAATACTAACCCTAACCCTGGGAACATGACTAACCCTAACCCTGGGAACATGACTAACACTGGGAACATGACTAACCCTAACCCTGGGAACATGACTAACCCTAACCCTGGGAACATGACTAACCCTAACCCTGGGAACATGACTAACCCTAACCCTGAAAACATTACTAACCCTGGAAACATTACTAACCCTGGGAACATGACTAACCCTAACCCTGGGAACATTACTAACCCTAACCCTGGGAACATGGCTAACCCTAACGCTGGGAACATTACTAACCCTAACCCTGGGAACATTTTCTAACCCTAACCCTGGGAACATTACTAACCCTAACCCTGGGAACATTACTAACCCTAACCCTGGGAACATTACTAACCCTAACCCTGGGAACATTACTAACCCTAACCCTGGGAACATTACTAACCCTAACCCTGGGAACATTACTAACCCTAACCCTGGGAACATTACTAACCCTAACCCTGGGAACATTACTAACCCTAACCCTGGGAACATTACTAACCCTAACCCTGGGAACATTACTAACCCTAACCCTGGGAACATTACTAACCCTAACCCTGGGAACATTACTAACCCTAACCCTGGGAACATTACTAACCCTAACCCTGTGAACATGACTAACCCTAACCCTGTGAACATGACTAACCCTAACCCTGTGAACATGACTAAAGTCATCAGAGTGCTCAGCTGAACACTGTATGCTGGAAACACTCGGTTTGTTCTTTTAACTAAAACATAACCAATCTTTGTTAAACATAAATACCAAACTTGTTTTTCCATGGATTCCGCGACACGGTTAGCTTTTAACAGCTAGGACCGCTTATTTCTTGTCCCGGAATCCCGCTTAACTGACAGGTTTAAGTCTGCTTGAAAGAGCCACTAACCTAGCTAAGCTGCTAACGTTAGCCATCAAGCTAACGAAGTTAGTCCAATATAAGTTTTCGACGTCGCAACCTTCCGTACCTGCTCTGAATCGAGCGGGGCTTCTCCATCTGTCGGAAGCCTGCACCATTCTGTGAAGCATGGGAGTGGGCGGATTTCCTCGTCCTTCTCGCCAGCCGTGATTTTGGGAAGCTCCATGGTAAGAAATGTGACTGTTCCTGGTTCAAAAAAAATGTCCTATTCCGGAGCTCGAGTAAATGACTCCCGAATGTACTACGCCAGAACATGGACATAAATTCTATCGAAGGAGGAGGTCGTCGGGTAAGCTTGGCGTCGGGTAAGCTTGGCTTTATACATAGCTTGGGCTTTGTCGAGTAAGGCTTAAACTATGTATTTAGATTGTAGTTAGGTATTGTAGGTAGTTATCGTGGGTTGTTGTATGTAATTATTGTAGGTTAGTATTGTATTCGTCTGTGCCCGGTGTAGCAAGAAGCTAGCTAGCTAACCCACCACCTGGACTAGCTGGCGAGTAGCTATTAGCAACGGTATAGTTGTTTCACGCCTGAGAGTGCCTGTAATTACGCCAGCTGGCTGCCTACAATAATTACATACAATAATTGCCTACCATTCAGCTGTTTTTTAACCTCGTTGTCTGAATCGTTAACGTTAGGTAGCAAGTGGCTACTGTGCTTGAAATTTAGCTAGCTTGTTGCTACCTGGATAGCTACTAGTAAACATTAGCTGGAACGACCGAGCGAACAGATGCGAACTGGCTGAGTCAATTCAGTGGCTAGTTTTGCACTTGGCTAGCTAACAGTAGCTGCTAGGGGTAAGTCATAACCTACATTTGTGTTTTGTTTTTTACATATTGATAGCCCGAGTCGTTCAAGGAATTCGGGACATGGGTGACTAGTTAACGTTAGTTTGGCTCTCTCTGTGTGTTCGTGCCGTGAAAGGAGGGGTTCTTCTTTGTCTGAAAGCAATGGCTAGCTAGTTTGCTAACTATTCTAGCTAACTAACTGGCTGAATAAGTTGATGACGGACTCGCTCAAGCTGTCGGGACTAACCCACAACGTTAGACACGGACACGAACGATCTGCTTGCGTGTTGATACACTGGTGGTTTGTTGTGGCCGAGTATTGGCGCTAAACCGTGTTGTTGGAGTCCGGCATGCTAGCTGGCTGTGGCGTCTTATGACTAGGTGCCCGGACGATTTTCACGGAATAATACTGCACCTAGTTAGCTAGCTGAATAAACTAAGTTAATCTATTCCTAGAAAACATTGAACCTCTGTAGTTTACAACAATTATAGTTTCTGAGGTGGAAGTTGGGAGAGTTATATTTGGGAGTTGTGGTGAGGGAGGCCCCGCTCTCTCCTTTCCCAGATGTTTAGTTCATTTCATTCCAATCTCCTCTGCATTATTGTAGCCATCTGCTGCAGCCTGTCAACTATGCCTCTGCCTATCCCTGTTCTCTCCGCGTGGCTGCTGCCTCTCTAACCTGGTGGTCCCTTCACGCACCACCCACGTGGAGTTCCAGGTCTCAGGCAGCCTCTGGAACTGCCGTTCTGCTGCCAACAAGGCAGAGTTCATCTCAGCCTATGCTACCCTCCAGTCCCTCGACTTCTTGGCGCTGACGGAAACATGGATTACCACTGAAAACACTGCTACTCCTACTGCTCTCTCCTCGTCTGACCATGTGTTCTCGCATACCCCGAGAGCATCTGGTCAGCGGGGTGGTGGCACAGGAATCCTCATCTCTCCCAAGTGGACATTCTCAATTTTTCCCCTGACCCATCAGTCTATCTCCTCATTTGAATTCCATGCTGTCACAGTCACTAGCCCATTTAAGCTTAATATCCTTGTCATCTATCGCCCTCCAGGTTCCCTTGGAGAGTTCATCAATGAGCTTGACGCCTTGATAAGTTCATTTCCTGAGGATGGCTCACCCCTCACAGTTCTGGGGGATTTCAACCTCCCTACGTCTACATTTGACTCATTTCTCTCTGCCTCCTTCTTTCCACTCCTCTCCTCTTTTGACCTCACCCTCTCACCGTCCCCCCCTACTCACAAGGCAGGCAATACGCTTGACCTCATCTTTACTAGATGCTGTTGTTCTACTAATCTCACTGCAACTCCCCTCCATGTCTCCGACCACTACTTTGTATCCTTTTCTCTCTCCCTCTTCTCCAACACTACTCACTCTGCCCCTACACAGATGGTAATGCGCCGTCGCAACCTTCGCTCTCTCTCTCCCGCTACTCTCTCCTCTTCCATCCTATCATCTCTTCCCTCTGCTCAATCCTTCTCCCTCCAATCTCCTGATTCTGCCTCCTCAACCCTCCTCTCCTCCCTTTCTGCATCCTTTGACTCTCTATGTCCCCTACCTCCCGGCCGGCTCGGTCCTCCCCTCCAGCTCCGTGGCTTGATGACTCATTGCGAGCTCACAGAACAGAGCTCCGGGCAGCTGAGCGGAAATGGAAGAAAACTAGACTCCCTGCGGACCTGGCATCTTTTCACTCCCTCCTCTCTACATTTTCTTCATCTGTTTCTGCTGCTAAGGCCACTTTCTACCACTCTAAATTCCAAGCATCTGCCTCTAACCCTAGGAAGCTCTTTGCCACATTCTCCTCCATGCTGAATCCTCCCCCCCCCCCCCCTCCCTCTCTGTGGATGACTTCGTCAACCATTTTGAAAAGAAGGTTGACGACATCCGATCCTCGTTTGTTAAGTCAAATGACACTGCTGGTCCTGCTCACAGTGCCCTACCCTATGCTTTGACTTCTTTCTCCCCTCTCTCTCCAGATAAAATCTTGCGACTTGTGACGGCAGGCCGCCCAACAACCTGCCCGCTTGACCCTATCCCCTCCTCTCTTCTCCAGACCATCTCCGGTGACCTTCTCCCTTACCTCACCTCGCTGATCAACTCATCCTTGACCGCTGGCTATGTCCCTTCCGTCTTCAAGAGAGCGAGAGTTGCACCCCTTCTCAAAAAACCAACACCCGATCCCTCTGATGTCAACAACTACAGACCAGTATCCCTTCTTTCTTTTCTCTCCAAAACTATTGAGCGTGCCGTCTTTAGCCAACTCTCTTGCTATCTCTCTCAGAATGACCTTCTTGATCCAAACCAGTCAGGTTTCAAGACTGGTCATTCAACTGAGACTGCTCTTCTCTGTGTCACGGAGGCTCTCCGCACTGCTAAAGCTAACTCTCTCTCCTCTGCTCTTGTCCTTCTAGACCTGTCTGCTGCCTTTGATACTGTGAACCATCAGATCCTCCTCTCCACCCTCTCCGAGCTGGGCATCTCCGGCGCGGCTCACTCTTGGATTGCGTCCTACCTGACCGGTCGCTCCTACCAAGTGGCGTGGCGAGAAGCTGTCTCCGCACCACGTGCTCTCACCACTGGTGTCCCCCAGGGCTCAGTTCTAGGCCCTCTCCTATTCTCGCTATACACCAAGTCACTTGGCTCTGTCATATCCTCACATGGCCTCTCCTATCATTGCTACGCTGACGACACACAACTAATCTTCTCCTTTCCCCCTTCTGATAACCAGGTGGCGAATCGCATCTCTGCATGTCTGGCAGACATATCAGTATGGATGACGGATCACCACCTCAAGCTGAACCTTGGCAAGACGGAGCTGCTCTTCCTCCTGGGGAAGGACTGCCTGTTCCATGATCTCGCCATCACGGTTGACAACTCCGTTGTGTCCTCCTCCCAGAGTGCGAAGAGCCATGGCGTGACCCTGGACAACACCCTGTCGTTCTCCACTAACATCAAGGCGGTGACCCGATCCTGTAGGTTCATGCTCTACAACATTCGGAGAGTACGACCCTGCCTTACACAGGAAGCAGCACAGGTCCTAATCCAGGCACTTGTCATCTCCCGTCTGGATTACTGCAACTCGCTGTTGGCTGGGCTCCCTGCCTGTGCCATTAAACCCCTACAACTCATCCAGAATGCCGCAGCCCGTCTGGTGTTCAACCTTCCCAAGTTCTCTCACGTCACCCCGCTCCTCCGCACACTCCACTGGCTTCCAGTTGAAGCTCGCATCTGCTACAAGACCATGGTGCTTGCCTACGGAGCTGTGAGGGGAACGGCACCTCCGTACCTTCAGGTTCTGATCAGTCCCTACACCCAAACGAGGGCATTGCGTTCATCCACCTCTGGCCTGCTGGCTCCCCTACCTCTGCGGAAGCATAGTTCCCGCTCAGCACAGTCAAAACTGTTCGCTGCTCTGGCACCCCAATGGTGGAACAAGCTCCCTCACGACGCCAGGACAGCGGAGTCACTCACCACCTTCCGGAACATTTGAAACCCCACCTCTTTATGGAATACCTGGGATAGGATAAAGTAATCCTTCTACCCCCCCCCCCCCCTTACCCCAACCCCATTTGGGTTCCTGGATCCTTTCACAGCATTATAAGGCTGCGTTGAGACAATTACTTATCAATGACCCAAGCCCAGCTCAGTTAATCCCTACCATTGTGACGCTGAGTTGTCATAATGCTTTAGCAAATGTACATTATACTAGGGACATTGGTAGACACAATGTAAGAAACCTAATTTATGTCCCTCTAACTGCCCTACAGCTATTGTATGCAGCAATCATGTGTCTGTGAACCAGATTTATGCTGTTAGCATTGAGGCGGTGTGCCCTAGTAGGAAGTCCACTGTGTGCAGCTCAGCTCATATATAAATAACATGAGAACATCTACTTCTGCTAAGCTTCCCAGTAAAGCAATGAAAACAAGCAAGCATCCCAGTTAAGTGCTCAAAATAGATAGCCCATGTTAACATATGTAGCTTAAGAAACAAGGTTCATGAAATTAATAATTTGCTAGTAACAGATGACATTCATATTCTGACTATCTCTGAAACTCACTTAGACAATACCTTTTGATGATACAGTGGTAGCAATACAAGGTTAAAACATTTACAGAAAATACAGAATTGCCAGTGGTGGAGGTGTTGCTGTTTATATTCAGAACCACATTCCTGTAAAGATTAGACAGGATCTCATGTTAAATATTGTTGAAGTAATACGTGACCGACCACCTCGATTCGGTCTCATGTAGCATAATTTCAAATTGTGTTTTTTACATTGGATGAAATCATTGCAAAATTAGAAACGTGTAATATCTGAAAATGTAGCTAGCTAGACTATCTTACCCGTATACTTCTCCCTCTGTCACGTTCATGGATGGACGCGTCGAGTCCTGTCTGATTGCCCTTAGTTTGAAGATGTAATCCGGAGACAGGTGTTTTATACAACAGCCTTAGCTATCATACTCAAATTCCACTGATTTCAAAACTCGGTCCTTCAGAAACTGGAGAGCAACAATGCACGATACATTTTAAAAAGCTGCGTTAGACAGGATTACCTATACAGTACATACATGTCCAGCCCACTCATTATCTCAGCCAAAAATGGCTGGCTGGAAGGTTGCTGTCTTTTTCTTTGGCTTAACCAACTAGGCTGGCAATTTAACAATTGTATTCGTATTTACAGATGACATACATGTTTGTTATTAAGGCACATAATAGATTACATGTTCGAAAATGCATTTTTTGCCCAATAAAAACTCATTTTGAATGTAAAAAATTGTTTTCGTTCAAACGGCTCTCCTGTGAAGAAGTGACATGCGACATACGCCTAGTTTCCTGAAACCCTAACCCATATGGCTACAGGTTCATCTGCCTCCCAGAAGAAAAGTGCTCAAAATAGCCCACGTTAACATATGTAGTTTAAGAAACAAGGTTCATGAAATTAATAACTTGCTAGTAATAGATTACATTTATATTCTGTCTATCTCCGAAACTCAGATAATACCTTTGATGATACAGTGGTAGCAATACAAGGTTATAACATTTACAGAAAAGAGAAATGCCAACAGGGGTGGTGTTGCGCTCTATATTCAGAACCACATTCCTGTAAAGCTTAGAGAGGATCTCATGTTAAATATGTTGAAGTAATATGGCTACAGGTTCACCTGCCTCACCTAAAGCCCATTCTGGTGGGAAGCTGCTATAGACCACCAAGTGCTAACAGTCAGTATCTGGATAACATGTGTGAAATGCTTGATAATGTATGTGATATGTATAGAGAGGTATATTTTCTGGGTGATTTAAATATTGACTGGCTTTCATCAAGCTGCCCACTCAAGAATAATCTTCAAACTGTAAAACCAGTGCCTGCAACCTGGTTCAGGTTATCAGTCAACCTACCAGGGTAGTTACAAACGGCACAGGAATTAAATCATCAACATGTATTGATCATATCTTTACTAATGCTGCAAAAATGTGCTTGAAAGCAGTATCCAGATCCATCGAATGTAGTGATCACAATATAGTAGCCATATCTAGGAAAACCAAAGTTCCAAAGGCTGGGCCTAATATAGTGTATAAGAGGTCATACAATACCTTTTGTAATGATTCCAACGTTGTTGATGTAAATAATATTTGTTGGTCCGTGGTGTGTAATGAGGAGCAAACAGACACTGCACTTGACACATTTATGAAATTGCTTATCCCAGTTACTAATAAGCATGCACCCATTAAAAAAATGACTGTAAAAACTGTTCAATCCCCGTGGATTGATGAGGAATTGAAAAATGGTATGGTTGAGAGGGATGAGGCAAAAGGAATGGTAAATAAGTCTGGCTGCACAATCGATTGCCAAACGTACTGCAAATTGAGAAATCATGTGACTAAACTGAGTAAAAAGAAGAAGAAACTATACCATGAAACAAAGATAAATGACATAAAGAATGATAGTAAAAAGCTTTGGAGCACCTTAAATGAAATTTTGTGAAAAAAGGCAAACTCAGCTCCATCATTCATTGAATCAGATAGCTCATTCATTACAAAACCAACTAATACTGCAAACTACTTTTATGATTTGTTCATTGGCAAGATTAGCAAACTTAGGCATGACATACCAGCAACAAACGCTGACACTACACATCCCAGTATATCTGAACGAATTATGAAAGTCAAGAACTGTCATTTTGAATTCTGTAAAGTGAGTGTGGAAGAGGTGAACAAATTATTGTTGTCTATTAACAATGACAAGCCACTGGGGTCTGACAACTTGGATGGAAAATTACTGAGGATGATAGCGGACAATATTGCCACGCCTATTTGCCATGTCTTCAATTTAAGCCTACTAGAAAGTGTGTGCCCTCAGGCCTGGAGGGAGGCAAAAGTCATCCCGCTACCTAAGAATAGTAAAGCCCAATCAGCCTGTTACTAACCCTTAGTAATGTTTTGGAAAAATTGTGTTTGACCAGATACACTGCTATTTTACCGTAAACAAATTGACAACAGACTTTCAGCACGCTTGTAGGGAAGGACATGCAACAAGCACTTTCACAAATGACTGATGGCTGAGAGAAATTGATGATAAAAAGATTGTGGGGGCTGTTTTGTTACACTTCAGTGTGGCTTTTGACATTATCGATCATAGTCTACTGCTGGAAAAATGTATGGGTTATGGCTTTACACCCCCTGCTATATTGTTGATAAAGAGTTACCTGTATCACATTTCAGGAGAAGACCCAGAAGCAGACAGTGTCGAAGTAACAAAAGTTTATTACAAAAACAGGGGGCAGGCAAACGACAGGTCAAGGGCAGGCAGAGGTCAGTAATCCAGATCAGAGTCCAAAAGGTACAGAACAGCAGGCAGTCTCAGGGTTTTGGAAACAGGAGACAAAGGGCTGTGAGACATGGGTTTGATCCTAGACACCTGAAAAGTGGGATGCATACAGAGGGTACGGGGCAACAGAAGACGAACAGCAGAGGGGCTAATGATCTTGGAGATGGGGAAATGGCCGATAAACTGGGGGGAAAGTTTACGGGACTCCACACGGAGGGGAAGATCACAGGTGGACAGCCATACCTTCTGCTCGAGACGGTACCGGGGAGCCGGGGACCAGTGGAAGTCCACTTGTCGTTGATACCTGGAGGTGGTCTTGAGAAGAGCCGACTGGGTTATCCTCCAGGTACGACGACAGCGGTGGACAAACATCTGGGCCGAGGGTATGCCGACCTCTTCCTGGGCCGAGGGTACGCCGACCTATTCTTCTTTTTCTGGGAAGAGAGGGGGCTGAAAACCCAGGGAACACTCAAAGGGCGAAAGACCCGTGGCAGAGCAGGGAAGTGTGCTGCGGGCGTATTCAACCCACACTAGTTGCTGGCTCCAGGTGGTGGGGTTGGCAGAGACCATGCAGCGCAGAGTCGTCTGCAGGTTGGTTGGCTCGCTCCGACTGGCCATTGGACTGAGGGTGGAAACCAGAGGACAGGCTGGCCGATGACCCAATGAGTGTGCAGAATGCCTTCCAGAACCGGGACGAGAACTGAGGACCCTGGTTGGAGACCATGTCCACCGGGTGAAAAGCAGGGCCCACCTATAATGTATGCACTCACTAACTGTAAGTCGCTCTGGATAAGAGCGTCTGCTAAATGACTAAAAATGTAAATGTAAAAAAAAAATGTTCTGCCCCTCCAGCCAGTGCCTCCAGTCCTCCAACGCCATCTTCACCGCGAGAAGCTCACGATTCCCCACATCGTAATTAATCTCCGTGGTGTTGAGGCAATGGGAGAAGAAGGCGCAGGGATGTAACGTGAGGTCCAGGGCCGAACGCTGGGACAGGACCGCCCCCTCTCTGACATCCAAAGCATCAGCCTCCACCACGAACAGATGGGATGGGTCAGGATTAACCAAGATGGGAGCAGTGGTGAAACGGTGTTTGAGGTCCCGGAACGCCCGGTCAGCAGCTGGGGACCATGTGAACGAAACCTTGGGAGAGGTGAGTGCAGACAGGGGGGAAGCAAGGGTGCTGTAACCCCGGATAAAGCGGCGATAAACATTGCCGAATCCCAGGCCTATCCACCACCTCTCACCTTCCCGGTAACCATCTGTACACTCTCTGCAGAGATGATGTAGCTCAGGAAGGGGATGGTGGAGAGGGCAACTGAGTGC
The DNA here is from genome assembly GCF_964263955.1 of Coregonus lavaretus. NCBI lineage: Eukaryota > Metazoa > Chordata > Actinopteri > Salmoniformes > Salmonidae > Coregonus > Coregonus lavaretus. The sequence goes on from NC_140001.1 coordinate 323,184, forward strand.
CTGGAACCCGGAAGCGCTGTTCGACACGTTCCTGCACGGAGTATCGGAGGAAGTTAAGGACGAGCTTGCAGCCCAGGAACAACCAACGGATCTCGACTCACTCATCGCCTTGACCATTCTGATCGATGGATGACAATGGGAACGAAGGAAAGAGAGGAATGCCGATTCCACATCGCATCCCGGAAGGCCCAGACGGCTCCATTGCCGAGAGAACCCAAGGCTACCCGAGTTCCACCAAGAGTCTCCGAATCCTGCCGATTCACCTCTTCCCGAGCCTATGCAACTAGGCAGAACTAGACTGTCTCCAGCCGAACAGCAATACAGGCTTCACACGAAGAGTTGCCTGTATTGCGGCACTACTGGTTGTTTTGAGTCTACCTGTCCACTAAAAGACCAGGCTCACCGGTAGGAGCGAGTACTCTGGTGGGCCATACAGAGAACTTTTCCTCTCCAATTACTCGCGCCCCCTTTCATGCCATCGTTCTGTGGTGGAACCAGTCGAAATCTCTCCGCGTACTCATCGACTCTGGGGCCGATGAGAGCTTTATGGATGCTACCCTGGGCATCCCCACTCAGCCCTTCTCCATTCCCATGGACGTTACTGGACGGGCGCTCTATAGGCCGGGTCACCCACAATACCACCCCCATCAACCTACGAGTATCAGGGAACCACAGCGAGACGATCCAATTCCTGCTAATTAAGTCTCCTCAGGTTCCTGTGGTATTGGGTTTCTTTTGGCTCCAGTGACACAACCCGAGTGCTCCAGAGTGGTGCAGTGGTCTAAGGCACAGCATCTCAGTACTTGAGGCGTCACTACAGACCCCCCTGGTTCGATTCCAGGCTGTATCATAACCGGCCGTGATTGGGAGTCCCACAGGGCGGCGCACATTTGGCCCAGCGTAGGCCATAATTGTAAATAATAATTTGTTCTTAACTGACTTGCCTAGTTAAATAAAGGTAAAATAAAAAAAAAACTTTATAGACTGGTCTACTGGTGCCATCATGGGCTGGAACCTGTTCTGCCATGCTCATTGCCTGAAGTCAGTGCATCCTGCCCCGACGCGTCTTCCCGGGGGCTCGGAAGTTGCCTCAGACCTCTCCACCATTCCCGCGGAGTACCAGGACCTCCGGTAGGTGTTCAGTACGGCCCTTCTTCCACTTCGCTTCCCCCGCACCGACCCTACGACTGCGGAATCAACATTCTCCCAGGCACCACTCCGCCCGGGGACGACTGTATTTGCTGTCGGGTCCGGAGACCAAGGCTATGGAGACCTACATTGAGGACTCCCTAGCTGCCGGGTTCATCCGTCCTTCTGCCTCCCCCGCCAGCACAGGGTTCTTCTTTGTGGAGAAGAAGGACAAAACCCTGTGCCCATGCATCAACTACCGGGGTCTTAACAACATCATGGTGAACAACCGCTCATCTCCTCAGCCTTCGAGACACTCCAGGGGGCCAACGTGTTCTCCCACCTGGAACGCCTACCACCTGGTGTGAATACGGGAGGGGGACAAGTGGAAGACTGCCTTCTACATGGCTTGCAGTCACCACAAGTATCTGGTGATGCCATTTGTCCTTTCCAATGCTCCATCTGTGTTCCAGGCCCTCGTTATTGATGTTCTCTACGATATGTTGAACTGGTTCGTCTTTGTCTGTCTCGCCGACATCCTCGTCTTCTCCAGCTCCGCCCAAGAACACGTGCTCCACGCCCGACAGGTCCTTCAATGCCTCCTGGAGAACCAGCTTTTTGTGAAAGTGGAGAAATGCGAATTCCATCGCTCAACGTGTGGAAATCCACTGCATAGTCTGCCACACTGCGGGATTCTTGCTGAAGCTGGTGTAACTTCCGGGAAGCCTCTCTCCCGGACAATGGAACATCTAAACGTTTTTTACCTCCTGCATGAACTCCTCCAGACTGAAGCATACGGCCGACTGTTGTTCCCACACTGCCATAGCCCAGGCGAGAGCCCTCCCGGACATCAGCGTGATGAGGTACGCTATCTTAGAGTGGTCCGAGGGTAAGGAGGAGGGCTGCAGCTCGATGATGACCGAACACTGAATGAGAAATGCCCTACAGGTTGCTGACTCTCCAGCAGGCAGAGGTCAGTAATCCAGATCAGGTACAGAACGGCAGGCAGTTTCAGGGTCAGGGCAGGAAGAGGTCAATAATCCAGGGTGGTGTGATAAGGTACAGAACGGCAGGCAGGCTCAGGGTCAGGGCAGGCAGAATAGTCATAACCGTGAAAACTAGAAAACAGGAATTTGAGAAAGACAGGAGCAAGGGGAAAACCGCTGGTAGGCTTGATGAAACAAAACGAACTGGCAACAGACAAACAGAGAACATAGGTATAAATACACTGGGGATAATTGGGAAGATGGGTGACACCTGGCGGGGGGTGGAAACAATCACAAAGACAGGTGAAACAGATCAGGGTGTGATAACCTGTCAAACAGAACACAGAGGGTATTCTTTAATGGAAGCCTCTCCAACATAAGCCAGGTAGTATCAGGAATTACCCAGGGCAGCTGTCTAGGCCCCTTTCTTTTTTCAATCTTTACTAACGACATGCCACTGACTTTGAGTAAAGCCAATGTGTCTATGTATGCGGATGACTCAACACTGTACACGTCAGCTAATACAGCAACTGAAATGACTGCAACACTTAACAAAGACCTGCAGTTATTTTCAGAGTGGGTGGCAAGGAATAAGTTTGTTCTAAATATTTAAAAAACTGAAAGCATTGTGTTTGGGACAACTCATTCACTAAATCTTGTAATAAATAATGTGGAAATTGAGCAAGTTGAGGTGATTGAACTGCTTGGAGTAACCCTGAATTGTAAACTGTCATGGTCAAAACATATTGATATAACAGTAACTAAGATGGGGAGAAGTCTGTCCATAATAAAACGCTACTCTACCGTCTTAACAGCACTATCAACTAGGCAGGTCCTACAGGCTCTAGTTTTGTCACACCTGGACTACTGTTCAGTCGTATGGTCAGCTGCCACAAAGTGGGACTTAGGAAAATTGTAATTGGCTCACAACAGGACAGCACGGCTGGCCCTCGGATGTACACGGAGAGCTAACATTCATAATATGCATGACAATCTCTCCTGGCTCAAAGTAGAGGAGAGATTGACTTCATCACTACTTGTATTTATGAGAGGTAATGACATGTTGAATGCACGAGCTGTCTGTTTAAACGACTGGCACACAGCTCGGTCACTCATGCACACCCCACAAGACATGCCACCAGAGGTCTCTTCACAGTCCCCAAGTCCAGAACAGACTATGGGAGGCACACAGTACTACATTGAGCCATGACTACATGGAACTCTATTCCACATCAAGTATCCGATGCAAGCAGTAGAATCAGATTTTAAAAAACAGATATAAATACACCTTATGGAACAGCGGGGATTGTGAAGCAACACAAACATAGGCACAGACACATGCACACACACACTATAACATACAGTGAGGGAAAAGTTTGCCCACTGACAAAGACATTATCAGTCTATAATTGTAATGGTAGGTTTATTTGAATAGTGAGAGACAGAATAACAACAAAAAAATCCAGAAGAACGCATGTCAAAAATGTTATGAATTGATTCCATCAAATATCACCATAACGATTAAGCTTCCATCAAATATCACCATAACGATTAAGCTTCTTTCAAATATCACCATAACGATTAAGCTTCTTTCAAATATCACCATAACGATTAAGCTTCCATCAAATATCACCATAACGATTAAGCTTCCATCAAATATCACCATAACGATTAAGCTTCTATCAAATATCACCATAACGATTAAGCTTCTTTCAAATATCACCATAATGATTAAGCTTCTATCAAATATCACCATAACGATTAAGCTTCTTTCAAATATCACCATAACGATTGAGCTTCTTTCAAATATCACCATAACGATTAAGCTTCTATCAAATATCACCATAACGGTTAAGCTTCTATCAAATATCACCATAACGATTAAGCTTCTATCAAATATCACCATAATGATTAAGCTTCTATCAAATATCACCATAACGATCAAGCTTCTATCAAATATCACCATAACGATTAAGCTTCTATCAAATATCACCATAACGGTTAAGCTTCTATCAAATATCACCATAACGATTAAGCTTCTATCAAATATCACCATAACGATTAAGCTTCTATCAAATATCACCATAATGATTAAGCTTCTATCAAATATCACCATAACGATCAAGCTTCTATCAAATATCACCATAACGATTAAACTTCTATCAAATATCACCATAACGATTAAGCTTCTATCAAATATCACCATAACTGTTAAGCTTCTATCAAATATCACCATAACGATTAAGCTTCTTTCAAATATCACCATAACGATTAAGCTTCTATCAAATATCACCATAACGGTTAAGCTTCTATCAAATATCACCATAACGATTAAGCTTCTTTCAAATATCACCATAACGAATAAGCTTCTTTCAAATATCACCATAACGGTTGAGCTTCTTTCAAATATCACCATAACGATTAAGCTTCTTACAAATATCACCATAACGATTAAGCTTCTTTCAAATATCACCATAACGATTAAGCTTCTATCAAATATCACCATAACGATTAAGCTTCTTTCAAATATCACCATAACGATTAAGCTTCTTTCAAATTTCACCATAACGATTAAGCTTCCATGAAATATCACCATAACGGTTAAGCTTCTATCAAATATCACCATAACGATTAAGCTTCTATCAAATATCACCATAATGATTAAGCTTCAATCAAATATCACCATAACGATTAAGCTTCTATCAAATATCACCATAACGATTAAGCTTCTATCAAATATCACCATAACGATCAAGCTTCTATCAAATATCACCATAACGATTAAGCTTCTATCAAATATCACCATAACGATTAAGCTTCTATCAAATATCACCATAACTGTTAAGCTTCTATCAAATATCACCATAACGATTAAGCTTCTTTCAAATATCACCATAACGATTAAGCTTCTTACAAATATCACCATAACGATTAAGCTTCTATCAAATATCACCACACATCTTAAGTGGTCTTCTAGCGACATGTAGCGTCTCACCTCCTCAACTATAAGGGAACCTAAGAGTTCTGTCAGAGAAAAGAGACAAGCATCAACATAATGATTTTGACTTCTGGGGGTAAACATTCTACCTTTAAAAACATACAATAACCGTTCTACTGCACCGTGCGTTTCCAAACCTGCCTCCCACTCTTAGAAAAAGGGCTTCCAACAGGGTTCTGTGGTTTTCCCAATAGGAGAACCCTTTTGGGATCCAGGTAGAACTCTTTTGGGATCCATGTAAAACCCTCTGTGGAAAGGATTCTACCTGGAACCAAAAGAGGTTACTTCAAAGGGTTCTCCTATGGGGGCGGCAGGTAGCTTAGTGGGTAAGAGCGTTGTGCCAGTAACCGAAAGGTCGCTGGTTCTAATCCCCGAGCCGACTAGGTGAAAAATCTGTCGATGTGCCCTTGAGCAAGGCACTTAACCCTAATTGCTCCTGTAAGTCGCTCTGGATAAGAGCGTCTGCTAAATGACTAAAATGTAAATGTAAATATGTAATGGGACAGCCAAATAACAATTTTTGGTTCTAGAGAGCAATTATAGTGTCTAACCCAACCCTTAGATCACTCACTCAGCCCAGCCTCAAAAATACAAATCCTGGAATGTAGAGGCTGATCCAGAGACATGACACCGCCTTCTAAATGAAGTCTAAACAAACACTGTTAAAGTTAAGAGCTGCAGTAATCCAGCAGCCTTAGAGTCCCTCCAATCCCTGCTCCAATCACTCCCCCTGGGCTGCTCAGCTAATCCTGAAATATGGGCCCTTGACTAATGGGGAATTTAGCAAGAACTCAGCTCTGGTTTCAGAGGCAGATACCTTAGCTAAGGCTTAGCCTATGATTTAAAATGTTTAGATTTTAGTCATTTAGCAGACGCTCTTATCCAGAGCGACTTACAGTTAGCGAGTGCATACATTTTTCATACTGGCACCCGTGGGAAACAAACCCACAACCCTGGCGTTGCAAGCGCCATGCTCTACCAACTGAGCTACAGGGGAAAGAGAGGTTTATCCTCCTGGTTTCAGAGGCAGAAACCGTCGCTAAAGCTTAGCCTATGATGAATGAGACGGGAGAGAGAGGTTTATCCTTCTGGTTTCAGAGGCAGAAACCATCGCTAAGGCTTAGCCTATGATGAATGAGACGGGAGAGAGAGGTTTATCCTCCTGGTTTCAGAGGCAGAAACCGTCGCTAAAGCTTAGCCTATGATGAATGAGACGGGAGAGAGAGGTTTATCCTCCTGGTTTCAGAGGCAGAAACCGTCGCTAAAGCTTAGCCTATGATGAATGAGACGGGAGAGAGAGGTTTATCCTCCTGGTTTAAGAGGCAGAAACCGTCGCTAAGGCTTAGCCTATGATGAATGAGACAGAGAGAGAGGTTTATCCTCCTGGTTTCAGAGGCAGAAACCGTCGCTAAGGCTTAGCCTATGATGAATGAGACGGGAGAGAGAGGTTTATCCTCCTGGTTTCAGAGGCAGAAACCGTCGCTAAGGCTTAGCCTATGATGAATGAGACAGGGAGAGAGGTTTATCCTCCTGGTTTCAGAGGCAGAAACCGTCGCTAAGGCTTAGCCTATGATGAATGAGACAGGGAGAGAGAGGTTTATCCTCCTGGTTTCAGAGGCAGAAACCGTCGCTAAGGCTTAGCCTATGATGAATGAGACAGGGAGAGAGGTTTATCCTCCTGGTTTCAGAGGCAGAAACCGTCGCTAAGGCTTAGCCTATGATGAATGAGACAGGGAGAGAGGTTTATCCTCCTGGTTTCAGAGGCAGAAACCGTCGTTAAGGCTTAGCCTATGATGAATGAGACAGGGAGAGAGAGGTTTATCCTCCTGGTTTCAGAGGCAGAAACCGTCGCTAAGGCTTAGCCTATGATGAATGAGACAGGGAGAGAGAGGTTTATCCTCCTGGTTTCTGCTCCTTCTCTGCCTCCTCTCCTCTTCCCGCCACTTTTCACTACTGGTTTTGTGGTAGTAACAATGAAAGCTGTCACAGAAGCATGTAACCAGATTTTTCCCTCCTACCGCCAGAGACATCAGCCCTGGTGTCCCTCCTACCGCCAGAGACATCAGCCCTGGTGTCAGCAATGATATTGAGCGAGTAGAGAACACTTGATCTGTTTAATGTGTTGTTGTCTTTGAGGTGTGGTTAGGAGGGGTCTCTGGTAGTAATGAACTGTTCATTTGTATCTAATGTTTGAATCGGTGCCAGCAGCATCAATTGAATATAGCCTGGAACCACTGACTGACAAACTCTTTGTGTGTTCTACTTTCTGGACAAATGACATATCAATCTGATTAAATGCTGAGAGCTGTATTTATGTATTCAGGACATTGTGAAAAGATGGAATATCATGTCAATGGCAGTGATTTGGCAGATGAATTGGCCCAGATGTGGCATAATGTTAATAAGCCCTTTGTGGGATGTAGCTCAGTTGGTAGAGCATGGCGATTGCAACGCCAGGGTTGTGGGTTCTATTCCCACGGTGGGCCAGTATGAAATAAAAATATCTATATACAAAATAATAATGTATGCACTCACTAACTGTAAGTTGCTCTGGATAAGAGCGTCTGCTAAATGACTAAAATGTAAATGTAAATGGAGCCCAGTGATGTGATGATAAAAGGTGTTTCCATGACCCAGTGATGTGATGATAAAAGGTGTTTCCATGACCCAGTGATGTGATGATAAAAGGTGTTTCCATGACCCAGTGATGTGATGATAAAAGGTGTTTCCATGACCCAGTGATGTGATGATAAAAGGTGTTTCCATGACCCAGTGATGTGATGATAAAAGGTGTTTCCATGACCCAGTGATGTGATGATAAAAGGTGTTTCCATGACCCAGTGATGTGATGATAAAAGGTGTTTCCATGACCCAGTGATGTGATGATAAAAGGTGTTTCCATGACCCAGTGATGTGATGATAAAAGGTGTTTCCATGACCCAGTGATGTGATGATAAAAGGTGTTTCCATGACCCAGTGATGTGATGATAAAAGGTGTATCCATGAACTATCTGACCTCACTCAGGAGGTTACAAATTGGTGTTCAAACACTCTCACCTGCTCGAAATATAAATATCTATTTTATATTATATGTTTGAGTTCAAATCAAACATTTGACCCCATAACAAATCCCAACACAGGAAAATATATTGAAAGCTTTACCTAATGCTTCCTTTACCAACAAGCATCAGCTACGGAGCTGTTAGCCAAACATGTAGTGCATTAACTTGTATCCATGAAAAACCAGCTTGGACAGTATTGACATATAGACAAACAACATAGTCTTTACACAACACGGACCACTGCCTTCTGTTTGATGCCAAATAGTGATTCCTCTTTTAGGATGACTGTTGTATCAACACAACATGGGAGCTAAAGATAATAGTTTTCAAAAACCGACACGCCCCTTGTCAAGAAACAGAAGCTGTCCGGCCTAAAATACTCAGCTCAATGTAACAGGTGATATTCCAGTTCGTCCAAAGACGACTGAACACACCACTGAACTTCCATGATGTTCTGTATAACTAGAGCAGAACAAGACAACATAGAGGATAGGTCTACTGTATCAACCTTAGATATTGTCAAGTTTCTACTTTTATTAGTCCTATGGATGGTAAACATCGCCCTATAAAACGCTTACTGCAGGTCCTTTTCAACAACAAGAAGAGGAAAAGTAGAATAAACAAATAAACATTTAGCAGAATAATACAGGAAGGAACCATTTATAGTCCAATATTTACAGGTGTTTTGGGGAAGGGGGGGGGGGGTGGGGTTTAAATTCAGCAGTATAATTAGTCTGGTAGCAGCATTTGTGATGTGTGTAGCATTAATGTACATGTGTGTCTGTCTGTCTGTCTGTGTGTGTGTGTGTGTGTGTGTGTGTCTGTTTGTGTGTGTGTGTGTGTGAGTGTGTGCGTGAGTGCCTGAGTGCATGAATGCTAAGGTGCGGAGAATCAGAGCAGGTGGTCAGGCCAGTTCAAGTGTTCAGCAGTCTGATGGCTTTTTTTTATTAATTGTTTTGTATGTACTTCACCACCCGCTGGCTTGCGGTAGTGGACGGAGAAATTCCCGTACCGGGCCGTGATGCAACCAGTCAAGACGCTCTCAAATGGTGCAGCGGTAGTATTTGGAGAGGACCCGGGGCGGCTGAATTTCTTCAGCAGCCGTAGGAAGTAGAGATGCTGTTGCGCCCTCTTGACAAGACTGGTGGTGGTGTTGGTCCATGTCAAGTCCTCTGGGATGTGGAAGCAAAGGAATATAAAACTGCTGAGTGTCTCTACTGCAGTCCCCTTGTGTTCCCTCCTCTGCTTCCTGAAGTCAACAATCAACTCCTTTGTTTTGCTGACGAAGCCAGTTCCCTTACCTCCTCCCTATAGGCCGTCTCGTCGTTGTTGGTTATCAGGACTACAACCGTGGTGTCGACAGCAAACTTGATGATGGAGTTGGTGTCTTGCAAAGCCACGCAGTCGTGGGTGAACAGGGAGTACAGCAGGACCCCTGGGGGTGAACAGGGAGTACAGCAGGACCCCTGGGGGTAAGATTGTAATGTAACTTCACTCCCCAGTTGACATGTGAACAGGGAGTACAGCAGAGGACTGAGGACACACCCCTGGGGGGCCCTGTGTTAAGAGTTAGTGTGGAGGAGGTGTTGTTGCCAATCCTCACAGCCTGTGGTCTGTCCGTCAGGAAGTCCAGGATCCAGTTGCAGAGGGTGGTGTCCAGACCCGGGGCTCTGAGCTTGGAGGGAACAATGGTGTTTAATACTGAACTGTAGTCAATCAACAGCATTCTCACATAGGTGTTCCTGTTGTCCAGATGTATTAAAGCTGTGTGACTAGCGATGGAAATGGCATCTTCCATGGATCTGTTGGAGCGGTGGGCAGATTGGAGTGGGTCCAGAGTTGCTGATATGCTGGCCTTGATGTGGGCCATGACTAGCCTCTTGAAGCACTTCATGATGACCGAGGTGAGCGAGACAGGACGATAGTCATTTGGGCACGAAAACTTGTTTTTCTCGGGTGATGGTGGTCTCCTGAAAGCAGGTGGGGACTACAGCCTAGAACAGGGACATGTTAAAGATGCCAGAGAAGACGCCTGCCACTCTGAGGATACAGAGGACTGAATATAAACTGTTGTTGACAATTTACATTAACATTTTTTTTTACTTTTTAGTCATTTCGCAGACACTCTTATCCAGAGCGACTTACAGTTAGTGCATTCATCTTAAGATAGCTAGGTGGTACAACCACACATCACAGGCATAGAAAGTACTTTTTCCTCAATAACGGAGCTGTCAGTAGAGTCAGAGCTGGCAGCTCAGGAGTGGGACAAAATCCCTCCTGAGATGTGTGCAAACCTGGTGGCCAACTACAAGAAACGTCTGACCTCTGTGATTGCCAACAAGGGTTTTGCCACCAAGTACTAAGTCATGTTTTGCAGAAAGGTCAAATACTTATTTCCCTCATTAAAATGCAAATCAATTTATAACATTTTTTACATACGTTTTTCTGGATTTTTTTGTTGTTATTCTGTCTCTCACTGTTCAAATAAACCTACCATTAAAATTATAGACTAATTATTTCTTTGTCAGTGGGCAAACGCACAAAATCAGCAGGGGATCAAATACTTTTTTCCCTCACTGTAAGTGTATTTAATTAATATTTTTTAATTATTTTATTTTTATTTTCTTTTGGGGGGGGGGGGGGGGGGGGGGTCGAGGTGAGGAGGAGGATTATTTAAGATACTGTTTGAAGAGGAAGGGTTTCAGATGTTTTCGGAAGATGGGCAGGGACTCTGCTGTCCTAGCTTCAGGGGGAAGCTGGTTCCACCATTGGGGTGCCAGGACAGAGAAGAGCTGGGACTGGGCTGAGCTGAGCGGGAGCTGCCCTCCCGTAGGGGTGGGAGGGCCAAGAGACCTGAGGTGGTAGAATAGAGTGCTCGGGTTGGAGTGTAGGGTTTGAGCATAGCCTGAAGGTAGGGAGGGGCAGTTCCTCTTGCTGCTCTGTAGGGAAGCACCATGGTCTTGAAGTGGATGCAAGCTTCAACTGGGCGTCAGAAGGGGGGAAGGAGAAAAGTAGTTGAGTGTCATCCGCATAGCAATGATAGGAGAGACCATGTGAGGATATGACGGAGCCGAGTGACTTGTTGTATAGAGAGAAGAGGAGAGGGCCTAGAACCGAGCCCTGGGGGACACCAGTAGTGAGAGTACATGGTGCGGACACAGATCCTCTCCACGTCACCTGGTAGGAGCGGCCAGGATGCAATCCAATAGTGTGCAGAGCCTGAGACGCCCAGCCCTGAGAGGGTGGAGAGGAGGATCTGATGGTTCACGGTGTAAAAAGCCAGCGGATAGATCTAGGAGGATGAGAACAGAGGAGAGAGTCAGCTTTGGCAGAGCGGAGAGCCTCCATGACACAGAGAAGAGCAGTCTTGGTTGAGTGACCCGTCTTGAAGCCTGACTGGTTAGGGTCTTGAAGATCATTCTGAGAGAGATAACGAGAGAGTTGGTCAGAGACAGCACGCTCAAGTGTTTTGGAAAGACAAGAAAGAAGGGATACAGGTCTGTAGTTTTTGACGTCAGATGAGTCAAGTGTTGGTTTCTTGAGGAGGGTAGCAACTCGGGCCATTTTGAAGTCAGAGGGTCATGCAATAAAGCTTTAATATAATTGAACTATACACACTCAGTGGCCAGGTTATTATGTACACCACCCCATTCACGAAAAGGGTTTGCTCCTAAAGACAGTGAGTCACATGGCCGTGGCTTGCTATATAAAACAGGCAGACAGGCATCGAGTCATTAAATTACTGTTCAATTGACAAGTTAGAACTGGCAAAATGAGTGACCTAAGCGACTTTGAGCGTGGTATGATCGTCGGTGCCAGGCGCGCCGGTTCCAGTATCTCAGCAACGGCCGGCCTCCTGGGATTTTCAAGCACGACAATGTCAAGGATTAGACAGTGTCTAACGTTAGGGTTAGGGTTAGGGTTAGGGGTTACAGAGAATGGTGAGACAAACAAAAACAATCCAGTCAGCAGCAGTCCTGTGGGTGAAAACAGAACCGTCCAGTCAGCAGTAGTCCTGTGGGTGAAAACAGAACCGTCCAGTCAGCAGCAGTCCTGTGGGTGAAAACAGAACCGTCCAGTCAGCCAATTTTTTACAGTACGTTTGCCAATCAGCTGTGCAGCCAGACTTATTTGCCATTCCTTTTGCCTCATCCCTCTCAACCAAACAATTATTTTATTTCGCATCAATCCACTGGGATTTAACAGTTTTTACAGTCATTTTCTTAATGGGTGCATGCTCATTAGTAACTGGAATAAGCAATTTCATAAATGTGTCAAGGGCAGCATCTGCTCCTCATTACACACCACAGACCTCATTACACACCACAGACCTCATTACACACCACAGACCTCATTACACACCTCAGACCTCATTACACACCACAGACCTCATTACACACCACAGACCTCATTACACACCTCAGACCTCATTACACACCACAGACCTCATTACACACCACAGACCTCATTACACACCACAGACCTCATTACACACCACAGACCTCACTACACACCACAGACCTCATTACACACCACAGACCTCATTACACACCACAGACCTCACTACACACCTCAGACCTCATTACACACCACAGACCTCATTACACACCACAGACCTCATTACACACCACAGACCTCATTACACACCACAGACCTCATTACACACCACAGACCTCATTACACACCACAGACCTCATTACACACCACAGACCTCATTACACACCACAGACCTCATTACACACCACAGACCTCATTACACACCACAGACCTCATTACACACCTCAGACCTCATTACACACCACAGACCTCATTACACACCACAGACCTCATTACACACCTCAGACCTCATTACACACCACAGACCTCATTACACACCACAGACCTCATTACACACCACAGACCTCATTACACACCACAGACCTCATTACACACCACAGACCTCATTACACACCACAGACCTCATTACACACCTCAGACCTCATTACACACCACAGACCTCATTACACACCACAGACCTCATTACACACCACAGACCTCATTACACACCACAGACCTCATTACACACCACAGACCTCATTACACACCACAGACCTACTTACACACCACAGACCTCATTACACACCACAGACCTCATTACACACCACAGACCTACTTACACACCACAGACCTCATTACACACCACAGACCTCATTACACACCACAGACCTCATTACACACCACAGACCTCATTACACACCACAGACCTCATTACACACCACAGACCAGCAAATATTATTTACATCTTCTACAAAACTTATTGTATGACCTCTTATACACTATATTAGGCCCAGCCTTTGGAACTTCGGTTTTCCTAGACATGGCTAGTAAATTATGATCACTACATGTAGTAAAACAGCATGTAAACATTATTAAAGTGACTAGTGTTCTATTATTAAAGTGACCAGTGATTCCATGTCTAGGTACATAGGGCAGCAGTCTCTAAGGTACAGGGTAGAGTACAGGGTGGTAGCCGACTAGTGACAGTGACTAAGTTCAGGGCAGGGTACTGGGCGGAGGCCGTCTAGTGATGGCTATTTAACAGCGTGAAGGCCTTGAGATAGAAGCAGTTTTTCAGTCTCTCGGTCCCAGCTTTGATGCACCTGTACTGACCTCGCCTTCTGGATGATAGCGGGGTGAACAGGCCGTGGCTCGGGTGGTTGATGTCCTTGATGATCGTTTTGGCCTTCCTCTGACATCGGGTGCTGTAGGTGTCCTGGAGGGTGGGCAGTGTGCCCCCGGTGATGCATTGGGCTGACCGCAACACCCTCTGGAGAGCTCTGCGGTTGCGGACGGTGCAGTTGCCGTACCAGGTGGTGATACTGCCAGACAGAATGCTCTCAGTGGTGCATCTGTAAAAGTTTGTGAGGGTCTTAAGGGCCAAGACGAATTTCTTCAGTGCTGTTGCGCCTTCTTCACCACACTGTCTGTGTGGGTGGACCGTTTCCGATTGGTTTGGATGATCTGAGCAGTGCTTGGGTCACCAGTAAATCATTGTCTCAACGCAGCCTTGAAATGTTTATAACCTTCTCTAATTTAATCTTAAGGTCATCCTGTATGGCTCAGTTGGCTCAGTTGATAGAGCATGGTGCTTGCTCCGCCAGGTTTTATTTTAAAAACAATATTTTACCAGGTAAATTGACTGAGAATACATTCTCATTTACAACAATGACCTGGGGAATAGGGGGATGATAGAGCCAGTTGGAAGGTGAGGATGATTAGGTGGCCATAATGGTATGAGGACCAGATTGGGAATTTGGCCAGGACACCGGGGTTAACATCCCTACTCTTACGATAAGTGCTATGGGATCTTTAGGGACCACAGAGAGTCAGGACCCCCATTCAACGTCCTATCCAAAAGACAAAATATATTATTATACACTGAACAAAAATATAAAACACAGGTAATGTAAAGTGTTGGTCCCATGTTTCATGAGTTGAAATAAAAGATCCCAGAAATGTTCCATACGCACAAAAAGCTTATTTCGCTCAAATGTTGTGCACAAATTTGTTTACATCCCTGTTAGTGAGCATTTCTCCTTTGCCAAGACAATCCATCCACCTGACAGGTGTGGCATATCAACAAGCTGATTAAATAGCATGATCATTACACAGTTGCGCCTTGGGCTGGGGACAATAAAAGGCCACTCTAAAATGTGCAGTTTTGTCACACAACACAATAACACAGATGTCTCAAGTTTTGAGTGTGCATGCAATTGGCATGCTGATTGCAGGAATGTCCACCAGAGCTGTTGACAGATAATTTAATTTCTCTACCATAAGCCGCCTCCAACGTCGTTTTGGAGAATTTGGCAGTACATCCAACCAGCCTCACAACCGCAGACCACAAGTAACCACGCCAACCCAGGACCTCCACATCCGGCCACCCGGACAGCTGATGAAACTGGGTTTCCACAACCGAAGAATTTCTGCACGAACTGTCAGAAACCGTCTCAGGGAAGCTCATCTGCGTTCTCATCGTCCTCAACAGGGTCTTAACCTGACTGTAGTTCGGCGTCGTAACCAACTTCAGTGGGCAAATGCTCACCTTCAATGGCCACTAGCACGCTGGAGAAATGTGCTCTTCACGGATGAATCCCGGTATGACGTCGTGTTGGTGAGCGGTTTGCTGATGTCAACGTTCTGAGCAAAGTGCCCAATGGTGGCGGTGGGGTTATGGTATGGGCAGGCATAAGCTACGGACATTGAACACAATTGCATTTTATCGATGGCAGTTTGAATACACAGTGATACTGTGACGAGATCCTGAGGCTCTGGATCGACGTGTACGGCAGCGTGTTCCAGTTCCCGCCAATATCCAGCAACTTCGCACAGCCATTGAAGAGGAGAGGGACAACAGGCCACAGGCCACAATCAACAGCCTGATCAACTCTATAAAAAGGAGATGTCAGGCAGCAAGAGTCAAATGGTGCTCAGATACTGACTGGTTGTCTGATCCATGCCCCTACTGCGACCAACAGATGCATATCTGTATTCCCAGTCATGTAAAATCCATAGCTAATTATTTCAGTTGTACTGATGTCCTTATATGAACTGTAACTCAGTAAAATCTTTGAAATTGTTGCATATTGTGTTTAGATTTTTGTTCAGTGTATTATATTATGACCGGGATGATGATTTACGGCCTCCTCTACGCTGAGAGTCTTTCAAGCTGTGAACAGAGGCTTGAACAGAGAACTGTAGGTGGTGTGACTGTAGATAGTGTGACTGTAGGTGATGTGACTGTAAATGCTGTGACTGTAGATGGTGTGACTGTAGGTGATGTGACTGTAGATAGTGTGACTGTAGATGGTGTGACTGTAGGTGGTGTGACTGTAGATGGTGTGACTGTAGGTGGTGTGACTGTAGATGGTGTGACTGTAGATGATGTGACTGTAGATGGTGTGACTGTAGATGGTGTGGCTGTAGATGGTGTGACTGTAGATGGTGTGACTGTAGATGGTGTGACTGTTGATGGTGTGACTCTATATGGTGTGACTGTTGATGGTGTGACTGTAGATGGTGTGACTGTAGGTGGTGTGACAAGGTGGTGTGACTGTAGGTGGTGTGACTAGATGGTGTGACTGTAGATGGTGTGACTGTAGATGGTATGACTGTAGGTGATGTGACTGTAGATAGTGTGACTGTAGATGGTGTGACTGTAGGTGGTGTGACTGTAGATGGTGTGACTGTAGGTGGTGTGACTGTAGGTGGTGTGACTGTAGGTGGTGTGATTGTAGATAGTGTGACTGTAGATGGTGTGACTGTAGGTGGTGTGACTGTAGATGGTGTGACTGTTGGTGGTGTGACTGTAGGTGGTTTGACTGTAGATTGTGTGACTGTAGATGGTTTGACTGTAGGTAGTGAGACTGTTGTTGGTGTGACTGTAGACGGTATGACGGTAGATGGTGTGACTAGATGGTGTGACTGTAGGTGGTGTGACTGTAGGTGGTGTGACTGTAGATGGTGTGACTGTAGGTGGTGAGACTGTAGGTGGTGTGACTGTAGATGGTGTGACTGTAGATGGTGTGACTCTAGATGGTGTGACTGTAGATGGTATGACTGAAGGTGGTGTGACTGTAGATTGTGTGACTGTAGATAGTGTTACTGTAGGTGGTGTGACTGTAGATAGTGTGACTGTAAATGGTGTGACTGTAGGTGGTGTGACTGTAGATGGTATGACTGAAGGTGGTGTGACTGTAGATAGTGTGACTGTAGGTGGTGTGACTGTAGATAGTGTGACTGTAAATGGTGTGACTGTAGGTGGTGTGACTGTAGATGGTGTGACTATATATGGTGTGACTGTAGGTGGTGTGACTGTAGATGGTGTGACTGTAGATGGTGTGACTGTAGATGGTGTGACTGTAGGTGGTGTGACTGTAGATGGTGTGACTGTAGATGGTGTGACTGTAGATGGTGTGACTGTAGATTGTGTGACTGTAGATAGTGTTACTGTAGGTGGTGTGACTGTAGATAGTGTGACTGTAAATGGTGTGACTGTAGATTGTTTGACTAGATGGTGTGACTGTAGATGGTGTGACTGTAGGTGGTGTGACTGTAGATGGTGTGACTATATATGGTGTGACTGTAGGTGGTGTGACTGTAGATTGTGTGACTGTAGATGGTGTGACTGTAGATTGTGTGACTAGACCATGTGACTGTAGGTGGTGTGACTGTAGGTGGTGTGACTGTAGTTGTTGTGACTGTAGATTGTGTGACTAGATGGTGTGACTGTAGATGGTGTGACTGTAGGTGGTGTGACTTTAGGTGGTGTGACTGTAGGTGGTCTGACTAGATGGTGTGACTGTAGGTGGTGTGACTGTAGATGGTGTGACTGTAGATGGTGTGACTGTATATGGTGTGACTGTTGATGGTGTGACTGTAGGTGGTGTGACTGTAGATGATGTGACTGTAGATGGTGTGACTGTAGATGGTGTGGCTGTAGATGGTGTGACTGTAGATGGTGTGACTGTAGATGGTGTGACTGTTGATGGTGTGACTCTATATGGTGTGACTGTTGGTGGTGTGACTGTAGATGGTGTGACTGTAGGTGGTGTGACAAGGTGGTGTGACTGTAGGTGGTGTGACTAGATGGTGTGACTGTAGATGGTGAGACTGTAGATGGTATGACTGTAGGTGGTGTGACTGTAGGTGGTGTGACTGTAGATGATGTGAATGTAGGTGGTGTGACTGTAGATGGTGTGACTGTAGGTGATGTGACTGTAAGTTGTGTGACTAGATGATGTGACTAGATGATGTGACTGTAGGTGGTGTGACTGTTGCTGGTGTGACTGTAGGTGGTGTGACTGTTGCTGGTGTGACTGTAGATGGTGTGACTGTAGATGGTATGACTGTAGGTGATGTGACTGTAGATGTTGTGACTGTAGATGATGTGACTGTTGGTGGTGTTACTGTAGATGGTGTGACTGTAGGTGGTGTGACTAGATGGTGTGACTAGATGGTGTGACTGTAGGTGGTGTGACTGATGGTGGCGTGACTGTAGATTGTGTGAATGTAGGTGATGTGACTTTAGGTGGTGTGACTGTAGGTGGTGTGACTAGATGGTGTGACTGTAGATGGTGTGACTGTAGATGGTGTGACTGTAGGTGGTGTGACTGTAGGTGGTGTGACAGTAGATGGTGTGACTGTAGATGATGTTACTGTAGGTGGTGTGACTGTAGGTGGTGTGACTGTAGATGGTGTGACTGTAGGTGGTGTGACTTTAGGTGGTGTGACTGTAGGTGGTGTGACTAGATGGTGTGACTGTAGATGGTGTGACTGTATATGGTATTACTGTAGGTGGTGTGACTCTATGTGGTGTGACTGTTGATGATGTGACTGTAGGTGATGTGACTGTAGATGGTGTGACTGTAGGTGGTATGACTGTAGGTGGTGTGACTAGATGGTGTGACTGTAGGTGGTGTGACTGTAGGTGGTGTGACTTTAGGTGGTGTGACCGTAGGTGGTTTGACTAGATGGTGTGGCTGTAGATGGTGTGACTGTAGATGGTATGACTGTAGGTGGTGTGACTATAGATAGTGTGACTGTAGATGATGTGACTGTAGGTGGTGTGACTTTATATGGTGTGACTGTAGGTGGTGTGACTGTAGGTGGTGTGACTGTAGGTGGTGTGACTAGATGGTGTGACTAGATGGTGTGACTGTAGGTGGTGTGACTGTAGGTGGTGTGACTGTAGATGATGTGACTGTAGGTGGTGTGACTGTAGGTGGTGTGACTGTAGATGGTGTGACTGTAGGTGGTGTGACTGTATGTGGTGTGACTAGATGGTGTGACTGTAGGTGGTGTGACTGTAGGTAGTGTGACTGTAGATGATGTGACTGTAGGTGGTGTGACTGTAGATGGTGTGACTGTAGGTGTTGTGACTAGATGGTGTGACTAGATGGTGTGACTGTAGGTGGTGTGACTGTAGGTGGTGTGACTGTAGATGATGTGACTGTAGGTGGTGTGACTGTAGATGGTGTGACCGTAGGTGGTGTGACTGTAGGTGGTGTGACTAGATGGTGTGACTGTAGATGGTGTGATGATACAGTGGTAGCAATACATGGTTTCAACATCTTCAGAAGTGGAGGTGTTGCGGTCTATGTTCAGAGTAATATTTCTGTAGGGGATCTCATGTCAAATGCTGTTGAAGTGATATGGCTACAAGTTCACCTGCCTCACCTAAAGCCCATTCTTGTGGGAAGCTGCTATAGACCACCAAGTGCCAACAGTATATATAGCTTAACTCCTGAGTGGCGCAGTGGTCTAAGGCACTGCATCGCAGTGCTAACTGTGCCACTAGAGATCCTGGTTAGAATCCAGGCTCTGTCGCAGCCGGCCGCGACCGGGAGACTCATGGGCGGTGCACAATTGGCCCAGGGTAGGGGAGGGAATGGCCGGCAGGGATGTAGCTCAGTTGATAGAGCATGGCGTTGCAAACGTGGGTTTGATTCCCACGGGGGGCCAGTATAAAAAGATATGTATTCACTAACTGTAAGTCGCTCTGGATAAGAGCGTCTGCTAAATGACGTAAATGGATAACATGTGAAATGCTTGATGTAGGTTAGATTAATGTCTGTCATACGCTTCTGCAGTATCCTGTGTAGCACCATGTTAACAATGCATCCTAATATGTAACCTTGTTACATGTAACTACAGAAGTCCCTACCACCTAAATAAGCTTAGCTAGGACTCCATCAGCTGTTGTAACAATGAACACCCTGTCATTAACTACAGCTTCAGTTATCTTATTTACATATTATTTGGCTTAAAGGATGGACTGAATTAAATGTAAGAGCAATGTATTTACAATGGATATGCATGTAACTACAATGTACCTACCCAGGAACAAGCAACTCAATGAAGTGAAAGTGAAACACATAATGGTATAACCTTTGTAAATACTATGTACCTGCCTTTGAAAAGGGATTTAAGGGTTTATTTCCCTGGCTTCAAAAGGTGTAATGTAAGTGAAATATTGTTTAAAATAATATAATGTATAATGTAGGTACTCATTTGCTAGCAGCTTCAAGTAAAGTAAAACACAGTAGGTAAACCTTTTTATTACAATCATTGGAAAATACACTTCAATGCTGAATAACTTGTTACAGCACCTATTAGTGTAATTATAATGTCCTTTCAATGTAATTATAATGTAATTATAATGTAATTATAATGTCCTTTAAATGTAATTAAAATGTCATTATAATGTCCTTTCAATGTAATTATAATGTAATTATAATGTCCTTTCAATTTAATTATAATGTAATTATAATGTCCTTTAAATGTAATTACATTGTCATTATAATGTCCTTTCAATGTAATTATAATGTAATTATAATATAATGATAATGTAATTATAATGTCCTTTCAATGTAATTAAAATGTAATTATAATGTAATTATAATGTCATTATAATGTCCTTTCAATGTAATTATAATGTAATTATAATGTAATTATAATGTAATTATAATGTCCTTTCAATGTAATTATAATGTAATTATATTGTCCTTTCAATGTAATTACATGTTTCACAGGATATATCAAAATGTTAGTTATTACAATGTTGTTATAAAGAAAAGTGTCGTAACTACAATGTTTCTACACAGGAACAAGAAACTTAATGTAAAATAAAACACATCATGATTGACTCATGTAATTACTATGTAGTTACTATGTTACAACGATGGCAGACACCCAGTACAATACTTGTAGTTGTGATCAATGGGAATCCATCTCAATCTAGGCTTAAAGGCTCTGGAAAGATAAATGGGGTCTCTAGCTTAAACAATGAGCATGTGCCAATTTAAAAGCATAGCTCCATAGAATTCCATTCATTAGTAGGTGGGGTAGTTGGAGTGTTTAGAGTCGTTGGGGCAGTTAGGGCAGTGAAAGAAAGAAAGAAAGAAAACAAATGGTATCCAAGTGGGAGTTAAGCAGCCCTTAAAGTACTCAGGAGCTGTTTGAATGTGAAATGACAGGAGATAGAACTCAGCAGACTTGACAATGGCCAGTTTGGAATGTTGAGGACATTGAATAGGAGTCTATGGGAGCTTTAGGGGTATTAAAAGGTGTGTAGCATAAAAAGTAAAAGTAGTATCAAGAAGACAAGTCATAGCTGGAAATAGCATGTAACCATGGACTGAATACAGTTTAAGTGGTGATAATAGTTTTAACGGTTTTTAAAGTAGATTAGACATATCTGTCTAATTTGGCATGAACAAAACCAAGACACTGAGGAAGACTTGTTAAACCCTGTCTGAGGAAACAAGGTCAGAGACATGATTTAACAGCTAGTAAGGTTTAGAGACACTGAGGAAGACTTGTCAAACCCTGTCAAGGAAACAAGGTCAGAGACATGATTTAACAGCTAGTAAGGTTTAGAGACACTGAGGAAGACTTGTCAAACCTGTCTGAGGAAACAAGGTCAGAGACATGATTTAACAGCTAGTAAGGTTTAGAGACACTGAGGAAGACTTGTTAAACCCTGTCAAGGAAACAAGGTCAGAGACATGATTTAACAGCTAGTAAGGTTTAGAGACACTGAGGAAGACTTGTTAAACCCTGTCTGAGGAAACAAGGTCAGAGACATGATTTAACAGCTAGTAAGGTTTAGAGACACTGAGGAAGACTTGTTAAACCCTGTCTGAGGAAACAAGGTCAGAGACATGATTTAACAGCTAGTAAGGTTTAGAGACACTGAGGAAGACTTGTTAAACCCTGTCAGAGGAAACAAGGTCAGAGACATGATTTAACAGCTAGTAAGGTTTAGAGACACTGAGGAAGACTTGTTAAACCCTGTCAGAGGAAACAAGGTCAGAGACATGATTTAACAGCTAGTAAGGTTTAGAGACACTGAGGAAGACTTGTCAAACCTGTCTGAGGAAACAAGGTCAGAGACATGATTTAACAGCTAGTAAGGTTTAGAGACACTGAGGAAGACTTGTTAAACCCTGTCAGAGGAAACAAGGTCAGAGACATGATTTAACAGCTAGTAAGGTTTAGAGACACTGAGGAAGACTTGTTAAACCCTGTCAGAGGAAACAAGGTCAGAGACATGATTTAACAGCTAGTAAGGTTTAGAGACACTGAGGAAGACTTGTCAAACCCTGTCAAGGAAACAAGGTCAGAGACATGATTTAACAGCTAGTAAGGTTTAGAGACACTGAGGAAGACTTGTTAAACCCTGTCTGAGGAAACAAGGTCAGAGACATGATTTAACAGCTAGTAAGGTTTAGAGACACTGAGGAAGACTTGTCAAACCTGTCTGAGGAAACAAGGTCAGAGACATGATTTAACAGCTAGTAAGGTTTAGAGACACTGAGGAAGACTTGTTAAACCCTGTCTGAGGAAACAAGGTCAGAGACATGATTTAACAGCTAGTAAGGTTTAGAGACACTGAGGAAGACTTGTTAAACCCTGTCAAGGAAACAAGGTCAGAGACATGATTTAACAGCTAGTAAGGTTTAGAGACACTGAGGAAGACTTGTTAAACCCTGTCTGAGGAAACAAGGTCAGAGACATGATTTAACAGCTAGTAAGGTTTAGAGACACTGAGGAAGACTTGTTAAACCCTGTCTGAGGAAACAAGGTCAGAGACATGATTTAACAGCTAGTAAGGTTTAGAGACACTGAGGAAGACTTGTCAAACCCTGTCTGAGGAAACAAGGTCAGAGACATGATTTAACAGCTAGTAAGGTTTAGAGACACTGAGGAAGACTTGTTAAACCCTGTCAGAGGAAACAAGGTCAGAGACATGATTTAACAGCTAGTAAGGTTTAGAGACACTGAGGAAGACTTGTTAAACCCTGTCTGAGGAAACAAGGTCAGAGACATGATTTAACAGCTAGTAAGGTTTAGAGACACTGAGGAAGACTTGTTAAACCCTGTCAGAGGAAACAAGGTCAGAGACATGATTTAACAGCTAGTAAGGTTTAGAGACACTGAGGAAGACTTGTTAAACCCTGCCAGAGGAAACAAGGTCAGAGACATGATTTAACAGCTAGTAAGGTTTAGAGACACTGAGGAAGACTTGTTAAACCCTGTCAGAGGAAACAAGGTCAGAGACATGATTTAACAGCTAGTAAGGTTTAGAGACACTGAGGAAGACTTGTTAAACCCTGTCTGAGGAAACAAGGTCAGAGACATGATTTAACAGCTAGTAAGGTTTAGAGACACTGAGGAAGACTTGTTAAACCCTGTCAGAGGAAACAAGGTCAGAGACATGATTTAACAGCTAGTAAGGTTTAGAGACACTGAGGAAGACTTGTTAAACCCTGCCAGAGGAAACAAGGTCAGAGACATGATTTAACAGCTAGTAAGGTTTAGAGACACTGAGGAAGACTTGTTAAACCCTGTCAGAGGAAACAAGGTCAGAGACATGATTTAACAGCTAGTAAGGTTTAGAGACACTGAGGAAGACTTGTTAAACCCTGTCTGAGGAAACAAGGTCAGAGACATGATTTAACAGCTAGTAAGGTTTAGAGACACTGAGGAAGACTTGTTAAACCCTGTCTGAGGAAACAAGGTCAGAGACATGATTTAACAGCTAGTAAGGTTTAGAGACACTGAGGAAGACTTGTTAAACCCTGTCTGAGGAAACAAGGTCAGAGACATGATTTAACAGCTAGTAAGGTTTAGAGACACTGAGGAAGACTTGTTAAACCCTGTCAGAGGAAACAAGGTCAGAGACATGATTTAACAGCTAGTAAGGTTTAGAGACACTGAGGAAGACTTGTTAAACCCTGTCAAGGAAACAAGGTCAGAGACATGATTTAACAGCTAGTAAGGTTTAGAGACACTGAGGAAGACTTGTTAAACCCTGTCTGAGGAAACAAGGTCAGAGACATGATTTAACAGCTAGTAAGGTTTAGAGACACTGAGGAAGACTTGTTAAACCCTGTCAGAGGAAACAAGGTCAGAGACATGATTTAACAGCTAGTATGGTTTAGAGACACTGAGGAAGACTTGTTAAACCCTGTCTGAGGAAACAAGGTCAGAGACATGATTTAACAGCTAGTATGGTTTAGAGACACTGAGGAAGACTTGTTAAACCCTGTCTGAGGAAACAAGGTCAGAGACATGATTTAACAGCTAGTATGGTTTAGAGACACTGAGGAAGACTTGTTAAACCCTGTCTGAGGAAACAAGGTCAGAGACATGATTTAACAGCTAGTAAGGTTTAGAGACACTGAGGAAGACTTGTTAAACCCTGTCAGAGGAAACAAGGTCAGAGACATGATTTAACAGCTAGTAAGGTTTAGAGACACTGAGGAAGACTTGTTAAACCCTGTCAAGGAAACAAGGTCAGAGACATGATTTAACAGCTAGTAAGGTTTAGAGACACTGAGGAAGACTTGTTAAACCCTGTCTGAGGAAACAAGGTCAGAGACATGATTTAACAGCTAGTAAGGTTTAGAGACACTGAGGAAGACTTGTTAAACCCTGCCAGATGAAAGCTAGTAAGCTGCACAGCTGTAGAGTCCAACTTGTAGCTAGCATAACCCTAACCCTAGCATCGTTATCACCATCTTAATTACTATCACTCTTAGTGGATGGGAAACTTCTCTGTCCTTTACTTAAACAAAAGTTTAAAGATGTCATTAAACAATGCAAATAAACTTACTGACAGAATAGGCAGGACTTGGTCCTAGGGAGAGAGTCTGACCCCCTTGTCCTACAGAGGCAGGACTTGGTCCTAGGGAGAGAGTCTGACCCCCTTGTCCTACAGAGGCAGGACTTGGTCCTAGGGAGAGAGTCTGACCCCCTTGTCTTACAGAGGCAGGACTTGGTCCTAGGGAGAGAGTCTGACCCCCTTGTCCTACAGAGGCAGGACTTGGTCCTAGGGAGAGAGTCTGACCCCCTTGTCCTACAGAGACAGGACTTGGTCCTAGGGAGAGAGTCTGACCCCCTTGTCCTACAGAGGCAGGACTTGGTCCTAGGGAGAGAGTCTGACCCCCTTGTCCTACAGTAAAGTGAGAAATAAAGAGATGTCAGGCTATTGTCAGCCAACAGATGATTGGTTACAGTCTTTCTCAGTGGACAGTCTGTGATATAAGCTGTAGGAGATGGCTGCCGTTTTACGCCACTCTAACCAATTGTACTATTATGTGTGTTTTTTGGCGTTATTTGTAATTTATTCTGTACATGTTTCTGCCATCGTCTCTTATAACCAAAAAGAGATTCTGGATATCAGGACAGCGATTACTCACCTCGTATTGGACTAAGATTTTTTCTTCAACGAGTCGGACGCGAAGGATATCCTACAGACACCCGACAAGGCCCAAATCCCCGTTCGCAGGAGAAAGAGACAGAGATATCGTGGACGTAGGTCGGGGTGCCTTGTAAGGATCCGACGGCGAGCGAGTAAACTGCCTCTTCCATCAGTCCTATTAGCCAATGTTCAATCATTTGAAAACAAAATGGACGACCTGAGATCAAGAATATCCGACCAACAGGACATTAAAATCTCTAATATCTTATGTTTCACCGAGTCGTTGGCTGAACGACGACATGGGTAACATACAGCTGACGGGATATACGCTACATCGGCAGGATAGAACGGCTGACTCCCGTAAGACAAGGGGTGGCGGTCTGTGTATATTTGTAAATAACAGCTGGTGCATAAAATCTAATTCTAAGGAAGTCTTGAGGTTTTGCTCGCCTGAGGTAGAGTATCTCATGATAAGCTGTAGACCCAATAGAGTTTTCATCTATATTTTTCATAGCTGTCTATTTAACCACCACAAACCAATGCTGGCATTAAGATTGCACTCAATGAACTGTATAAGGCCATAAGCAAACAGGAAAATGCTCATCCAGAGCCAGCGCTCCTAGTGGCCGGGGACTTTAATGCAGGGAAACTTAAATCCGTTCTACCTAATTTCTACCAGCATGTTAAATGTGCAACAAGAGGGAAAAAAAACTCTAGACCACCTTTACTCCACACACAGAGACGCATACAAAGCTCTCCCTCGCCCTCCATTTGGCAAATCTGACCATAACTCTATCCTCCTGATTCCTGCCTATAAGCAAAAACTAAAGCAGGAAGCACCAGTGACTCGGTTAATAAGGAAGTGGTCAGATGATGCAGATGCTAAGCTACAGGACTGTTTTGCTAGCACAGTCTGGAATATGTTCCGGGATTCTTCCCATGGGATTGAGGGGTACAAAACATCAGTCACTGGCTTCGTCAATAAGTGCATCGATGTTGTTGTCCCCACAGTGACCGTACGTACCCCAACCAGAAGCCATATATTACAGGCAACATCCGCACTGAGCTAAAGGGTAGAGCTGCCGCTTTCAAGGAGCGGGACTCTAACCCGGATGCTTTAAGAAATCCCGCTCTGCCCTCCGACGAACCATCAAACAGGCAAAGAGTCAATACAGGACTAAGATTGAATCGTACTACACCGGCTCCGACGCTCGTCGGATGTGGCAGGGTTTGCAAACTATTACAGACTACAAAGGGAAGCACAGCCGCAAGCTGCCCAGTGACACGAGCCTACCAGATGAGCTAAATCACTTCTATGCTCGCTTCGAGGCAAGCAACACTGAAGCATGCATGAGAGCGTCAGCTGTTCTGGATGACTATGTGTAGTCCCGTGTAGCTCAGTGTCACGGTTTCGGCCGAGGCTGCTCCTTCTCCTTGTTCGGGCAGGCTTCGGCGGTCGTCGTCTCCGGAGTACTAGCTGCCACCGTTCTATGTTTCTATGTTTGATTGGTTTTGTCTGTTTTGTTACACCTGTTCCTTGTTAGTGTTCATTATGCGTCCTATTTAGTTCTCTTGAGTTTGGTCAGGTGTTGTGTGTAATTGTTCGATGTCACGTGTTGTGTTAGTTCGTTGTTCTGTTCTCTCTGTATATTTTTGTTAGAGAGAGTCCCGCACTTTGTGCGCCTTTATTTTGTACTTTACCATTGTGCGTAAAGTTCGCCTGTTGCCTGTTGCCGTGGTTGACTTGTTCTTTGGACTTTACTAAAGACGTCTGTTCGAAACCTCTGTGTGTCCTGCGTGTGATTCTACGCTACCTCTACACTCAACCCTGACACTCAGTTGGTAGAGCATGGCGTTTGCAACGCCAGGGTTGCGGGTTTGTTTCCCACGGGGGACCAGTATTAAAAAGAAATTGAAAAAAAAATGTATGCACTCACTAACTATAAGTTGCTCTGGATAAGAGCGTCTGCTAAATGACTAAAATGTAAATGTAAATGATCACACTCTCCGTAGCCGAAGTCAGTAAGACTTTTAAGCAGGTCAACGTTCACAAGGCCGCAGGGCCAGACGGATTACCAGGATGTGTACTCCGAGCCGGCGCTGACCAACTGGCAAGTGTCTTTACTGACATTTTCAACATGTCCCTGACTGAATCTGTAATACCAACATGTTTCAAGCAGACCACAATAGTCCCTGTGCCCAAGAACACAAAGATAACTTGCCTAAATGACTACCGACCCGTTGCACTCACGTCTGTAGCCATGAAATGCTTGAAAGTTGGAAAACCCCGTTTTTGGGGTTTGCCAACTTCTACTGCCACTTCATTAGGAATTTCAGCTCCATCGCCTCTCCTCTCACCTCTCTCCTCAAAGGCATTCCCCGTAAGTTGGTGTGGAATCTTGCACCTACTGGGCGTTTCACCTCCACTCCATTGCTGAAGGTAATCAAGGTAATCCACAAAAATGTTATCCATGTGCATACTACTCTAAAAAGCTGTCTCCTGCAGAAAGGAACTATGACATCGGCGATTGGGAGCTCCTGGCAGTGAAGTTTGTCACCCTGATCTGTTTCACCTGTCTTGTGATCGTCTCCAACCTCCACCAGGCGTCTCCCATTACCTCGTGTATTTATGCCTGCGTTTTCTGTTTGTCTGTTGCCAGTTCGTCTTGTCCCGTCAAGTCCTACCAGCGTGTTCCCGGTGTTTCCTGTGATCTAGTTTTTGCTTTTTCTAGTCTTATCACACCCTGATCTGTTTCACCTGTCTTTGTGATTGTCTCCACCCCCCCTCCAGGTGTCGCCCATCTTCCCCATTATCCCCAGTGTATTTATACCTGTGGTCTCTGTTTATAGGTTGCCAGTTCATTGCCAGTTGTTTTTCCCCTTGCGCCAGTCTTTCTGAAGTTCCTGTTTTCTAGTTTTTCCGGTTTTGACCATTCTGCCTGCCATGACCCTGAGCCTGCCTGCCATTCTGTACCTTGTCACACCACCCTGGATTATTGACCTCTGCCTGCCCTGACCCTGAGACTGCCTGCCGTTCTGTACCTTTTGGACTCTGATCTGGATTACTGACCTCTGCCTGCCCTTGACCTGTTGTTTGCCTGCCCCTGGTTTTGTAATAAACTTTTGTTACTTTGACACTGTCTGCTTCTGCGTCTTCTCCTGACGTGTGATAGTACGAACTGGCCATGACTGACCCAGCAGACTCGGACCAGCTCCGCAACACCATCTCCTCCCAAGGAGCCACCATTGGAAGGCACGAGGAGTCGCTTCCTGGTCTCATGGAAGGGTTACAGACCTTGGCTGAACACCATGACCGAGCGTTTAACACATTGCTGGAGCAATTCAATGGGTTGTCTGTTAGGCAGCCTACCACGACGGCAACCTCCCAGCCCCTCAGTAACCAGGCTGTTAGCAGAGCGGCCTCCCCTGCCACACCGGTTTCCAGAGAACCCTGCTTACCTCTCCCCAAACGTTTCGCTGGAGAGTTGGGAACCTGTCGGGCATTACTCTCTAATTTCTCATTCAGTGTTCGCTCATCATCAAGCTGCAGCCCTCCTCCTTCCCCTCGGACCACTCTAAGATAGCGTACCTCATCACGCTGATGTCCGGGAGGGCTCTCACCAGGGCTACGGCAGTGTGGGAACAACAGTCGGCTGTATGCTTCAGTCTGGAGGAGATAATGCAGGAGGTAAAGAAGGTTTTCGATGCTCCATTGTCCGGGAGAGAGGCTGGAAGTTACTCCAGCTTCGGCAAGAGTCCCGCAGTGTGGCAGACTATGCAGTGGATCGATGGGCGACTATGGGAACGACTCAAGCATAGGAAGTCCGATTCCACTCTCCAGCCCAAGGATTCCACCTCGCCTCCGAGGCATCCTGGAAGTCCCCGACGTCTCCGTTACCGAGAGAACCCAAGGCAACCCGAGTTCCCCTGAAAGTCTCCAAAGTCTTCCGATTAACCTCTTCCTGAGCCGATGCAACTAGGCAGAGCTAGCCAAATGGTAATACAGGCTTCACACGAAGAGTTGCCTGTATTGCGGGACTACTGGTCATTTTGTGTCCACCCTGCCACTAAAAGACCTGGCTCACCGGTAGGAGCGAGTACTCTGGTGGGCCATACGGATAACTTTTCCTCTCCCCTTGCTCGCATCCCCTTTCATGCCATCTTCCTGTGGGGGAACCAGTCGAAATCCTTCCGGGTACTCAGCGACTCTGGGGCCGATGAGAGCTTTATGGACGCTACACTGGTATCCGAGCTGGGCATCCCAACTCAGCCCCTCTCCATCCATGGACATTAGAGTGTTAGACGGACGCTCTATAGACCGGGTCACCCACAATACCACCCCATCAACCTACGAGTATCAGAGAACCACAGCGAGACAATCCAATTCCTGCTAATTAAGTCTCCTCAGGTTCCCGTGGTACTGGGTTTCTCTTGGCTCCAGTGACACAACCCCTTTATTGACTGGTCTACTGGTGACATTTTGGGTTGGGCTGGAGCCTGTTCTGCCACACTCATTGCCTGAAGTCAGCGCAGCCTGCCCCTGGACGTCTTCCTGGGGGCTCGGAAGTTGCCTCTGACCTCTCCGCCATTCCCGCGGAGGACCAGGACCTCCGGGAGGTGTTCAGTAAGGCCCACGCCACTTTGCTTCCGCCGCACAGACCCTACAACTGCTGTATTGACCTTCTCCCCGGCACCACTCCGCCCCGGGGACGACTGTACTTGCTGTCGGGTCCGGAGACCAAAGCTTTGGAGACCTACATTGAGGACTCCTTAGCTGCTGGGTTCATCCGTCCTTCTGCCTCCCCCGCCGGCGCAGGGTTCTTCTTTGTGGAGAAGAAAGACAAAACCCTGCACCCGTGCATTGACTACCAGGGCCTCAACAACATCACGGTGAAGAACCGCTACACGCTACCACTCATCTCCTCGGCCTTCGAGCCTCTCCAGGGAGCCAATGTGTTCTCCAAGCTGGATGTACGGAACGCCTACCAACTGGTGCAGATACAGGAGGGGGACGAGTGGAAGACTGCCTTCAACACGGCCAGCGTTCACTATGAGTATCTGGTCATGCAATTTGACCTTACCAATGCTCCAGCTGTGTTCCAGGCCCTGGTTAATGATGTTCTCCGCGAACCGGTTCGTCTTCGTCTACCTCGACGACATCCTCATCTTCTCCCGCTCCACTGAATAACATGTGCTCCACGTCCAACAGGTCCTCCAACACTTTCTGGAGAACCATGGAGGATAGCCCGGTCAACGACAAGCGGCCCGCCACTTGGCCCGGCTTCCCGGTATCATCTCGGGCAGAATTGTTGCTGTTTGATCTTTGTTATAGTGCCAATAAGATCGGAGAAGTGGTTTATCCATACATCTCCGTTTTGGATAGATAACTCTTCGTGTTGTTTGTTTAGTGTGTTCACATTTTCCCAGAAGTGGTTAGATTCTATGGATTCTTCAATTACATTGAGCTGATTTCTGACATGCTGTTCTTTCTTTTTCAATTGTGTATTTCTGTACTGTTTTAGTGATTCACCATAGTGAAGGCGTAGGCTCAGGTTTTCTGGGCCTCTATGTTTTTGGTTAGATAGGTTCCTCAATGTCTTTCTTAGGTTTTTGAATTCTTTATCAAACAATTTGTGACCGACCGCCTTGACTTGGTCTTATGTATCAAAATTTGAAATTGTGTTTTTTACATTGGATGAAAGCAGAGACACAGAGCTACAAAATGGTATATCATACACTGCATTTGAGCAACAATGGGAAAGTAATTCTGCTTTGAAAGTTGATAAACTTTTAACCCCACTTTTGAGAAAATGGCCCTTCAATGTTTTTGGTACACCTACTGGAGAGCTCTTCTTTGTCTATACCCATTCAGCATTGTTCAAACCCTCTTAAGCCAGCCCCACCCATCTCTTTAAGAATTCACGTATGAGGTCATGTGCTAAACAATGAGTAGTGTAGTAAAGATTAAGACTAAAAGTAGCAGCTTACAATAAGGAAAAATTCCAGGTAAACAGAAAGTATCCAGATACAAATATTGTATAAATATTAGATGATGCTTACCCAGAAACACTTGTCTAAATTGATGGGTCATGTGAAAGAAATGCTATAACCCCCAGCCACATCTAGCTAAGTGTCACGCGTGCTGTAGGTGGGTGTAGTGGTGGAATCAAACGCAGGACACCGAAGTATAGTCCAACAGACTTTAGTAACTCTCCAACAAGGAAATACGAGAACACTTGCCCGTAGGCGAAATAACGCACGAAGGCGAACAAAACAAATGCGCACTACACAGGTGCGTAAATACTCCACGTAGTGGAGGGAAGCTCAACCGAGCGAAATAGCGAACATCAGACCTACACACGACAGACAAAAATCAATAACACACAACACCTGACAAACACAACGAGAACTAAATAGGACACTAATGACACTAAATGAAAACAGGTGTGACAACAATCAGACAAAAGCAAACGAACATGAAACATACAACGGTGGCAGCTAGTATTCCGGAGACAACGAACGCCGAAGCCTGCCCGAACAAGGGAGAGAGGCAGCCTCGGCCGAAACCGTGACAGTACCCCCCCCTTGACGCGCGGCTCCAGACGTGCGCCGACTCCGGCCTCGGGGACGACCCGGAGGACGCGGAGCAGGGTGCGTCGGGTGCCCACGATGGAATTCCGTCAGGAGAGACAAAATGTCTCTCCTCGGCACCCAGCACCGCTCCTCCGGACCGTACCCCTCCCACTCCACTAGATACTGGAGACCCCCCATCCGACGTCTCGAATCCAAGATGGACCTCACGGAGTACGCCGGTGCCCCCTCGATGTCCAATGGGGGCGGAGGAGTCTCCCTGATCTCACTTTCTTGGAGTGGGCCAGCTACCACCGGCCTGAGAAGGGACACATGGAACGAGGGGTTAATACTTTTATATTCAACAGGTAGCTGTAATTTATAACACACCTCGTTCAACCTTCCCAGGACTTTAAATGGCCCTACAAACCGCCGACCCAGTTTCCGACAGGGCAGGCGGAGGGGCAGGTTCCTGGTAGAGAGCCAGACTCGATCACCAGGTGCGTACACCGGTCCCTCACTGCGGTGGAGATCGGCGCTCGCCTTATGACGTCGGAGGGCCCGCTGCAGGTGGACGTGTGCAGCGTTCCATGTCTCCTCCGAGCGCCTCGCCCACTCATCCACCGCAGGAGCCTCGATCTGGCTCTGCTGCCAGGGTGCCAGAACCGGCTGGTAACCTAACACACATTGGAAAGGGGTTAAGTTAGTGGAAGAATGGCGTAGGGAATTCTGGGCCATTTCGGCCCAGGGAACGTACCTTGCCCACTCCTCCGGCCGGTCCTGGCAGTATGTTCTAAGAAACCTGCCCACATCCTGGTTTACATGTTCCACCTGCCCATTACTCTCCGGGTGGTAACCCGAGGTGAGGCTCACCGAGACCCCCAACCGCTCCATAAAGGCCCTCCAGACTCTGGAGGTAAATTGGGGACCTCGATCAGACACAATATCCTCGGGTACCCCGTAGTGCCGGAACACATGGGTGAATAGGGCTTCGGCAGTTTGCAGGGCGGTAGGAAGGCCCGGCATGGGGAGCAAACGACAGGCCTTAGAAAACCGGTCCACAACGACCAGTATAGTGGTATTCCCCTGTGAAGGAGGAAGGTCAGTAAGGAAATCCACCGAGAGGTGAGACCATGGTCGTTGTGGCACGGGCAGGGGTAGTAACTTACCCCTAGGCAGATGTCTAGGCGCCTTACACTGGGCGCACACCGAGCAGGAGGAAACATAAACCCTCACATCCCTTGCCAACGTGGGCCACCAGTACTTGGCACTAAGACAGTGCACTGTCCGGCCGATACCCGGATGTCCAGAGGAGGGTGACGTGTGAGCCCAATAGATCAATCGATCCCGAACCTCGAGCGGAACGTACTTCCGACCCTCCGGGCACTGTGGTGGACTAGGGTCGGTGCGTAACGCCCGCTCGAGCTCAGCATCGACCTCCCACACTACCGGTGCCACCAGACACGACTCCGGCAGTATGGGAGTGGGCTCCACGGACCTCTCCTCCGTGTCATACCGCCGAGACAGCGCATCTGCCTTACCGTTCTGGGACCCAGGGATGTACGTGATCTTAAACGTAAACCGGGTCAAAAACATATTCCATCTAGCCTGCCGAGGGTTTAGCCTCCTCGCTGCCCGGATGTACTCCAGGTTACGGTGGTCCGTCAAAATGAGGAAAGGGTGTTGAGCCCCCTCAAGCCAGTGCCTCCACACCTTTAGGGCCTGTACCACGGCTAACAGCTCCCTGTCCCCTACGTCATAGTTTCGCTCCGCCGGACTGAGCTTCTTGGAATAAAAAGCACAGGGGCGGAGTTTAGGTGGCGCGCCTGATCTTTGTGAAAGCACGGCTCCTATACCGGCCTCAGACGCGTCCACCTCTACCTGAAATGGTAAAGAGGGATCCGGATGCGCCAGCACTGGAGCCGAGGTAAACAGGTCCTTCAGCCTCCCAAATGCCCTGTCCGCCTCGGCAGACCACTGCAGACGCACCGGGCCCCCCTTCAAGAGAGATGTGATGGGAGCTGCCACCTGTCCAAAACCCCGGATAAACCTCCGGTAGTAATTCGCAAACCCCAAAAACTGCTGCACCTCCTTCACAGTGGTTGGTGTTTGCCAATTACGCACGGCTGACACCCGGTCTACCTCCATCTTCACCCCTGACGCAGACAACTGATACCCCAAAAAGGAGACCGACTCCTGGAAAAACAGACACTTCTCTGCCTTAACATACAGGTCGTGCTCCACCAGCCTCCGCAACACTCTGCGCACCAGGGCCACATGCTCGACACGGGTAGGCGAGTACACGAGAATGTCATCTATGTACACCACGACCCCCTGCCCCTGCATGTCCCTGAAGATCTCATCCACGAATGATTGGAAAACTGACGGAGCATTCATCAACCCGTATGGCATGACAAGATACTCGTAATGGCCCGAGGTGGTACTAAAGGCTGTCTTCCATTCATCGCCCTCCCTGATGCGCACCAAGTTGTACGCGCTCCTGAGATCTAATTTAGTGAAGAAACGCGCCCCATGCAAGGACTCAGTCATGGTCGCAATCAGCGGGAGTGGATAACTGTACTTCACCGTGATCTGATTGAGACCATGGTAATCGATGCATGGGCGCAAACCACCATCCTTCTTCTTCACAAAAAATAAACTCGAGGATGCAGGGGAAGTGGAAGGCCGTATGTATCCTTGTCTCAGAGATTCGTCTATGTAAGTCTCCATAGCTTTCTTCTCCTCCTGAGACAGAGGATACACATGGCTCCGTGGGAGCGCAGCTCCTGCCTGGAGGTCTATCGCACAATCTCCCTGCCTATGGGGCGGCAACTGCGTTGCCCTCGACTTACTAAACGCAATAGCCAAATCCCCATACTCAGGGGGAACGTGCAATGCGGGCACCTGGTTTGGACTCTCCACCGAGGTAGCCCCTACGGAAACGCCTAAACATCTACCCACACACTGGGCAGACCACTCCATCAGAGCCCTCTCCTGCCACGAAATAGATGGGTTATGGGTACTCAACCAGGGCATGCCCAGCACCACCGGATACGCAGGAGAGTCAATCAGAAATAGCTGAATCATCTCCTGATGACCCCCCTGCGCACACATCCTAAGTGGCGCAGTGACCTCCCTGATCAAGCCCGCACCCAACGGACGGCTATCTAGGGCATGAACGGGGAAAGGGACATCAATAGGAAGAAGGGGAATCCCTAAAGCTAAACAAAATTTCTTATCAATAAAATTCCCAGCCGCGCCTGAATCTACCAGCGCCTTATGCTGGGAATGAGGTGCTACCTGTGGAAAACTCACAGGCAAACAGAAATGTGCAATAGAGAGCTCTGGGTGAGTGGGGCGCCTACTCACCTGGAAGGAATCCCCAGTGCGGGACCTGTCGTCCTCTCCCCTAGGAGGCCATCCCCAGCACCTAGCCGCGGTGTGTCCTCCCCGACCACAGTTGGTGCAGGGGATGGACCCCCTAGTAAGCCGACCCCTCCTCTCTCTAGCGCCAGCACCCCCGAGCTCCATGGGACACGGCTCGGAGGCGCTGGAGGGTGAAATGGACGGACCCCCCTCGGAACGTCCGCGGGTAGCTAGTAGGTTATCCAGCCTGATGGACATGTCGACCAACTGGTCGAACGAGAGGCTGGTGTCCCTACAAGCCAGCTCCCGACGGACGTCCTCTCGTAGACTACACCAGTAGTGATCGACGAGAGCCCGATCATTCCACCCTGCATCTGCCGCTAGAGTACGGAATTCGAGGGCGAACTCTTGCGCACTCCTCCTCCCCTGCCGGAGGAAGACCAGACGCTCCCCCGCCGCTTTCCCCTCCGGGGGATGGTCAAACACCGCCCTGAAGCGGCGGGAGAACTCGTCGTACGTGATGGTGTCCGCGTCGATCTTCCTCCACTCCGCGTTGGCCCATTCCAATGCCTTCCCGGAAAGGCAGGAGATCAGGGCGGACACGCTCTCATGTCCCGAGGGCGCCGGGTGCACGGTGGCCAGGTACAGCTCCACCTGGTGAAGGAATCCCTGACACCCGGCCGCGGTTCCATCGTAGGACCTCGGGAGCGAGAGTCGGACTCCTCGGGGTTCCGGTGCTGGAATGGGCGGACTGGCCGATGGTGCTGGCAGGGAGGGTGGCGGTGGAGGCGTTCCCCAGCCTCGAATGGTGGTGATCCCCTCCTGCAGTGCGGTCCCCATCTGCAGGATCTGGTCCCGTTGTTCCCGAACCTGGTCCTCCAGCGTCGTCTGGGCTGCTGCGGCTCCTGCTGATTCCATTTAAAGGTGTGTTATTCTGTCACGCGTGCTGTAGGTGGGTGTAGTGGTGGAATCAAACGCAGGACACCGAAGTATAGTCCAACAGACTTTAGTAACTCTCCAACAAGGAAATACGAGAACACTTGCCCGTAGGCGAAATAACGCACGAAGGCGAACAAAACAAATGCGCACTACACAGGTGCGTAAATACTCCACATAGTGGAGGGAAGCTCAACCGAGCGAAATAGCGAACATCAGACCTACACACGACAGACAAAAATCAATAACACACAACACCTGACAAACACAACGAGAACTAAATAGGACACTAATGACACTAAATTAAAACAGGTGTGACAACAATCAGACAAAAGCAAACGAACATGAAACATACAACGGTGGCAGCTAGTATTCCGGAGACAACGAACGCCGAAGCCTGCCCGAACAAGGGAGAGAGGCAGCCTCGGCCGAAACCGTGACACTAAGTGGATGGGTTTCTACAGAAGGTTAAAACGGTATAGAGAAATGGTTTCTTGCATAATAGCAATATCAAAATAGATAGTGTCAATGCCAAGAAAAAACAAAATAATACACTATTTACAAGAACAATATATAATGATATCAGTGCTAGATAAGGTAGTTATATGCATACAATCAGGGGTAAAGTGGCTGAGCAGCAGGATAAAAAAGAAATAGTAGCAGCAATGTATGGCGTGTGTGTTAGGAGAGAGTCATGTGAGAAGATGGCGCCGGAGAAGATGGCTATCGTTTTACAGCCCTCTAACCAATTGTACTATTATGTGTGTTTTTTTTGTGTTATTTGTAATTTATTCTGTACATAATGTTTCTGCCATCGTCTCTTATGACCAAAAAGAGATTCTGGATATCAGGACAGCGATTACTCACCTCGTATTGGGACTAAGATTTTTTCTTCAACGAGTCGGACGCAAAGAATATTCTACAGATATCCGTCATTCGGCCCAAATATCCGTTATTCGCATGAAAAAGCGACAGAGATATCGTGGACGTAGGTCGGGGTGCCTTGTAAGGATCCGACGGCAAGCAAGTAAACTGCCTCTTCCATCAATCCTATTAGCCAATGTTCAATCATTTGAAAATAAATTGGACGACCTAAGATTAAGGTTATCCTACCAACGGGACATTAAAAACGGTAATATCTTATGTTTCACCGAGTCGTGGCTGAACGACGACATGGACAACATACAGCTGGAGGGATATACGCTACATCGGCAGGATAGAACGGCTGACTCTGGTAAGACAAGGGGTGGCGGTCTGTGTATATTTGTAAACAACAGCTGGTGCATAAAATCTAATACTAAGGAAGTCTTGAGGTTTTGCTCACCTGAGGTAGAGTATATCATGATAAGCTGTAGACCACACTATTTACCAAGAGAGTTTTCATCTATATTTTTCTTGGCTGATTGAGAGGGGGTCAAATACTTATTTCCCTCATTAAAATGCAAATCAATTTATAACATTTTTGACATGGGTTTTTCTGGATTTTGTTGTTGTTATTCTGTCTCTCACTGTTCAAATAAACCTACCATTAAAATGATAGACTGATCATTTCTTTGTCAGTGGGCAGACGTAAAAAATCAGCAGGGGATCAAATACTTTTTTCCCTCACTGTAATTCACTGTATCACAATTCCAGTGGGTCAGAAGTTTACATACACTAAGTTGACTGCGCCTTTAAACAGCTTGGAAAATTCCAGAAAATGATGTATTGGCTTAGAAGCTTCTGATAGGCTAATTGTCATCATTTGAGTCAATTGGAGATGTACCTGTGGATGAACGTACTTTGGTGTGAAAAGTGCAAATCAATCCCAGAACAACAGCAAAGGACCTTGTGAAGATGCTGGAGGAAAAAGGTACAAAAGGACCCCCCAGAGACAACTGCAGGTCTTGACAGGTGGTCTTGCAGTTTGCAAGACCACCTGTCTTCTGGTAGACAGTCCACTCACTCTGAACAAGCAGGAGATGCTGCTCTTGCTTCTTCAGCATTGCTGAATTAACAGCTTCTGGCAGATTGGCAGATCTGAAGACCTAATAGTTGTTTCTCTGGCACTGCCAGCACAGGTCTGTCCTGGGCTTAGTGTTTGTGATGTGGGGCAGTGATTTTCTCCACAGATTCCTGAAGGAAGACAGCCCGACTACATGTACAGTACCTCTGGAAAATACAGAAATAATGTGAGATCAATAAAAGTAGTGCCAATCATGTTGGAGGTAAATTAAATATTCAAAACGTGTTGTTTGTGCTTTACATACAAAGTGTTGTCATCGATTCCTTGTAGAGACGCCACACCGCTGCTTCTGTCACATGAGATGGCAGCAGCTTTCCACCAAAGGGTTTGTGTCCTGGGTGGCGTTTTGGTAATACTATTGCATTATCCTCTGCGTAGTTGTTGATGAAGTTCACAACTCGCTGCAAGTCCTCATGCTTCAGGTGTAACTTGTTCTTGCTTGGGCCGGCTCTCTTTCTGATGGGAGGCATTAGACCATTATCCTTGTATTACTGGTGAAGGAGAGTCAGGCGTGGTCTACTGATGCTGAAAGACAAATTCTAGATAAAAAATACTTTAGCATTATTATACAATAGATAGCCGTAATCACCGTCAGACACACATGGCTAACTTGATGGGTCATGTAATCATCTGGCGAAGTGGAGTCTTTTATATTGACAAACAATGAACCGTAATCCCAATCCATAGAGTAACATTACCACACAGATATACACGCAATGTTAGCTAGCGAGCCAGCCATCTAACATCAGCTAGCTAGCTAACAGTACGCTTTAACTTGGGGTCTTTTGTTTAGACATGTAGCTAGCTAGCTAAACAATGAACATAATCCCAATACATAGAGTACTAGCAATACAAACTGATTGTCATAGCTAGCTAAAGTTAACCAAATAGGTTAAATGTTAGCTAGTTAGCTAGTTAACATTAGGCTATAACTAGCAATGCAAATGGCTTTCTGAGATAATATTACTACACAGATCATACATGTAATGTTAGCTAGCGAGCCAGCCACCTAACGTCAGCTAGCTAGCTAACAGGGGTCCCGCAGGCGAGAGTGTCTCGCTGGTCTGGGCGGGATGTCTGTTGATCTGTTGCTCCTATGTGAGGTGTTGGAGCTGCGGTTGAGGGCGATATCCTTTAGGGTCCGGGCGAAGGTGGGCACTGCTGCCTTGTATAAGTGGACCTGGTCATAAAGGCTGTTCAAGTCCAGGGTGGAGTGGTGGGCCAGGTAAACATTTGGTTTTTAGGCACAGTCAGAGGAAATACTTGCATTTACCCACTCTATGGTAGCAGGGTGGGATTATTTTCGTGGTAGCAGGGTGGAGATAACTACTTGTGCGTTGGGGAAAGTAGAAGAAGCTTTTTCAATCACTCCGTTGAGTGCTGTGGCCACCATTTCCTGATGTGCTCTCAGGTTGTTTGTTCCTGTGTGTATTATTATGTGGCTGGGTGACCCTACTTGGTCCTCAGACAGAAGGTCTAGGGCGTGCTGGGTGTTTGGACACCAGAGTTTAGAGACTGTGTGGTTGGGAAAAAGTTTATTTTCTTGTATATATTTCCTGTTTGAGTCCAAAAGGAGTACAATTGTCTGTGTCCTCAGTGGGTGTATTTGCATTTATTATGGATCCCCATTAGTTCCTGCCAAGGCAGCAGCTACTCTTCCTGGGGTTTATTATGGATCACCATTAGTTCCTGCCAAGGCAGCAGCTACTCTTCCTGGGGTCCAGCAAAATTAAGGCAATTATACAATTTTTTAAACATTACAATACATTCACAGATTTCACAACACACTGTGTGCCCTCAGGCCCCTACTCCACCACTACCACATATCTACAGTACAAAATCCATGTGTACGTGTGTGTATAGTGCGTATGTTATTGTGTGTGTGTATGCATGTGTCTGTGCCTATGTTTGTGTTGCTTCACAGTCCCCGCTGTTCCATAAGGTGTTTTTTTATCTGTTTTTTAAATCTAATTTTACTGCTTGCATCAGTTACTTGATGTGGAATAGAGTTCCATGTAGTCATGGCTCTAGGTAGTACTGAACACCTCCCATAGTCTGTTCTGGACTTGGGGACTGTGAAGAGACCTCTTGTGGCATGTCTTATGGGGTATGCATGGGTGTCCGAGCTGTGTGACAGTAGCTCAAACAGACAGCTTGGTGCATTCAACATGTCAATACCTCTCACAAATACAAGTAGTGATGAAGTCAATCTCTCCTCCACTTTGAGCCAGGAGAGATTGACATGCATATTATTCATGTTTGCTCTCTGTGTACATCCAAGGGCCAGCCGTGCTGCCCTGTTCTGAGCCAATTGCAATTTTGTGGCACCTGACCATACGACTGAACAGTTGTCCAGGTGCGACAAAACTAGAGCCTGTAGGACCTGCCTTGTTGATAGTGCTGTTAAGAAGGTAGAGTAGCGCTTTATTATGGACATACTTCTCCCCATCTTAGCTACTGTTATATCAATATGTTTTGACCATGACAGTTTACAATCCAAGGTTACTCCAAGCAGTTTGGTCACCTCAACTTGCTCAATTTCCACATTATTCATTACAAGATTTAGTTTAGGTTTAGGGTTTAGTGAATGATTTGTCACAAATACAATGTTTTTAGTTTTATAAATATTTAGGACTAACTTATTCCTTGCCACCCACTCTGAAACTAACTGCAACTTGTTGTTAAGTGTTGCAGTCATTTCAGTCCTGTAGTAGCTGACGTGTATAGTGTTGAGTCATCCGCGTACATAGACACTCTGGCTTTACTCAAAGCCTGTGGCATGTCATTAGTAAAGATTGAAAAAAGTAAGGGGCCTAGACAGCTGCCCTGGGGAATTCCTGATTCTACCTGGATGATGTTGGAGAGGCTTCCATTAAAGAACACCCTCTGTGTTCTGTTTGACAGGTAACTCTTTATCCACAGTATAGCAGGGGTGTAAAGCCATAACACATACACTACCGTTCAAAAGTTTGGGGTCACTTAGACATTTCCTTGTTTTCGAAAGAAAAGCAATTATTTTGTCCATTAAAATAACATCAAATTGATCAGAAATACAGTGTAGACATTGTTAATGTTGTAAATGGCTATTGTAGCTGGAAACAGCTGATTGTTAATGGAATATCTACATAGGCGTACAGAGGCCCATTATCACCAACCATCAGTCCTGTGTTCCAATGGCACGTTGTGTTTATAATTTTAAAAGGCTAATTGATCATTAGAAAACCCTTTTGCAATTATGTTAGCACAGCTGAAAACTGTTGTGCTGATTAAAGAAGCAATAAAACTGACCTTCTTGAGACTAGTTGAGTATCTGGAGCATCAGCAATTGTGGGTTCGATTACAGGCTCAAAATGTCCAGAAACAAATAACTTTCTTCTGAAACTCGTCTGTCTATTCTTGTTCTGAGAAATGAAGGCTATTCCATGTGAAAAATTGCCAAGAAACTGAAGATCTCGTACAACACTGTGTATTACTCCCTTCACAGAACAGTACAAACTGGCTCTAACCAGAATAGAAAGAGGAGTGGGAGGCCCCGGTGCACACCTGAGCATTCAGTCCTTATAAAGTCAAATAGATTATTGTAATATATTTTTCTTCTTGGCTTTAAAAGTAGCTTCAGACTAAACATTACTCACTCAGTTCCAGGTTGGATGGTGTTTTCAGACTAAACATGACTCACCCAGTTAGTTCCAGGTTGGATGGTGTTTTCAGACTAAACATTACTCAGTTCCAGGTTGGATGGTGTTTTCAGACTAAACATTACTCGCTCAGTTCCAGGTTGGATGGTTTTTTCAGACTAAACATTACTCACCCAGTTCCAGGTTGGATGGTGTTCCAGGTTTGATGGTGTTTTCAGACTAAACATTACTCACCCAGTTCCAGGTTGGATGGTGTTTTCAGACTAAACATGACTCACCCAGTTCCAGGTTGGATGGTGTTTTCAGACTAAACATGACTCACCCAGTTCCAGGTTGGATGGTGTTTTCAGACTAAACATGACTCACCCAGTTCCAGGTTGGATGGTGTTTTCAGACTAAACATTACTCGCTCAGTTCCAGGTTGGATGGTGTTTTCAGACTAAACATGACTCACCCAGTTCCAGGTTGGATGGTGTTTTCAGACTAAACATGACTCACCCAGTTCCAGGTTGGATGGTGTTTTCAGACTAAACATTACTCACTCAGTTCCAGGTTGGATGGTGTTTTCAGACTAAACATGACTCACCCAGTTAGTTCCAGGTTGGATGGTGTTTTCAGACTAAACATGACTCACTCAGTTCCAGGTTGGATGGTGTTTTCAGACTAAACATGACTCACCCAGTTAGTTCCAGGTTGGATGGTGTTTTCAGACTAAACATGACTCACTCAGTTCCAGGTTGGATGGTGTTTTCAGACTAAACATGACTCACCC
The DNA here is from genome assembly GCF_964263955.1 of Coregonus lavaretus. Taxonomy (NCBI): domain Eukaryota; kingdom Metazoa; phylum Chordata; class Actinopteri; order Salmoniformes; family Salmonidae; genus Coregonus; species Coregonus lavaretus. The sequence continues at coordinate 365,893 of NC_140001.1, forward strand.
AGTTCCAGGTTGGATGGTGTTTTCAGACTAAACATGACTCACCCAGTTCCAGGTTGGATGGTGTTTTCAGACTAAACATTACTCACTCTGTTCCAGGTTGGATGGTGTTTTCAGACTAAACATGACTCACTCAGTTCCAGGTTGGATGGTGTTTTCAGACTAAACATTACTCAGTTCCAGGTTGGATGGTGTTTTCAGACTAAACATTACTCAGTTCCAGGTTGGATGGTGTTTTCAGACTAAACATTACTCAGTTCCAGGTTGGATGGTGTTTTCAGACTAAACATTACTCAGTTCCAGGTTGGATGGTGTTTTCAGACTAAACATTACTCAGTTCCAGGTTGGATGGTGTTTTCAGACTAAACATTACTCGCTCAGTTCCAGGTTGGATGGTGTTTTCAGACTAAACATTACTCAGTTCCAGGTTGGATGGTGTTTTCAGACTAAACATGACTCACTAAGTTCCAGGTTGGATGGTGTTTTCAGACTAAACATGACTCACCCAGTTCCAGGTTGGATGGTGTTTTCAGACTAAACATTATTCAGTTCCAGGTTGGATGGTGTTTTCAGACTAAACATTACTCGCTCAGTTCCAGGTTGGATGGTGTTTTCAGACTAAACATGACTCACCCAGTTCCAGGTTGGATGGTGTTTTCAGACTAAACATTACTCACCCAGTTCCAGGTTGGATGGTGTTTTCAGACTAAACATGACTCACCCAGTTCCAGGTTAGATGGTGTTTTCAGACTAAACATGACTCACTCTGTTCCAGGTTGGATGGTGTTTTCAGACTAAACATGACTCACCCAGTTCCAGGTTGGATGGTGTTTTCAGACTAAACATGACTCACCCAGTTCCAGGTTGGATGGTGTTTTCAGACTAAACATTACTCAGAGCCAGGTTGGATGGTGTTTTCAGACTAAACATTACTCACTCAGTTCCAGGTTGGATGTTGTTCCAGGTTGGATGGTGTTTCAGGTTGGATGGTGTTCCAGGTTGGATGGTGTTCCAGGTGTTTTCAGGTTTCTGTTGTGCTTCTGTTGATGGTCGTTGGTTTGCCAGACCATTTGCTCGGGAATAAGCATCTTTGGTAATATGAATCCTTCCAGGTAATTTTGTCCAAAATCAGGATGTAGGTCTGTAGTTTTGATTTGGAGTGAAGGTTATGTTGTGGAGAGTAGTATCCTGTATATGTCATGTAGAAAAATCCAGGTTTATCTCTAAACCTATCTTTTTGTAAAAATATGCTGAAAAATCCAGGAGCTCATCTGCTCATGGCCTGTCTCTCTCTCTCTCTCTCTCTCTCTCTCTCTCTTTCTCACTCCCCTGTCTCTCTCTCTCTCTCTCCCCTGTCTCTCTATCGCTTTCTCTCTCTCTCTCTCTCTCTCTCTCTCTCTCTCTCTCTCTCTCTCTCTCTCTCTCTCTCTCTCTCTCTCTCTCTCTCTCTCTCTCTCTCTCTCTCTCGCTCCCCTGTCTCTCTCTCTCTTTCCCCTGTCTCTCTCTCGCTCTCTCTCTATCTATCTCTCTCTCTCGCTCTCTCTGGCTCTCTCTCTCTCTCTCTCTCTCTCGCTCTCTCGCTCCCCTGTCTCTCTCTCTCTCGCTCTCTCTCTCTCTCTCTCTCGCTCCCCTGTCTCTCTCTCTCTCTCCCCTGTCTCTCTATCGCTTTCTCTCTCTCTCTCTCTCCCTCTCTCTCTCTCTCTCTCTCTCTCTCTCTCTCTCTCTCTCTCTCTCTCTATCTCCCCTGTCTCTCTATCGCTTTCTCTCTCTCTCTCTCTCCCTCTCTCGCTCTCTCTCTATCTATCTCTCTCTCTCGCTCTCTCTGGCTCTCTCTCTCTCTCTCTCTCTCTCGCTCTCTCTCTCTCTCTCGCTCTCTCTCTCTCTCGCTCTCTCGCTCCCCTGTCTCTCTCTCTCTCTCTCTCTCGCTCTCTCTCTCTCGCTACCCTGTCTCTCTCTCTCTCTCTCCCCTGTCCCCCCCCCCCCCCCCCCCTCTCTCTCTCTCTCTCTCTCTCGCTCTGGTCCTTCCTCACTACTCTCACACGTCCACTCTCGCTCTCTAGTCTTCTTTTCGTTGATGTTGGCCTGAAAGAGGTGAGACATGTATTCGTCATTTCATTGATGTTGGCCTGTTGGGCCCTCCTGTGTTAGAGGGAAACAGCATCATGTGTAGATGTGCTCACATGTTCTCCACATTATACAATTGTTTAACATAGAACATGTTTTGTTGAAAACTGTGATCATGACGGTCGTCATAGGGGAACAGTTTAGAGGGTTGTTTACTCGTTACTAAGTTTCACTTAGTATCTATATTTTACTGAGGAGGTTGATTTCATTAATCCAAACCCACATCCGAACACTGAGAGAACATTACTTAGTCCAACAATTCTCCCACGGAAACTTCTGGACACCAGTTTCGATTGAATTGACCCTTTCCCTTCCCCTGCACTCTCTGGGTGTGTGAGCCTCTTAGAGGACAACAGTATTGGCTTTCAATGCTAACGAGAAACGCCTGCTGGAACCTCAGCGCTGATATTCTCAATACCTCTATTCCTTTTTAATGGGAAGGTGTATAGACTTTATAAACTTTATGAGAGGATGAGGGGATTGTTTCAAAGCACAGTAAAACAGAGCAGAGCCTGGCTTGGCTCAGCTGTCTTAGTATTAAGGCTTGGAGCAAAGACCTGCACCTTAGAGGTGAGGTCAGGTGAGGAGGTGCGATGGAGAGGTGGGGGACCCCAGGAGATGAGGCCTATCCCTGCGCCACAGTTCATCTCCAAGGCTAGCCTCAGCCGTATGCCTACACAGACCCGTCTCTAGCTTTATACCCCATTCCTAGACCTCTACCCCAGCCCCAGCATATACCTCATTGAGGGGCTGATCATGTTACAGGAGAGAGAGCAGTAGAGAGCACCTGGCTGCCTCCTCTCCCAGCAGAGAGAGAGGATATTTTGTGATGAAAAGCCACTATGAACCTGTCATGTCTGGACTAATCCCCATGTGTCCTTCCTCTCTGAAGTCCCTGCCAAAAACCCTGACCACCCCTCTCCACCCCTCCCTACCCCCCAAACCCATCATGCACCCCCTCCACACACTATACCCAACACCCCATACTCATCCATTCTCCACACCACCATACCCCCACACAATCACCCAATACTCATACCCCATCACCCCATACCCACACTCCATCATATACTATCCCCCACTCCATCACTCCATACCCCCAACCCATCAAATACTATCCCCCACCCAATCACCCTATACCCCCACCCCATCACCCCACCCCATCATATACTATCCCCCACCTCATTATCACATACCCCTGCCACATCACCCCATACCCCCACCCCAACATATACTATCCCCCAATCCCCCACCCCATCATGTACTGTCCCCCACTTCATCACCCCATCACCCCATCATTTACTATCCCTCACCCCATCACCCCATCACCCCATCATTTACTATTCCCCACCCCATCACCCCATCACCCCATCATTTACTACCCCCCACCCCATCACCCCATCATTTACTATCCCCCACCCCATCACCCCATCATTTACTATCCCCCACCCATCACCCCATAACCCCATCACCCCATCACCCCATCATTTACTATCCCCCACCCCATCACCCCATCACCCCATCATTTACTATCCCCCACCCCATCACCCCATCATTTACTATCCCCCACCCATCACCCCATAACCCCATCACCCCATCACCCCATCATTTACTATCCCCCACCCCATCACTTCATCACCCCATCATTTATTATCCCCCACCCCATTACCCCATCACCCCATAATTTACTATCCCCCACCCCATCACCCCATCACCCCATCACCCCATCATTTACTTTCCCCCACCCCATCACCCCATCACCCCATCATTTACTATCCCCCACCCCATCACCCCATCACCCCATCACCCCATCATTTACTTTCCCCCACCCCATCACCCCATCATTTACTATCCCCCACCCCATCACCCCATCACCCCATCATTTACTATCCCCCACCCCATCACCCCATCACCCCATCATATACTACCCCCCACCCCATCACCCCATCACCCAATCACCCCATCATTTACTATCCCCCACCCAATCACCCCATCATACTGGTGAAATCCGAATGTATTCAGAACCCTTTACTTTTTCCACATTTTGCTACGTTACAGCCTTATTCTAAAATTGATGAAATTGTTTTTTCCCCCTCATCAATCTGCACACAATACCCCATAATGACAAAGCAAAAACAGGTTTTTAGAAATATTTGCAAATTTATTAAAAATAAAAAACAGAAATATCAAATTTACGTAAGTATTCAGACCCTTTACTCAGTACATTGTTGAAGCACCTTTGGCAGCGACTACAGCCTCAAGTCTTCTTGGGTATGACGCTTCATGCTTGGCACACCTGTATTTGGGGAGTTTCTCCCATTCTTCTCTGCAGATCCTCTCAAGCTCTGTCAGGTTGGATGGGGAGCATCGCTGCACAGCTATTTTCAGGTCTCTCCAGAGATGTTCGATTGGGTTCAAGTCCGGGCTATGGCTGGGCCACTCAAGGACATTCAGAGACTTGTCCCGAATCATTCCTGAATTTTCTTGGCTGTGTGCTTAGGGACGTTGTCCTGTTGGAAGGTGAACCTTCGCCCCAGTCTGAGGTCCTGAGCACTCTTGAGCAGGTTTTCATCAATTATCTCTCTGTACTTTGCTCCGTTCATCTTTCCATCGATCCTGACTAGTCTCCCAGTCCCTGCCACTATAAAACATCCCTACAGCATGATACTGCCACCATCATGCTTCACTGTAGGGATGGTGCCAGGTTTCCTCCAGATGTGATGCTTGGCATTCAGGCCAAAGAGTTCAATCTTGGTTTCATCAGACCAGAGAATCTTGTTTCTTTAGGTGCCTTTGGCAAACTCCAAGCGGGCTGTCATGTGCCTTTTACTGAGGAGTGGCTTCCGTCTGGCCACGCTACCATAAAGGCCAGATTGGTGGAGTGCTGCAGAGATGCTTGTCCTTCTGGACGGTTCTCCCATCTCCACAGAGGAACTCTGGAGCTCTGTCAGAGCGTAAATACGGTATCTGTTTTCTAAAAATATATTTTCACTTTGTCATTATGGGGTATTGTGTGTAGATTGATGAGGAACATTTTGTATTTAATCCATTTTAGAATAAGGCTGTAACATCACAAAATGTGGAAAAAGTCAAGGGGTCTGAATACTTCCTGAATGCACTGTATCTATCCCCCACACCATCACCCCATACCAGCTTGATAGACAGAAAGCAGGTAAGAGAGTATCCTTGAGGAAGCTGCGTTAGGGTCTGGATCTGGGTTAGGTATGGGTTATTTCTGGATCTGGGTTAGGTATGGAGCTGGTTTAGGAATGGATCTGGGTTAGGTATGGAGCTGGGTTAGGTATGGAGCGGGGTTAGGAATGGATCTGGGTTAGGTATGGAGCTGGGTTAGGTATGGAGCTGGTTTAGGAATGGATCTAGGTTAGGTATGGAGCTGGGTTAGGTATGGAGCTGGGTTAGGTATGGAGCTGGGTTAGGTATGGAGCTGGTTTAGAAATGGATCTGGGTTAGGTATGGAGCTGGGTTAGGTATGGAGCTGGGTTAGGAATGGATCTGGGTTAGGTATGGAGCTGGGTTAGGTATGGATCTGGGTTAGGAATGGATCTGGGTTAGGTATGGAGCTGGGTTAGGTATAGAGCTGGTTTAGGTATGGATCTGGGTTAGGTATGGATCTGGGTTAGGTATGGATCTGGGTTAGGTATGGAGCTGGGTTAGGAATGGATCTGGGTTAGGTATGGAGCTGGGTTACGTATGGATCTGGGTTAGGTATGGATCTGGGTTAGGAATGGATCTGGGTTAGGTATAGAGCTGGGTTAGGTATGGAGCTGGGTTAGGTATGGAGCTGGGTTAGGTATGGATCTGGGTTAGGTATGGATCTGGGTTAGGTATGGAGCTGGTTTAGGAATGGATCTGGGTTAGGTATGGAGCTGGGTTAGGTATGGAGCTGGTTTAGGAATGGAGCTGGTTTAGGAATGGATCTGGGTTAGGTATGGAGCTGGATTAGGTATGGAGCTGGTTTAGGTATGGATCTGGGTTAGGTATGGATCTGGGTTAGGTATGGAGCTGGGTTAGGAATGGATCTGGGTTAGGTATAGAGCTGGGTTAGGTATGGATCTGGGTTAGGTATGGAGCTGGGTTAGGTATAGAGCTGGTTTAGGTATGGATCTGGGTTAGGTATGGATCTGGGTTAGGTATGGATCTGGGTTAGGTATGGAGCTGGGTTAGGAATTGATCTGGGTTAGGTATAGAGCTGGGTTAGGTATGGATCTGGGTTAGGTATGGAGCTGGGTTAGGAATGGATCTGGTTTAGGTATGGATCTGGGTTAGGTATGGATCTGGGTTAGGTATGGAGCTGGGTTAGGAATGGATCTGGGTTAGGTATAGAGCTGGGTTAGGTATGGATCTGTGTTAGGTATGGAGCTGGGTTATGAATGGATCTGGGTTAGGTATGGAGCTGGGTTAGGTATGGAGATGGGTTAGGTATAGAGCTGGGTTAGGTATAGAGCTGGGTTAGGTTTGGATCTGGGTTAGGTATGGAGCTGGGTTAGGAATGGATCTGGGTTAGGTATGGGCATGGGTTAGGTATGGATCTGGGTTAGGTATGGATCTGGGTTAGGTTTGGTTCTGGGTCTGAGGTATAGGATCTGATGTATAGGACTGGGTCTGAGGTATAGGGTCTGTGGTATAGGACTGGGTCTGAGGTATAGGGTCTGGGGTATAGGACAGGGTCTGAGGTATAGGACTGGGTCTGAGGTATAGGACTGGGTCTGAGGTATAGGGTCTGAGGTATAGGACTGGGTCTGGGGTATAGGACTGGGTCTGAGGTATAGGGCTGGGTCTGAGGTATAGGACTGGGTCTGAGGTATAGGACTGGATCTGAGGTATAGGGCTGGGTCTGGGGTATAGGACTGGGTCTGGGGTATAGGGCTGGGTCTGAGGTATAGGACTGGGTCTGGGGTATAGGGCTGGGTCTGGGGTATAGGACTGGGTCTGAGGTATAGGACTGGGTCTGGGGTATAGGGCTGGGTCTGGGGTATAGGACTGGGTCTGGGGTATAGGACTGGGTCTGAGGTATAGGACTGGGTCTGAGGTATAGGACTGGGTCTGAGGTATAGGGTCTGAGGTATAGGACTGGGTCTGAGGTATAGGACTGGGTCTGAGGTATAGGGTTTGAGGTATAGGACTGGGTCTGGGGTATAGGACTGGGTCTGAGGTATAGGACTGGGTCTGAGGTATAGGGCTGGGTCTGAGGTATAGGACTGGGTCTGAGGTATAGGACTGGGTCTGAGGTATAGGACTGGGTCTGAGGTATAGGGTCTGAGGTATAGGACTGGGTCTGGGGTATAGGACTGGGTCTGAGGTATAGGACTGGGTCTGAGGTATAGGGTCTGAGGTATAGGACAGGGTCTGAGGTATAGGGTCTGAGGTATAGGACTGGGTCTGAGGTATAGGACAGGGTCTGAGGTATAGGACTGGGTCTGAGTTATAGGACTGGGTCTGAGGTATAGGGTCTGAGGTATAGGACTGGGTCTGGGGTATAGGACTGGGTCTGAGGTATAGGACTGGGTCTGAGGTATAGGACTGGGTCTGAGGTATAGGACTGGGTCTGAGGTATAGGGCTGGGTCTGAGGTATAGGACTGGGTCTGAGGTATAGGGTCTGAGGTCTAGGACTGGGTCTGAGGTATAGGACTGGGTCTGAGGTATAGGGTCTGAGGTATAGGACTGGGTCTGAGGTATAGGGTCTGAGGTATAGGACAGGGTCTGAGGTATAGGGTCTGAGGTATAGGACTGGGTCTGAGGCATAGGACAGGGTCTGGGGTATAGGACTGGGTCTGGGGTATAGGACTGGGTCTGAGGTATAGGACTGGGTCTGGGGAATAGGACTGGGTCTGGGGTATAGGACTGGGTCTGGGGTATAGGACTGGGTCTGAGGTATAGGACTGGGTCTGAGGTATAGGACTGGGTCTGAGGTATAGGACTGGGTCTGGGGTATAGGACTGGGTCTGAGGTATAGGGTCTGAGGTATAGGACTGGGTCTGGGGTATAGGACTGGGTCTGAGGTATAGGACTGGGTCTGAGGTATAGGACTGGGTCTGGGGTATAGGACTACTGCCAAACTACTTGGCTACCTGCCAAACTATTCACGTTTTACTTTTAATAAACGTTTAATCAATCTCTGTGTTCAACAAATTTACCAACTTTTTAGTTTTGTCCTCACTCATCTTTTTTCGTTAAACGTTTTCACCCCGGACGTTTATCCCGAGACAGAAGAGTCATTTTCCTGTGCGATTTAGCTGCCAACTTTACGTTATTTTCCGTTTTTCCATCGCAACTTTTTTTCCCTTATTCAACTTTTTCACTCCGGACGCTTTATCTGGACATGGCTCATCAACATCTTCAACAGCCGAAGCTAAGTAGTAACATTAACATGATGTCTTTTAATTGCAGTCGCTGTACTCATAATATACAGGAGAATTCTCGCCTTACGGCGAGAATAGCTGTGCTACAAGCCCAGCTTCAGACGCAATCGTTAGGCAAGAGTATTATCAGTGTAGGAAAGGAAGAAACAGCGTCTGTGCCACCAGTAAGTACAGACAGTAACGTTAGTATAACTCCCCCCGCACAGTCCCTGCAGCCGGACAACTTTCTCATGGCTTCTGGAGGGAAATACTGTTGGAATGCTCAACCGGTGTCGCTCATTCAGCCGACAGAAACCTTCAACCGGTTTTCCCCATTATGTAGCGAGTCGGAGTCTGAGTCTGAGTCTTCTCTAGTCTCTACTCCTCCCGTTACGGGGTCTGAGACGCCGAAGGCTCCCACCATTAGCTCTGACAAATTGAAAACCCTAGTCATTGGCGACTCCATTACCCGCAGTATTAGACTTAAAACGAATCACCCAGCGATCATACACTGTTTACCAGGGGGCAGGGCTACCGACGTTAAGGCTAATCTAAAGATGGTGCTGGCTAAAGCTAAAACTGGCGAGTGTAGAGAGTATAGAGATATTGTTATCCACGTCGGCACCAACGATGTTAGGATGAAACAGTCAGAGGTCACCAAGTGCAACATAGCTTCAGCGTGTAAATCAGCTAGAAAGATGTGTCGGCATCGAGTAATTGTCTCTGGCCCCCTCCCAGTTAGGGGAAGTGACGAGCTCTACAGCAGAGTCTCAGCACTTAATCGCTGGTTGAAAACTGTTTTCTGCCCCTCCCAAAAGATAACATTTGTGGATAATTGGCCCTCTTTCTGGGACTCACCCACAAACAGGATCAAGCCTGACCTGCTGAGGAGTGACGGACTCCATCCTAGCTGGAGGGGTGCTCTCCTCTTATCTACCAACATAGATAGGGCTCTAACTCCTTTAGCCCCACAGTGAAATAGGGTGCAGGCCAGGCAGCAGGCTGTTAGCCAACCTGCCAGCTTAGTGGAGTCTGCCAATAGTATAGTCAGTGTAGTCAGCTCAGCCATACCCATTGAGACTGTGTCTGTGCCTCGACCTAGGTTGGGCAAAACTAAACATGGTGGTGTCCACCCTAGCAATCTTATTAGGATAAAGACCTCCTCCATTCCTGCCATTATTGAAAGAGATCGTGATACCTCACATCTCAAAATAGGGTTACTTAATGTTAGATCCCTCACTTCAAAGGCAGTCATAGTCAATGAACTAATCACTGATCATAATCTTGATGTGATTGGCCTGACTGAAACATGGCTTAAGCCTGATGAATTTGCTGTGTTAAATGAGGCCTCACCTCCTGGTTACACTAGTGACCATATTCCCCGTGCATCCCGCAAAGGCGGAGGTGTTGCTAACATTTACGATAGCAAATTTCAATTTACAAAAAAAAAAATGACGTTTTCATCTTTCGAGCTTCTAGTCATGAAATCTATGCAGCCTACTCAATCACTTTTTATAGCTACTGTTTACAGGCCTCCTGGGCCATATACAGCGTTCCTCTCTGAGTTTCCTGAATTCCTATCAGACCTTGTAGTCATAGCAGATCATATTCTAATTTTTGGTGATTTTAATATTCACATGGAGAAGTCCACAGACCCACTCCAAAAGTCCTTCGGAGCCATTATCGACTCAGTGGGTTTTGTCCAACATGTCTCTGGACCTACTCACTGCCACAGTCATACTCTGGACCTAGTTTTGTCCCATGGAATAAATGTTGTAGATCTTAATGTTTTTCCACAAAATCCTGGACTATCGGACCACCATTTTATTACGTTTGCAATCGCAACAAATAATCTGCTCAGACCCCAACCAAGGAGCATCAAAAGTCGTGCTATAAATTCTCAGACAACACAAAAATTCATTGATGCCCTTCCAGACCCCTTCTGCCTACCCAAGGACGTCAGAGGACAAAAATCAGTTAACCACTTAACTGAGGAACTAAATTTAACCTTGCACAATACCCTAGATGCAGTTGCACCCCTAAAAACGAAAAACATTTGTCATAAGAAACTAGCTCCCTGGTATACAGAAAATACCCGAGCTTTGAAGCAAGCTTCCAGGAAATTGGAACGGAAATGGCGCCACACCAAACTGGAAGTCTTCCGACTAGCTTGGAAAGACAGTACCGTGCAGTACCGAAGAGCCCTCACTGCTGCTCGATCATCCTACTTTTCCAAATTAATCGAGGAAAATAAGAACAATCCAAAATTTCTTTTTGATACTGTTGCAAAGCTAACTAAAAAGCAGCATTCCCCAAGAGAGGATGGTTTTCACTTCAGCAGTGATAAATTCATGAACTTCTTTGAGGAAAAGATCATGACCATTAGAAAGCAAATTACGGACTCCTCTTTGAATCTGCGTATTCCTCCAGGGCTTAGCTGTCCTGGATCTGCACAGCTCTGCGAGGGCCTGGGATCGGGAGAGACACTTAAGTGTTTTAGTACTATATCTCTTGACACAATGATGAAAATAATCATGGCCTCTAAACCTTCAAGCTGCATACTGGATCCTATTCCTACTAAACTGCTGAAGGAGCTGCTTCCTGTGCTTGGCCCTCCTATGTTGAACATAATAAACAGCTCTCTATCCACCGGATGTGTACCAAACTCACTAAAAGTGGCAGTGATAAAGCCTCTCTTGAAAAAGCCAAACCTTGACCCGGAAAATATAAAAAACTATCGGCCAATATCGAATCTTCCATTCCTCTCAAAAATTTTAGAAAAAGCTGTTGCGCAGCAACTCACTGCCTTTCTGAAGACAAACAATGTATACGAAATGCTTCAGTCTGGTTTTAGACCCCATCATAGCACTGAGACTGCACTTGTGAAGGTGGTAAATGACCTTTTAATGGCGTCAGACCGAGGCTCTGCATCTGTCCTCGTGCTACTAGACCTTAGTGCTGCCTTTGACACCATCGATCACCACATTCTTTTGGAGAGACTGGAAACCCAAATTGGTCTACACGGACAAGTTCTGGCCTGGTTTAGATCCTACCTGTCGGAAAGATATCAGTTTGTCTCTGTGAATGGTCTGTCCTCCGACAAATCAACTGTACATTTCGGTGTTCCTCAAGGTTCCGTTTTAGGACCACTATTGTTTTCACTATATATTTTACCTCTTGGGGATGTTATTCGAAAACATAATGTTAACTTTCACTGCTATGCGGATGACACACAGCTGTACATTTCAATGAAGCATGGTGAAGCCCCAAAATTGCCCTCGCTAGAAGCCTGTGTTTCAGACATAAGGAAGTGGATGGCTGAAAACTTTTTACTTTTAAACTCGGACAAAACAGAGATGCTTGTTCTAGGTCCCAAGAAACAAAGAGATCTTCTGTTAAATCTGACAATTCATCTTGATGGTTGTAAAGTCGTCTCAAATAAAACTGTGAAGGACCTAGGCGTTACTCTTGACCCTGATCTCTCTTTTGACGAACATATCAAGACTGTTTCAAGGACAGCTTTTTTCCATCTACGTAACATTGCAAAAATCAGAAATTTTCTGTCCAAAAATGATGCAGAAAAATTAATCCATGCATTTGTTACTTCTAGATTAGACTACTGCAATGCTCTATTTTCCGGCTACCCGGATAAAGCACTAAATAAACTTCAGTTAGTGCTAAATACGGCTGCTAGAATCCTGACTAGAACCAAGAAATTTGATCATATTACTCCAGTGCTAGCTTCCCTACACTGGCTTCCTGTTAAGGCAAGGGCTGATTTCAAGGTTTTACTGTTAACCTATAAAGCGTTACATGGGCTTGCTCCTACCTATCTTTCCGAGTTGGTCCTGCCGTACATACCAATACGTACGCTACGGTCACAAGACGCAGGCCTCCTAATTGTCCCTAGAATTTCTAAGCAAACAGCGGGAGGCAGGGCTTTCTCCTATAGATCTCCATTTTTATGGAACAGTCTGCCTACCCATGTGAGAGACGCAGACTCGGTCTCAACCTTTAAGTCTTTACTGAAGACTTATCTCTTCAGTAGGTCATATGATTGAGTGTAGTCTGGCCCAGGAGTGTGAAGGTGAACGGAAAGGCTGGAGCAACGAACAGCCCTTGCTGTCTCTGCCAGGCCGGTTCCCCTCTCCACTGGGGTTCTCTGCCTCTAACCCTGTTGCAGGGGCTGAGTCACTGGCCTGCTGGTGCTCTTTCATGCCGTCCCTGGGAGGGGTACGTCAATTGAGTGGGTTGAGTTACTGACGTGATCTTCCTGTCTGGGTTGGCGACCCCCCCCCCCCTTGGTTTGTGCTGTGGTGGAGACCTCTGTGGGCTATACTCGGCCTTGTCTCAGGATTGTAAGTTGGTGGTTGGGGATATCCCTCTAGTGGTGCGGGGGCTGTGCTTTGGCGGAGTGGGTGGGGTTATATCCTTCCTGTTTGGCCCTGTCCGGGGGTTTCTTCGGATGGGGCCACAGTGTCTCCGGACCGCTCCTGTCTCAGCCTCCAGTATTTATGCTGCAGTAGTTTATGTGTCGGGGGGCTGGGGTTAGTTGGTTATACCTGGAGTACTTCTCCTGTCTTATCCAGTGTCCTGTGTGAATTTAAGTATGCTCTCTCTAATTCTCTCGTTCTCTCTTTCTCTCTGAGAACCTGAGCCCTAGGACCATACGTCAGGACTACCGGGCATGATGACACCCTGCTGCCCCCAGTCCGCCTGGCCTTGCTGCTATTCCAGTTTCAACTGTTCTGCCTGCGGCTACGAAACCCCTACCTGTCCCAGACCTGCTGTTTTCAACTCTAAATGATCGGCTATGAAAAGCCAACTGAGAGACCTGAGCCCTAGGACCATACGTCGGGACTACCGGCCGTGGTGACTCCTTGCTATCCCCAGTCCGCCTGGCCTTGCTGCTATTCCAGTTTAAACTGTTCTGCCTGCGGTTATGGAACCCCTACCTGTCCCAGACCTGCTGTTTTAAACTCTAATGATCGGCTATGAAAAGCCAACTGAGATTTATTCCTGATTATTATTTGACCATGCTTGTCACTTATGAACATTTTTGAACATCTTGGCATGGTTCTGTTATAATCTCCACCCGGCACAGCCAGAAGAGGACTGGCCACCCCTCATAGCCTGGTTCCTCTCTAGGTTTCTTCCTAGGTTTTGCCTTTCTAGGGAGTTTTTCCTAGCCACCGTGCTTCTACACCTGCATTACTAGCTGTTTGGGGTTTTAGGCTGGGTTTCTGTACAGCACTTCGAGATATTAGCTGATGTAAGAAGGGCTATATAAAATAAAATTGATTGATATAGGACTGGGTCTGAGGTATAGGGTCTGAGGTATAGGACTGGGTCTGGGGTATAGGACTGGGTCTGGGGTATAGGACTGGGTCTGGGGTATAGGGTCTGAGGTATAGGACTGGGTCTGGGGTATAGGACTGGGTCTGGGGAATAGGACTGGGTCTGAGGTATAGGACTGGGTCTGAGGTATAGGACTGGGTCTGAGGTATAGGACTGGGTCTGGGGTATAGGACTGGGTCTGAGGTATAGGGTCTGAGGTATAGGGTCTGAGGTATAGGACTGGGTCTGAGGTATAGGGTCTGAGGTATAGGACTGGGTCTGGGGTATAGGACTGGGTCTGAGGTATAGGACTGGGTCTGAGGTATAGGACTGGGTCTGAGGTATAGGGTCAGAGGTATAGGGTCTGGGGTATAGGACTGGGTCTGAGGTATAGGACTGGGTCTGAGGTATAGGACTGGGTCTGAGATATAGGACTGGGTCTGAGGTATAGGACTGGGTCTGAGGTATAGGACTGGGTCTGAGGTATAGGACTGGGTCTGAGGTATAGGGCTGGGTCTGAGGTATAGGACTGGGTCTGAGGTATAGGGCTGGGTCTGGGGAATAGGACTGGGTCTGAGGTATAGGACTGGGTCTGAGGTATAGGGTCTGAGGTATAGGACTGGGTCTGAGGTATAGGACTGGGTCTGAGGTATAGGACTGGGTCTGAGGTATAGGACTGGGTCTGAGGTATAGGACTGGGTCTGGGGCATAGGACTGGGTCTGAGGTATAGGACTGGGCCTGGGGAATAGGACTGGGTCTGAGGTATAGGACTGGGTCTGGGGTATAGGACTGGGTCTGGGGTATAGGACTGGGTCTGAGGTATAGGACTGGGTCTGAGGTATAGGACTGGGTCTGAGGTATAGGACTGGGTCTGGGGTATAGGGTCTGAGGTATAGGACTGGGTCTGCGGTATAGGACTGGGTCTGAGGTATAAGACTGGGTCTGAGGTATAGGGCTGGGTCTGGGGTATAGGACTGGGTCTGGGGTATAGGACTGGGTCTGAGGTATAGGACTGGGTCTGAGATATAGGACTGGGTCTGAGGTATAGGACTGGGTCTGAGATATAGGACTGGGTCTGAGGTATAGGACTGGGTCTGAGGTATAGGACTGGGTCTGAGTTATGAGGTATAGGACTGGGTCTGAGGTATAGGACTGGGTCTGAGGTAAAGGACTGGGTCTGGGGTATAGGACTGGGTCTGAGGTATAGGGTCTGAGGTATAGGACTGGGTCTGAGGTATAGGACTGGGTCTGAGGCATAGGACTGGGTCTGAGGTATAGGACTGGGTCTGAGGTATAGGGTCTGAGGTATAGGGCTGGGTCTGGGGTATAGGACTGGGTCTGAGGTATGGGGTCTGAGGTATAGGAATGGGTCTAAGGTATAGGACTGGGTCTGGGGTATAGGACTGGGTCTGAGGTATAGGGTCTGAGGTATAGGACTGGGTCTGAGATATAGGACTGGGTCTGAGGTATAGGACTGGGTCTGAGGTATAGGACTGGGTCTGGGGTATAGGACTGGGTCTGAGGTATAGGACTGGGTCTGAGGTATAGGGTCTGAGGTATAGGACTGGGTCTGAGGTATAGGACTGGGTCTGAGGTATAGGGTCTGAGGTATAGGACTGGGTCTGGGGTATAGGGTCTGAGGTATAGGACTGGGTCTGAGGTATAGGGTCTGAGGTATAGTACTGGGTCTGAGGTATAGGGTCTGAGGTATAGGGTCTGAGGTATAGGACTGGGTCTGAGGTATAGTACTGGGTCTGAGGTATAGGGTCTGAGGTATAGGACTGGGTCTGGGGTATAGGACTGGGTCTGAGGTATAGGGTCTGAGGTATAGGACTGGGTCTGAGATATAGGACTGGGTCTGAGGTATAGGACTGGGTCTGAGATATAGGACTGGGTCTGAGGTACAGGACTGGGTCTGAGGTATAGGACTGGGTCTGAGGTATAGGACTGGGTCTGAGGTATAGGACTGGGTCTGAGTTATGAGGTATAGGACTGGGTCTGAGGTATAGGACTGGGTCTGAGTTATGAGGTATAGGACTGGGTCTGAGGTATAGGGTCTGAGGTATAGGACTGGGTCTGAGGTATAGGGTCTGAGGTATAGGGTCTGGGGTATAGGACTGGGTCTGAGGTATAGGACTGGGTCTGAGGTATAGGACTGGGTCTGAGGTATAGGACTGGGTCTGAGGTATAGGACTGGGTCTGAGGTATAGGACTGGGTCTGAGGTATAGGACTGGGTCTGAGGTATAGGACTGGGTCTGAGGTATAGGACTGGGTCTGAGGTATAGGACTGGGTCTGGGGTATAGGACTGGGTCTGAGGTATAGGACTGGGTCTGAGGTATAGGACTGGGTCTGGGGTATAGGAATGGGTCTAAGGTATAGGACTGGGTCTGGGGTATAGGACTGGGTCTGGGGTATAGGACTGGGTCTGAGGTATAGGACTGGGTCTGAGGTATAGGACTGGGTCTGGGGTATAGGGTCTGAGGTATAGGACTGCGTCTGAGGTATAGGACTGGGTCTGAGGTATAGGACTGGGTCTGGGTTATAGGGTCTGAGGTATAGGACTGGGTCTGAGGTATAGGACTGGGTCTGGGTTATAGGGTCTGAGGTATAGGACTGCGTCTGAGGTATAGGACTGGGTCTGAGGTATAGGGTCTGAGGTATAGGACTGGGTCTGAGGTATAGGGTCTGAGGTATAGGACTGGGTCTGAGGTATAGGACTGGGTCTGAGGTATAGGGTCTGAGGTATAGGACTGGGTCTGAGGTATAGGACTGGGTCTGAGGTATAGGGTCTGAGGTATAGGACTGGGTCTGGGGTATAGGACTGGGTCTGAGGTATAGGACTGGGTCTGAGGTATAGGACTGGGTCTGAGGTATAGGACTGGGTCTGAGGTATAGGACTGGGTCTGAGGTATAGGACTGGGTCTGAGGTATAGGGTCTGAGGTATAGGACTGGGTCTGAGGTATAGGACTGGGTCTGAGGTATAGGGTCTGAGGTATAGGGCTGGGTCTGAGGTATAGGGTCTGAGGTATAGGACTGGGTCTGAGGTATAGGGCTGGGTCTGAGGTATAGGACTGGGTCTGAGGTATAGGGTCTGAGGTATAGGACTGGGTCTGGGGTATAGGACTGGGTCTGAGGTATAGGATTGGGTCTGGGGTATAGGACTGGGTCTGGGGAATAGGACTGGGTCTGAGGTATAGGACTGGGTCTGAGGTATAGGGTCTGAGGTATAGGACTGGGTCTGAGGTATAGGGTCTGAGGTATAGGGTCTGAGGTATAGGACTGGGTCTGGGGTATAGGACTGGGTCTGAGGTATAGGACTGGGTCTGAGGTATAGGACTGGGTCTGGGGTATAGGACTGGGTCTGAGGTATAGGACTGGGTCTGAGGTATAGGGTCTGAGGTATAGGACTGGGTCTGAGGTATAGGACTGGGTCTGAGGTATAGTGTCTGAGGTATAGGGTCTGAGGTATAGGACTGGGTCTGAAGTATAGGACTGGGTCTGGGGTATAGGACAGGGTCTGAGGTATAGGACTGGGTCTGAGGTATAGGGTCTGAGGTATAGGACTGGGTCTGAGGTATAGGACTGGGTCTGAGGTATAGGGTCTGAGGTATAGGGTCTGAGGTATAGGACTGGGTCTGAGGTATAGGACTGGGTCTGGGGTATAGGACAGGGTCTGAGGTATAGGACTGGGTCTGAGGTATAGGACTGGGTCTGAGGTATAGGACTGGGTCTGAGGTATAGGACTGGGTCTGAGGTATAGGACTGGGTCTGAGGTATAGGGTCTGAGGTATAGGACTGGGTCTGAGGTATAGGACTGGGTCTGGGGTATAGGACTGGGTCTGAGGTATAGGACTGGGTCTGAGGTATAGGACTGGGTCTGAGGTATAGGACTGGGTCTGAGGTATAGGACTGGGTCTGGGGTATAGGACTGGGTCTGAGGTATAGGACTGGGTCTGAGGTATAGGACTGGGTCTGAGGTATAGGGTCTGAGGTATAGGACTGGGTCTGAGGTATAGGACTGGGTCTGAGGTATAGGACTGGGTCTGAGGTATAGGACTGGGTCTGAGGTATAGGACTGGGTCTGAGGTATAGGACTGGGTCTGAGGTATAGGGTCTGAGGTATAGGACTGGGTCTGAGGTATAGGACTGGGTCTGAGGTATAGGACTGGGTCTGAGGTATAGGACTGGGTCTGGGGTATAGGACTGGGTCTGGGGTATAGGACTGGGTCTGAGGTATAGGACTGGGTCTGGGGTATAGGACTGGGTCTGGGGTATAGGACTGGGTCTGAGGTATAGGACTGGGTCTGAGGTATAGGACTGGGTCTGAGGTATAGGACTGGGTCTGAGGTATAGGACTGGGTCTGGGGTATAGGACTGGGTCTGAGGTATAGGACTGGGTCTGAGGTATAGGACTGGGTCTGAGGTATAGGACTGGGTCTGAGGTATAGGACTGGGTCTGAGGTATAGGGCTGGGTCTGAGGTATAGGACTGGGTCTGAGGTATAGGGTCTGAGGTCTAGGACTGGGTCTGAGGTATAGGACTGGGTCTGAGGTATAGGACTGGGTCTGGGGTATAGGACTGGGTCTGAGGTATAGGACTGGGTCTGAGGTATAGGACTGGGTCTGAGGTATAGGACTGGGTCTGAGGTATAGGGCTGGGTCTGAGGTATAGGACTGGGTCTGAGGTATAGGGTCTGAGGTCTAGGACTGGGTCTGAGGTATAGGACTGGGTCTGAGGTATAGGGTCTGAGGTATAGGACTGGGTCTGAGGTATAGGGTCTGAGGTATAGGACAGGGTCTGAGGTATAGGGTCTGAGGTATAGGACTGGGTCTGAGGCATAGGACAGGGTCTGGGGTATAGGACTGGGTCTGGGGTATAGGACTGGGTCTGAGGTATAGGACTGGGTCTGGGGAATAGGACTGGGTCTGGGGTATAGGACTGGGTCTGGGGTATAGGACTGGGTCTGAGGTATAGGACTGGGTCTGAGGTATAGGACTGGGTCTGAGGTATAGGACTGGGTCTGGGGTATAGGACTGGGTCTGAGGTATAGGGTCTGAGGTATAGGACTGGGTCTGGGGTATAGGACTGGGTCTGAGGTATAGGACTGGGTCTGAGGTATAGGACTGGGTCTGAGGTATAGGACTGGGTCTGGGGTATAGGACTGGGTCTGAGGTATAGGGTCTGAGGTATAGGACTGGGTCTGGGGTATAGGACTGGGTCTGGGGTATAGGACTGGGTCTGGGGTATAGGGTCTGAGGTATAGGACTGGGTCTGGGGTATAGGACTGGGTCTGGGGAATAGGACTGGGTCTGAGGTATAGGACTGGGTCTGGGGTATAGGGTCTGAGGTATAGGACTGGGTCTGAGGTATAGGACTGGGTCTGGGGTATAGGACTGGGTCTGAGTATTGGACTGGGTCTGGGGTATAGGGTCTGAGGTATAGGACTGGGTCTGAGGTATAGGACTGGGTCTGAGGTATAGGACTGGGTCTGAGGTATAGGGCTGGGTCTGAGGTATAGGACTGGGTCTGAGGTATAAGACTGGGTCTGAGGTATAGGGTCTGGGGTATAGGACTGGGTCTGAGGTATAGGACTGGGTCTGAGGTATAGGACTGGGTCTGAGGTATAGGACTGGGTCTGAGGTATAGGGTCTGAGTTATGAGGTATAGGACTGGGTCTGAGGTATAGGGTCTGAGGTATAGGACTGGGTCTGAGGTATAGGACTGGGTCTGAGGTATAGGACTGGGTCTGGGATATAGGACTGGGTCTGAGGTATAGGGTCTGAGGTATAGGGTCTGAGGTATAGGACTGGGTCTGAGGTATAGGGTCTGAGGTATAGGACTGGGTCTGGGGTATAGGACTGGGTCTGAGGTATAGGACTGGGTCTGAGGTATAGGACTGGGTCTGAGGTATAGGGTCAGAGGTATAGGGTCTGGGGTATAGGACTGGGTCTGAGGTATAGGACTGGGTCTGAGGTATAGGACTGGGTCTGAGATATAGGACTGGGTCTGAGGTATAGGACTGGGTCTGAGGTATAGGACTGGGTCTGAGGTATAGGACTGGGTCTGAGGTATAGGGCTGGGTCTGAGGTATAGGACTGGGTCTGAGGTATAGGGCTGGGTCTGGGGAATAGGACTGGGTCTGAGGTATAGGACTGGGTCTGAGGTATAGGGTCTGAGGTATAGGACTGGGTCTGAGGTATAGGACTGGGTCTGAGGTATAGGACTGGGTCTGAGGTATAGGACTGGGTCTGAGGTATAGGACTGGGTCTGGGGCATAGGACTGGGTCTGAGGTATAGGACTGGGCCTGGGGAATAGGACTGGGTCTGAGGTATAGGACTGGGTCTGGGGTATAGGACTGGGTCTGGGGTATAGGACTGGGTCTGAGGTATAGGACTGGGTCTGAGGTATAGGACTGGGTCTGAGGTATAGGACTGGGTCTGGGGTATAGGGTCTGAGGTATAGGACTGGGTCTGCGGTATAGGACTGGGTCTGAGGTATAAGACTGGGTCTGAGGTATAGGGCTGGGTCTGGGGTATAGGACTGGGTCTGGGGTATAGGACTGGGTCTGAGGTATAGGACTGGGTCTGAGATATAGGACTGGGTCTGAGGTATAGGACTGGGTCTGAGATATAGGACTGGGTCTGAGGTATAGGACTGGGTCTGAGGTATAGGACTGGGTCTGAGTTATGAGGTATAGGACTGGGTCTGAGGTATAGGACTGGGTCTGAGGTATAGGACTGGGTCTGGGGTATAGGACTGGGTCTGAGGTATAGGGTCTGAGGTATAGGACTGGGTCTGAGGTATAGGACTGGGTCTGAGGCATAGGACTGGGTCTGAGGTATAGGACTGGGTCTGAGGTATAGGGTCTGAGGTATAGGGCTGGGTCTGGGGTATAGGACTGGGTCTGAGGTATGGGGTCTGAGGTATAGGAATGGGTCTAAGGTATAGGACTGGGTCTGGGGTATAGGACTGGGTCTGAGGTATAGGGTCTGAGGTATAGGACTGGGTCTGAGATATAGGACTGGGTCTGAGGTATAGGACTGGGTCTGAGGTATAGGACTGGGTCTGGGGTATAGGACTGGGTCTGAGGTATAGGACTGGGTCTGAGGTATAGGGTCTGAGGTATAGGACTGGGTCTGAGGTATAGGACTGGGTCTGAGGTATAGGGTCTGAGGTATAGGACTGGGTCTGGGGTATAGGGTCTGAGGTATAGGACTGGGTCTGAGGTATAGGGTCTGAGGTATAGTACTGGGTCTGAGGTATAGGGTCTGAGGTATAGGGTCTGAGGTATAGGACTGGGTCTGAGGTATAGTACTGGGTCTGAGGTATAGGGTCTGAGGTATAGGACTGGGTCTGGGGTATAGGACTGGGTCTGAGGTATAGGGTCTGAGGTATAGGACTGGGTCTGAGATATAGGACTGTGTCTGAGGTATAGGACTGGGTCTGAGATATAGGACTGGGTCTGAGGTACAGGACTGGGTCTGAGGTATAGGACTGGGTCTGAGGTATAGGACTGGGTCTGAGGTATAGGACTGGGTCTGAGTTATGAGGTATAGGACTGGGTCTGAGGTATAGGACTGGGTCTGAGTTATGAGGTATAGGACTGGGTCTGAGGTATAGGGTCTGAGGTATAGGACTGGGTCTGAGGTATAGGGTCTGAGGTATAGGGTCTGGGGTATAGGACTGGGTCTGAGGTATAGGACTGGGTCTGAGGTATAGGACTGGGTCTGAGGTATAGGACTGGGTCTGAGGTATAGGACTGGGTCTGAGGTATAGGACTGGGTCTGAGGTATAGGACTGGGTCTGAGGTATAGGACTGGGTCTGAGGTATAGGACTGGGTCTGAGGTATAGGACTGGGTCTGGGGTATAGGACTGGGTCTGAGGTATAGGACTGGGTCTGAGGTATAGGACTGGGTCTGGGGTATAGGAATGGGTCTAAGGTATAGGACTGGGTCTGGGGTATAGGACTGGGTCTGGGGTATAGGACTGGGTCTGAGGTATAGGACTGGGTCTGAGGTATAGGACTGGGTCTGGGGTATAGGGTCTGAGGTATAGGACTGCGTCTGAGGTATAGGACTGGGTCTGAGGTATAGGACTGGGTCTGGGTTATAGGGTCTGAGGTATAGGACTGGGTCTGAGGTATAGGACTGGGTCTGGGTTATAGGGTCTGAGGTATAGGACTGCATCTGAGGTATAGGACTGGGTCTGAGGTATAGGGTCTGAGGTATAGGACTGGGTCTTAGGTATAGGGTCTGAGGTATAGGACTGGGTCTGAGGTATAGGACTGGGTCTGAGGTATAGGGTCTGAGGTATAGGACTGGGTCTGAGGTATAGGACTGGGTCTGAGGTATAGGGTCTGAGGTATAGGACTGGGTCTGGGGTATAGGACTGGGTCTGAGGTATAGGACTGGGTCTGAGGTATAGGACTGGGTCTGAGGTATAGGACTGGGTCTGAGGTATAGGACTGGGTCTGAGGTATAGGACTGGGTCTGAGGTATAGGGTCTGAGGTATAGGACTGGGTCTGAGGTATAGGACTGGGTCTGAGGTATAGGGTCTGAGGTATAGGGCTGGGTCTGAGGTATAGGGTCTGAGGTATAGGACTGGGTCTGAGGTATAGGGCTGGGTCTGAGGTATAGGACTGGGTCTGAGGTATAGGGTCTGAGGTATAGGACTGGGTCTGGGGTATAGGACTGGGTCTGAGGTATAGGATTGGGTCTGGGGTATAGGACTGGGTCTGGGGAATAGGACTGGGTCTGAGGTATAGGACTGGGTCTGAGGTATAGGGTCTGAGGTATAGGACTGGGTCTGAGGTATAGGGTCTGAGGTATAGGGTCTGAGGTATAGGACTGGGTCTGGGGTATAGGACTGGGTCTGAGGTATAGGACTGGGTCTGAGGTATAGGACTGGGTCTGGGGTATAGGACTGGGTCTGAGGTATAGGACTGGGTCTGAGGTATAGGGTCTGAGGTATAGGACTGGGTCTGAGGTATAGGACTGGGTCTGAGGTATAGTGTCTGAGGTATAGGGTCTGAGGTATAGGACTGGGTCTGAGGTATAGGACTGGGTCTGGGGTATAGGACAGGGTCTGAGGTATAGGACTGGGTCTGAGGTATAGGGTCTGAGGTATAGGACTGGGTCTGAGGTATAGGACTGGGTCTGAGGTATAGGGTCTGAGGTATAGGGTCTGAGGTATAGGACTGGGTCTGAGGTATAGGACTGGGTCTGGGGTATAGGACAGGGTCTGAGGTATAGGACTGGGTCTGAGGTATAGGACTGGGTCTGAGGTATAGGACTGGGTCTGAGGTATAGGACTGGGTCTGAGGTATAGGACTGGGTCTGAGGTATAGGGTCTGAGGTATAGGACTGGGTCTGAGGTATAGGACTGGGTCTGGGGTATAGGACTGGGTCTGAGGTATAGGACTGGGTCTGAGGTATAGGACTGGGTCTGAGGTATAGGACTGGGTCTGAGGTATAGGACTGGGTCTGGGGTATAGGACTGGGTCTGAGGTATAGGGCTGGGTCTGGGGAATAGGACTGGGTCTGAGGTATAGGACTGGGTCTGAGGTATAGGGTCTGAGGTATAGGACTGGGTCTGAGGTATAGGACTGGGTCTGAGGTATAGGACTGGGTCTGAGGTATAGGACTGGGTCTGAGGTATAGGACTGGGTCTGGGGCATAGGACTGGGTCTGAGGTATAGGACTGGGCCTGGGGAATAGGACTGGGTCTGAGGTATAGGACTGGGTCTGGGGTATAGGACTGGGTCTGGGGTATAGGACTGGGTCTGAGGTATAGGACTGGGTCTGAGGTATAGGACTGGGTCTGAGGTATAGGACTGGGTCTGGGGTATAGGGTCTGAGGTATAGGACTGGGTCTGCGGTATAGGACTGGGTCTGAGGTATAAGACTGGGTCTGAGGTATAGGGCTGGGTCTGGGGTATAGGACTGGGTCTGGGGTATAGGACTGGGTCTGAGGTATAGGACTGGGTCTGAGATATAGGACTGGGTCTGAGGTATAGGACTGGGTCTGAGATATAGGACTGGGTCTGAGGTATAGGACTGGGTCTGAGGTATAGGACTGGGTCTGAGTTATGAGGTATAGGACTGGGTCTGAGGTATAGGACTGGGTCTGAGGTATAGGACTGGGTCTGGGGTATAGGACTGGGTCTGAGGTATAGGGTCTGAGGTATAGGACTGGGTCTGAGGTATAGGACTGGGTCTGAGGCATAGGACTGGGTCTGAGGTATAGGACTGGGTCTGAGGTATAGGGTCTGAGGTATAGGGCTGGGTCTGGGGTATAGGACTGGGTCTGAGGTATGGGGTCTGAGGTATAGGAATGGGTCTAAGGTATAGGACTGGGTCTGGGGTATAGGACTGGGTCTGAGGTATAGGGTCTGAGGTATAGGACTGGGTCTGAGATATAGGACTGGGTCTGAGGTATAGGACTGGGTCTGAGGTATAGGACTGGGTCTGGGGTATAGGACTGGGTCTGAGGTATAGGACTGGGTCTGAGGTATAGGGTCTGAGGTATAGGACTGGGTCTGAGGTATAGGACTGGGTCTGAGGTATAGGGTCTGAGGTATAGGACTGGGTCTGGGGTATAGGGTCTGAGGTATAGGACTGGGTCTGAGGTATAGGGTATGAGGTATAGTACTGGGTCTGAGGTATAGGGTCTGAGGTATAGGGTCTGAGGTATAGGACTGGGTCTGAGGTATAGTACTGGGTCTGAGGTATAGGGTCTGAGGTATAGGACTGGGTCTGGGGTATAGGACTGGGTCTGAGGTATAGGGTCTGAGGTATAGGACTGGGTCTGAGATATAGGACTGGGTCTGAGGTATAGGACTGGGTCTGAGATATAGGACTGGGTCTGAGGTACAGGACTGGGTCTGAGGTATAGGACTGGGTCTGAGGTATAGGACTGGGTCTGAGGTATAGGACTGGGTCTGAGTTATGAGGTATAGGACTGGGTCTGAGGTATAGGACTGGGTCTGAGTTATGAGGTATAGGACTGGGTCTGAGGTATAGGGTCTGAGGTATAGGACTGGGTCTGAGGTATAGGGTCTGAGGTATAGGGTCTGGGGTATAGGACTGGGTCTGAGGTATAGGACTGGGTCTGAGGTATAGGACTGGGTCTGAGGTATAGGACTGGGTCTGAGGTATAGGACTGGGTCTGAGGTATAGGACTGGGTCTGAGGTATAGGACTGGGTCTGAGGTATAGGACTGGGTCTGAGGTATAGGACTGGGTCTGAGGTATAGGACTGGGTCTGGGGTATAGGACTGGGTCTGAGGTATAGGACTGGGTCTGAGGTATAGGACTGGGTCTGGGGTATAGGAATGGGTCTAAGGTATAGGACTGGGTCTGGGGTATAGGACTGGGTCTGGGGTATAGGACTGGGTCTGAGGTATAGGACTGGGTCTGAGGTATAGGACTGGGTCTGGGGTATAGGGTCTGAGGTATAGGACTGCGTCTGAGGTATAGGACTGGGTCTGAGGTATAGGACTGGGTCTGGGTTATAGGGTCTGAGGTATAGGACTGGGTCTGAGGTATAGGACTGGGTCTGGGTTATAGGGTCTGAGGTATAGGACTGCGTCTGAGGTATAGGACTGGGTCTGAGGTATAGGGTCTGAGGTATAGGACTGGGTCTTAGGTATAGGGTCTGAGGTATAGGACTGGGTCTGAGGTATAGGACTGGGTCTGAGGTATAGGGTCTGAGGTATAGGACTGGGTCTGAGGTATAGGACTGGGTCTGAGGTATAGGGTCTGAGGTATAGGACTGGGTCTGGGGTATAGGACTGGGTCTGAGGTATAGGACTGGGTCTGAGGTATAGGACTGGGTCTGAGGTATAGGACTGGGTCTGAGGTATAGGACTGGGTCTGAGGTATAGGACTGGGTCTGAGGTATAGGGTCTGAGGTATAGGACTGGGTCTGAGGTATAGGACTGGGTCTGAGGTATAGGGTCTGAGGTATAGGGCTGGGTCTGAGGTATAGGGTCTGAGGTATAGGACTGGGTCTGAGGTATAGGGCTGGGTCTGAGGTATAGGACTGGGTCTGAGGTATAGGGTCTGAGGTATAGGACTGGGTCTGGGGTATAGGACTGGGTCTGAGGTATAGGATTGGGTCTGGGGTATAGGACTGGGTCTGGGGAATAGGACTGGGTCTGAGGTATAGGACTGGGTCTGAGGTATAGGGTCTGAGGTATAGGACTGGGTCTGAGGTATAGGGTCTGAGGTATAGGGTCTGAGGTATAGGACTGGGTCTGGGGTATAGGACTGGGTCTGAGGTATAGGACTGGGTCTGAGGTATAGGACTGGGTCTGGGGTATAGGACTGGGTCTGAGGTATAGGACTGGGTCTGAGGTATAGGGTCTGAGGTATAGGACTGGGTCTGAGGTATAGGACTGGGTCTGAGGTATAGTGTCTGAGGTATAGGGTCTGAGGTATAGGACTGGGTCTGAGGTATAGGACTGGGTCTGGGGTATAGGACAGGGTCTGAGGTATAGGACTGGGTCTGAGGTATAGGGTCTGAGGTATAGGACTGGGTCTGAGGTATAGGACTGGGTCTGAGGTATAGGGTCTGAGGTATAGGGTCTGAGGTATAGGACTGGGTCTGAGGTATAGGACTGGGTCTGGGGTATAGGACAGGGTCTGAGGTATAGGACTGGGTCTGAGGTATAGGACTGGGTCTGAGGTATAGGACTGGGTCTGAGGTATAGGACTGGGTCTGAGGTATAGGACTGGGTCTGAGGTATAGGGTCTGAGGTATAGGACTGGGTCTGAGGTATAGGACTGGGTCTGGGGTATAGGACTGGGTCTGAGGTATAGGACTGGGTCTGAGGTATAGGACTGGGTCTGAGGTATAGGACTGGGTCTGAGGTATAGGACTGGGTCTGGGGTATAGGACTGGGTCTGAGGTATAGGACTGGGTCTGAGGTATAGGACTGGGTCTGAGGTATAGGGTCTGAGGTATAGGACTGGGTCTGAGGTATAGGACTGGGTCTGAGGTATAGGACTGGGTCTGAGGTATAGGACTGGGTCTGAGGTATAGGACTGGGTCTGAGGTATAGGACTGGGTCTGAGGTATAGGGTCTGAGGTATAGGACTGGGTCTGAGGTATAGGACTGGGTCTGAGGTATAGGACTGGGTCTGAGGTATAGGACTGGGTCTGGGGTATAGGACTGGGTCTGGGGTATAGGACTGGGTCTGAGGTATAGGACTGGGTCTGGGGTATAGGACTGGGTCTGGGGTATAGGACTGGGTCTGAGGTATAGGACTGGGTCTGAGGTATAGGACTGGGTCTGAGGTATAGGACTGGGTCTGGGGTATAGGACTGGGTCTGAGGTATAGGACTGGGTCTGAGGTATAGGACTGGGTCTGAGGTATAGGACTGGGTCTGAGGTATAGGACTGGGTCTGGGGTATAGGACTGGGTCTGAGGTATAGGACTGGGTCTGATGTATAGGACTGGGTCTGAGGTATAGGGTCTGAGGTATAGGGTCTGAGGTATAGGACTGGGTCTGTAGTATAGGACAGGGTCTGAGGTATAGGGTCTGAGGTATAGGGCTGGGTCTGAGGCATAGGACTGGGTCTGAGGCATAGGACTGGGTCTGGGGTATAGGACTGGGTCTGAGGTATAGGACTGGGTGTGAGGTATAGGACTGGGTCTGGGGTATAGGACTGGGTCTGAGGTATAGGGTCTGAGGTATAGGACTGGGTCTGGGGTATAGGACTGGGTCTGAGGTATAGGATTGGGTCTGGGGTATAGGACTGGGTCTGGGGAATAGGACTGGGTCTGAGGTATAGGACTGGGTCTGAGGTATAGGGTCTGAGGTATAGGACTGGGTCTGAGGTATAGGGTCTGAGGTATAGGGTCTGAGGTATAGGACTGGGTCTGGGGTATAGGACTGGGTCTGAGGTATAGGACTGGGTCTGAGGTATAGGACTGGGTCTGGGGTATAGGACTGGGTCTGAGGTATAGGACTGGGTCTGAGGTATAGGGTCTGAGGTATAGGACTGGGTCTGAGGTATAGGACTGGGTCTGAGGTATAGTGTCTGAGGTATAGGGTCTGAGGTATAGGACTGGGTCTGAGGTATAGGACTGGGTCTGGGGTATAGGACAGGGTCTGAGGTATAGGACTGGGTCTGATGTATAGGGTCTGAGGTATAGGACTGGGTCTGAGGTATAGGACTGGGTCTGAGGTATAGGGTCTGAGGTATAGGGTCTGAGGTATAGGACTGGGTCTGAGGTATAGGACTGGGTCTGGGGTATAGGACAGGGTCTGAGGTATAGGACTGGGTCTGAGGTATAGGACTGGGTCTGAGGTATAGGACTGGGTCTGAGGTATAGGACTGGGTCTGAGGTATAGGACTGGGTCTGAGGTATAGGGTCTGAGGTATAGGACTGGGTCTGAGGTATAGGACTGGGTCTGGGGTTTAGGACTGGGTCTGAGGTATAGGACTGGGTCTGAGGTATAGGACTGGGTCTGAGGTATAGGACTGGGTCTGAGGTATAGGACTGGGTCTGGGGTATAGGACTGGGTCTGAGGTATAGGACTGGGTCTGAGGTATAGGACTGGGTCTGAGGTATAGGGTCTGAGGTATAGGACTGGGTCTGAGGTATAGGACTGGGTCTGAGGTATAGGACTGGGTCTGAGGTATAGGACTGGGTCTGAGGTATAGGACTGGGTCTGAGGTATAGGACTGGGTCTGAGGTATAGGGTCTGAGGTATAGGACTGGGTCTGAGGTATAGGACTGGGTCTGAGGTATAGGACTGGGTCTGAGGTATAGGACTGGGTCTGGGGTATAGGACTGGGTCTGGGGTATAGGACTGGGTCTGAGGTATAGGACTGGGTCTGGGGTATAGGACTGGGTCTGGGGTATAGGACTGGGTCTGAGGTATAGGACTGGGTCTGAGGTATAGGACTGGGTCTGAGGTATAGGACTGGGTCTGAGGTATAGGACTGGGTCTGGGGTATAGGACTGGGTCTGAGGTATAGGACTGGGTCTGAGGTATAGGACTGGGTCTGAGGTATAGGACTGGGTCTGAGGTATAGGACTGGGTCTGGGGTATAGGACTGGGTCTGAGGTATAGGACTGGGTCTGATGTATAGGACTGGGTCTGAGGTATAGGGTCTGAGGTATAGGGTCTGAGGTATAGGACTGGGTCTGTAGTATAGGACAGGGTCTGAGGTATAGGGTCTGAGGTATAGGGCTGGGTCTGAGGCATAGGACTGGGTCTGAGGCATAGGACTGGGTCTGGGGTATAGGACTGGGTCTGAGGTATAGGACTGGGTGTGAGGTATAGGACTGGGTCTGGGGTATAGGACTGGGTCTGAGGTATAGGGTCTGAGGTATAGGACTGGGTCTGGGGTATAGGACTGGGTCTGAGGTATAGGACTGGGTCTGAGGTATAGGACTGGGTCTGAGGTATAGGGTCTGAGGTATAGGACTGGGTCTGTGGTATAGGACTGGGTCTGAGGTATAGGACTGGGTCTGAGGTATAGGGTCTGAGGTATAGGACTGGGTCTGAGGTATAGGACTGGGTCTGAGGTATAGGACTGGGTCTGAGGTATAGGACTGGGTCTGAGGTATAGGACTGGGTCTGAGGTATAGGACTGGGTCTGAGGTATAGGGTCTGAGGTATAGGACTGGGTCTGAGGTATAGGACTGGGTCTGGGGTATAGGACTGCGTCTGGGGTATAGGACTGGGTCTGAGGTATAGGGCTGGGTCTGGGGAATAGGACTGGGTCTGAGGTATAGGACTGGGTCTGGGGTATAGGACTGGGTCTGAGGTATAGGACTGGGTCTGAGGTATAGGACTGGGTCTGAGGTATAGGACTGGGTCTGAGGTATAGGACTGGGTCTGAGGTATAGGGTCTGAGGTATAGGACTGGGTCTGAGGTATAGGACTGGGTCTGGGGTATAGGACTGGGTCTGGGGTATAGGACTGGGTCTGAGGTATAGGCCTGGGTCTGGGGAATAGGACTGGGTCTGAGGTATAGGACTGGGTCTGGGGAATAGGACTGGGTCTGAGGTATAGGACTGGGTCTGGGGTATAGGACTGGGTCTGAGGTATAGGGTCTGAGGTATAGGACTGGGTCTGAGGTATAGGACTGGGTCTGAGGTATAGGGCTGGGTCTGGGGAATAGGACTGGGTCTGAGGTATAGGACTGGGTCTGAGGTATAGGGTCTGAGGTATAGGACTGGGTCTGTGGTATAGGACTGGGTCTGAGGTATAGGACTGGGTCTGAGGTATAGGACAGGGTCTGAGGTATAGGACTGGGTCTGAGGTATAGGACTGGGTCTGAGGTATAGGGTCTGAGGTATAGGACTGGGTCTGTGGTATAGGACTGGGTCTGAGGTATAGGACTGGGTCTGAGGTATAGGGTCTGAGGTATAGGACTGGGTCTGAGGTATAGGGTCTGAGGTATAGGGTCTGAGGTATAGGGCTGGGTCTGAGGCATAGGGTCTGAGGTATAGGACTGGGTCTGAGGTATAGGACTGGGTCTGGGGTATAGGGCTGGGTCTGGGGAATAGGACTGGGTCTGAGGTATAGGACTGGGTCTGAGGTATAGGACTGGGTCTGAGGTATAGGACTGGGTCTGAGGTATAGGACTGGGTCTGAGGTATAGGACTGGGTCTGAGGTATAGGGTCTGAGGTATAGGACTGGGTCTGAGGTATAGGACTGGGTCTGAGGTATAGGACTGGGTCTGAGGTATAGGACTGGGTCTGAGGTATAGGACTGGGTCTGAGGTATAGGGTCTGAGGTATAGGACTGGGTCTGTGGTATAGGACTGGGTCTGAGGTATAGGGTCTGAGGTATAGGACTGGGTCTGAGGTATAGGGTCTGAGGTATAGGACTGGGTCTGAGGTATAGGGTCTGAGGTATAGGACTGGGTCTGAGGTATAGGACTGGGTCTGGGGTATAGGGCTGGGTCTGGGGAATAGGACTGGGTCTGAGGTATAGGACTGGGTCTGGGGTATAGGACTGGGTCTGAGGTATAGGACTGGGTCTGGGGTATAGGACTTGGTCTGAGGTATAGGACTGGGTCTGAGGTATAGGGTCTGAGGTATAGGACTGGGTCTGGGGTATAGGACTGGGTCTGAGGTATAGGGTCTGAGGTATAGGACTGGGTCTGGGGTATAGGACTGGGTCTGAGGTATAGGACTGGGTCTGGGGTATAGGACTGGGTCTGAGGTATAGGACTGGGTCTGGGGTATAGGACTGGGTCTGGGGTATAGGGTCTGAGGTATAGGACTGGGTCTGAGGTATAGGACTGGGTCTGAGGTATAGGACTGGGTCTGAGGTATAGGACTGGGTCTGGGGTATAGGACTGGGTCTGGGGTATAGGACTGGGTCTGGGGTATAGGGTCTGAGGTATAGGACTGGGTCTGAGGTATAGGACTGGGTCTGAGGTATAGGACTGGGTCTGGGGAATAGGACTGGGTCTGAGGTATAGGACTGGGTCTGGGGTATAGGACTGGGTCTGAGGTATAGGGTCTGAGGTATAGGACTGGGTCTGAGGTATAGGACTGGGTCTGAGATATAGGACTGGGTCTGAGGTATAGGACTGGGTCTGGGGAATAGGACTGGGTCTGGGGTATAGGACTGGGTCTGAGGTATAGGACTGGGTCAGAGGTATAGGGTCTGAGGTATAGGACTGGGTCTGAGGTATAGGACTGGGTCTGAGGTATAGGGTCTGAGGTATAGGGCTGGGTCTGGGGAATAGGACTGGGTCTGAGGTATAGGGTCTGAGGTATAGGACTGGGTCTGAGGTATAGGACTGGGTCTGAGGTATAGGGTCTGAGGTATAGGACTGGGTCTGGGGTATAGGACTGGGTCTGAGGTATAGGACTGGGTCTGAGGTATAGGACTGGGTCTGAGGTATAGGACTGGGTCTGGGGTATAGGACTGGGTCTGAGGTATAGGACTGGGTCTGGGGTATAGGACTGGGTCTGGGGTATAGGACTGGGTCTGAGGTATAGGACTGGGTCTGAGGTATAGGACTGGGTCTGAGGTATAGGACTGGGTCTGAGGTATAGGACTGGGTCTGAGGTATAGGACTGGGTCTGAGGTATAGGACTGGGTCTGAGGTATAGGACTGGGTCTGGGGTATAGGACTGGGTCTGGGGTATAGGACTGGGTCTGAGGTATAGGACTGGGTCTGAGGTATAGGGTCTGAGGTATAGGGCTGGGTCTGAGGTATAGGACTGGGTCTGAGGTATAGGACTGGGTCTGAGGTATAGGGTCTGAGGTATAGGACTGGGTCTGGGGTATAGGACTGGGTCTGAGGTATAGGACTGGGTCTGAGGTATAGGGTCTGAGGTATAGGACTGGGTCTGAGGTATAGGACTGGGTCTGAGGTATAGGGTCTGAGGTATAGGGTCTGAGGTATAGGACTGGGTCTGAGGTATAGGACTGGGTCTGGGGTATAGGACAGGGTCTGAGGTATAGGACTGGGTCTGAGGTATAGGACTGGGTCTGAGGTATAGGACTGGGTCTGAGGTATAGGACTGGGTCTGAGGTATAGGACTGGGTCTGAGGTATAGGGTCTGAGGTATAGGACTGGGTCTGAGGTATAGGACTGGGTCTGAGGTATAGGACTGGGTCTGAGGTATAGGACTGGGTCTGAGGTATAGGACTGGGTCTGAGGTATAGGACTGGGTCTGGGGTATAAGACTGGGTCTGAGGTATAGGACTGGGTCTGATGTATAGGACTGGGTCTGAGGTATAGGGTCTGAGGTATAGGGTCTGAGGTATAGGACTGGGTCTGTAGTATAGGACAGGGTCTGAGGTATAGGGTCTGAGGTATAGGGCTGGGTCTGAGGTATAGGACTGGGTCTGAGGCATAGGACTGGGTCTGGGGTATAGGACTGGGTCTGAGGTATAGGACTGGGTGTGAGGTATAGGACTGGGTCTGGGGTATAGGACTGGGTCTGAGGTATAGGGTCTGAGGTATAGGACTGGGTCTGGGGTATAGGACTGGGTCTGAGGTATAGGACTGGGTCTGAGGTATAGGACTGGGTCTGAGGTATAGGGTCTGAGGTATAGGACTGGGTCTGTGGTATAGGACTGGGTCTGAGGTATAGGACTGGGTCTGAGGTATAGGGTCTGAGGTATAGGACTGGGTCTGAGGTATAGGACTGGGTCTGAGGTGTAGGACTGGGTCTGAGGTATAGGACTGGGTCTGAGGTATAGGACTGGGTCTGAGGTATAGGACTGGGTCTGAGGTATAGGGTCTGAGGTATAGGACTGGGTCTGAGGTATAGGACTGGGTCTGGGGTATAGGACTGCGTCTGGGGTATAGGACTGGGTCTGAGGTATAGGGCTGGGTCTGGGGAATAGGACTGGGTCTGAGGTATAGGACTGGGTCTGGGGTATAGGACTGGGTCTGAGGTATAGGACTGGGTCTGAGGTATAGGACTGGGTCTGAGGTATAGGACTGGGTCTGAGGTATAGGACTGGGTCTGAGGTATAGGGTCTGAGGTATAGGACTGGGTCTGAGGTATAGGACTGGGTCTGGGGTATAGGACTGGGTCTGGGGTATAGGACTGGGTCTGAGGTATAGGGCTGGGTCTGGGGAATAGGACTGGGTCTGAGGTATAGGACTGGGTCTGGGGAATAGGACTGGGTCTGAGGTATAGGACTGGGTCTGGGGTATAGGACTGGGTCTGAGGTATAGGGTCTGAGGTATAGGACTGGGTCTGAGGTATAGGACTGGGTCTGAGGTATAGGGCTGGGTCTGGGGAATAGGACTGGGTCTGAGGTATAGGACTGGGTCTGAGGTATAGGGTCTGAGGTATAGGACTGGGTCTGTGGTATAGGACTGGGTCTGAGGTATAGGACTGGGTCTGAGGTATAGGACAGGGTCTGAGGTATAGGACTGGGTCTGAGGTATAGGACTGGGTCTGAGGTATAGGGTCTGAGGTATAGGACTGGGTCTGTGGTATAGGACTGGGTCTGAGGTATAGGACTGGGTCTGAGGTATAGGGTCTGAGGTATAGGACTGGGTCTGAGGTATAGGGTCTGAGGTATAGGGTCTGAGGTATAGGGCTGGGTCTGAGGTATAGGGTCTGAGGTATAGGACTGGGTCTGAGGTATAGGACTGGGTCTGGGGTATAGGGCTGGGTCTGGGGAATAGGACTGGGTCTGAGGTATAGGACTGGGTCTGAGGTATAGGACTGGGTCTGAGGTATAGGACTGGGTCTGAGGTATAGGACTGGGTCTGAGGTATAGGACTGGGTCTGAGGTATAGGGTCTGAGGTATAGGACTGGGTCTGAGGTATAGGACTGGGTCTGAGGTATAGGACTGGGTCTGAGGTATAGGACTGGGTCTGAGGTATAGGACTGGGTCTGAGGTATAGGGTCTGAGGTATAGGACTGGGTCTGTGGTATAGGACTGGGTCTGAGGTATAGGGTCTGAGGTATAGGACTGGGTCTGAGGTATAGGGTCTGAGGTATAGGACTGGGTCTGAGGTATAGGGTCTGAGGTATAGGACTGGGTCTGAGGTATAGGACTGGGTCTGGGGTATAGGGCTGGGTCTGGGGAATAGGACTGGGTCTGAGGTATAGGACTGGGTCTGAGGTATAGGGTCTGAGGTATAGGACTGGGTCTGAGGTATAGGACTGGGTCTGGGGTATAGGACTGGGTCTGGGGTATAGGACTGGGTCTGAGGTATAGGGCTGGGTCTGGGGAATAGGACTGGGTCTGAGGTATAGGACTGGGTCTGGGGAATAGGACTGGGTCTGAGGTATAGGACTGGGTCTGGGGTATAGGACTGGGTCTGAGGTATAGGGTCTGAGGTATAGGACTGGGTCTGAGGTATAGGACTGGGTCTGAGGTATAGGGCTGGGTCTGGGGAATAGGACTGGGTCTGAGGTATAGGACTGGGTCTGAGGTATAGGGTCTGAGGTATAGGACTGGGTCTGTGGTATAGGACTGGGTCTGAGGTATAGGACTGGGTCTGAGGTATAGGACAGGGTCTGAGGTATAGGACTGGGTCTGAGGTATAGGACTGGGTCTGAGGTATAGGGTCTGAGGTATAGGACTGGGTCTGTGGTATAGGACTGGGTCTGAGGTATAGGACTGGGTCTGAGGTATAGGGTCTGAGGTATAGGACTGGGTCTGAGGTATAGGGTCTGAGGTATAGGGTCTGAGGTATAGGGCTGGGTCTGAGGTATAGGGTCTGAGGTATAGGACTGGGTCTGAGGTATAGGACTGGGTCTGGGGTATAGGGCTGGGTCTGGGGAATAGGACTGGGTCTGAGGTATAGGACTGGGTCTGAGGTATAGGACTGGGTCTGAGGTATAGGACTGGGTCTGAGGTATAGGACTGGGTCTGAGGTATAGGACTGGGTCTGAGGTATAGGGTCTGAGGTATAGGACTGGGTCTGAGGTATAGGACTGGGTCTGAGGTATAGGACTGGGTCTGAGGTATAGGACTGGGTCTGAGGTATAGGACTGGGTCTGAGGTATAGGGTCTGAGGTATAGGACTGGGTCTGTGGTATAGGACTGGGTCTGAGGTATAGGGTCTGAGGTATAGGACTGGGTCTGAGGTATAGGGTCTGAGGTATAGGACTGGGTCTGAGGTATAGGGTCTGAGGTATAGGACTGGGTCTGAGGTATAGGACTGGGTCTGGGGTATAGGGCTGGGTCTGGGGAATAGGACTGGGTCTGAGGTATAGGACTGGGTCTGGGGTATAGGACTGGGTCTGAGGTATAGGACTGGGTCTGGGGTATAGGACTTGGTCTGAGGTATAGGACTGGGTCTGAGGTATAGGGTCTGAGGTATAGGACTGGGTCTGGGGTATAGGACTGGGTCTGAGGTATAGGGTCTGAGGTATAGGACTGGGTATGGGGTATAGGACTGGGTCTGAGGTATAGGACTGGGTCTGGGGTATAGGACTGGGTCTGAGGTATAGGACTGGGTCTGGGGTATAGGACTGGGTCTGGGTTATAGGGTCTGAGGTATAGGACTGGGTCTGAGGTATAGGACTGGGTCTGAGGTATAGGACTGGGTCTGAGGTATAGGACTGGGTCTGGGGTATAGGACTGGGTCTGGGGTATAGGACTGGGTCTGGGGTATAGGGTCTGAGGTATAGGACTGGGTCTGAGGTATAGGACTGGGTCTGAGGTATAGGACTGGGTCTGGGGAATAGGACTGGGTCTGAGGTATAGGACTGGGTCTGGGGTATAGGACTGGGTCTGAGGTATAGGGTCTGAGGTATAGGACTGGGTCTGGGGTATAGGACTGGGTCTGAGGTATAGGACTGGGTCTGAGATATAGGACTGGGTCTGAGGTATAGGACTGGGTCTGGGGAATAGGACTGGGTCTGGGGTATAGGACTGGGTCTGAGGTATAGGACTGGGTCAGAGGTATAGGGTCTGAGGTATAGGACTGGGTCTGAGGTATAGGACTGGGTCTGAGGTATAGGGTCTGAGGTATAGGGCTGGGTCTGGGGAATAGGACTGGGTCTGAGGTATAGGGTCTGAGGTATAGGACTGGGTCTGAGGTATAGGACTGGGTCTGAGGTATAGGGTCTGAGGTATAGGACTGGGTCTGGGGTATAGGACTGGGTCTGAGGTATAGGACTGGGTCTGAGGTATAGGACTGGGTCTGAGGTATAGGACTGGGTCTGGGGTATAGGACTGGGTCTGAGGTATAGGACTGGGTCTGGGGTATAGGACTGGGTCTGGGGTATAGGACTGGGTCTGAGGTATAGGACTGGGTCTGAGGTATAGGACTGGGTCTGAGGTATAGGACTGGGTCTGAGGTATAGGACTGGGTCTGAGGTATAGGACTGGGTCTGAGGTATAGGACTGGGTCTGAGGTATAGGACTGGGTCTGGGGTATAGGACTGGGTCTGGGGTATAGGACTGGGTCTGAGGTATAGGACTGGGTCTGAGGTATAGGGTCTGAGGTATAGGGCTGGGTCTGAGGTATAGGACTGGGTCTGAGGTATAGGACTGGGTCTGAGGTATAGGGTCTGAGGTATAGGACTGGGTCTGGGGTATAGGACTGGGTCTGAGGTATAGGACTGGGTCTGAGGTATAGGGTCTGAGGTATAGGACTGGGTCTGAGGTATAGGACTGGGTCTGAGGTATAGGGTCTGAGGTATAGGGTCTGAGGTATAGGACTGGGTCTGAGGTATAGGACTGGGTCTGGGGTATAGGACAGGGTCTGAGGTATAGGACTGGGTCTGAGGTATAGGACTGGGTCTGAGGTATAGGACTGGGTCTGAGGTATAGGACTGGGTCTGAGGTATAGGACTGGGTCTGAGGTATAGGGTCTGAGGTATAGGACTGGGTCTGAGGTATAGGACTGGGTCTGGGGTATAGGACTGGGTCTGAGGTATAGGACTGGGTCTGAGGTATAGGACTGGGTCTGAGGTATAGGACTGGGTCTGAGGTATAGGACTGGGTCTGGGGTATAGGACTGGGTCTGAGGTATAGGACTGGGTCTGAGGTATAGGACTGGGTCTGAGGTATAGTGTCTGAGGTATAGGACTGGGTCTGAGGTATAGGACTGGGTCTGAGGTATAGGACTGGGTCTGAGGTATAGGACTGGGTCTGAGGTATAGGACTGGGTCTGAGGTATAGGACTGGGTCTGAGGTATAGGGTCTGAGGTATAGGACTGGGTCTGAGGTATAGGACTGGGTCTGAGGTATAGGACTGGGTCTGAGGTATAGGACTGGGTCTGGGGTATAGGACTGGGTCTGGGGTATAGGACTGGGTCTGAGGTATAGGACTGGGTCTGGGGTATAGGACTGGGTCTGGGGTATAGGACTGGGTCTGAGGTATAGGACTGGGTCTGAGGTATAGGACTGGGTCTGAGGTATAGGACTGGGTCTGAGGTATAGGACTGGGTCTGGGGTATAGGACTGGGTCTGAGGTATAGGACTGGGTCTGAGCTATAGGACTGGGTCTGAGGTATAGGACTGGGTCTGAGGTATAGGACTGGGTCTGGGGTATAGGACTGGGTCTGAGGTATAGGACTGGGTCTGAGGTATAGGGTCTGAGGTATAGGGTCTGAGGTATAGGACTGGGTCTGTAGTATAGGACAGGGTCTGAGGTATAGGGTCTGAGGTATAGGGCTGGGTCTGAGGTATAGGGTCTGAGGTATAGGACTGGGTCTGAGGTATAGGACTGGGTCTGAGGTATAGGACTGGGTCTGAGGTATAGGACTGGGTCTGAGGTATAGGACTGGGTCTGGGGTATAGGACTGGGTCTGAGGTATAGGACTGGGTCTGAGGTATAGGGTCTGAGGTATAGGACTGGGTCTGAGGTATAGGACTGGGTCTGGGGTATAGGACTGCGTCTGGGGTATAGGACTGGGTCTGAGGTATAGGGCTGGGTCTGGGGTATAGGACTGCGTCTGGGGTATAGGACTGCGTCTGGGGTATAGGACTGGGTCTGAGATATAGGACTGGTTCTGAGGTATAGGGTCTGAGGTATAGGACTGGGTCTGAGGTATAGGACTGGGTCTGAGGTATAGGACTGGGTCTGAGGTATAGGGTCTGAGGTATAGGACTGGGTCTGAGGTATAGGACTGGGTCTGGGGTATAGGACTGCGTCTGGGGTATAGGACTGGGTCTGAGGTATAGGGCTGGGTCTGGGGAATAGGACTGGGTCTGAGGTATAGGACTGGGTCTGGGGTATAGGACTGGGTCTGAGGTATAGGACTGGGTCTGAGGTATAGGACTGGGTCTGAGGTATAGGACTGGGTCTGAGGTATAGGACTGGGTCTGAGGTATAGGACTGGGTCTGAGGTATAGGACTGGGTCTGAGGTATAGGACTGGGTCTGGGGAATAGTACTGGGTCTGAGGTATAGGACTGGGTCTGGGGTATAGGACTGGGTCTGAGGTATAGGGTCTGAGGAATAGGACTGGGTCTGGGGTATAGGACTGGGTCTGGGGTATAGGACTGGGTCTGAGGTATAGGGCTGGGTCTGGGGTATAGGACTGGGTCTGAGGTATAGGACTGGGTCTGGGGAATAGGACTGGGTCTGAGGTATAGGACTGGGTCTGGGGTATAGGACTGGGTCTGAGGTATAGGGTCTGAGGTATAGGACTGGGTCTGTGGTATAGGACTGGGTCTGAGGTATAGGACTGGGTCTGAGGTATAGGACAGGGTCTGAGGTATAGGACTGGGTCTGAGGTATAGGACTGGGTCTGAGGTATAGGGTCTGAGGTATAGGACTGGGTCTGTGGTATAGGACTGAGTCTGAGGTACAGGACTGGGTCTGAGGTATAGGGTCTGAGGTATAGGACTGGGTCTGAGGTATAGGGTCTGAGGTATAGGGTCTGAGGTATAGGGCTGGGTCTGAGGTATAGGGTCTGAGGTATAGGACTGGGTCTGAGGTATAGGACTGGGTCTGGGGTATAGGGCTGGGTCTGGGGAATAGGACTGGGTCTGAGGTATAGGACTGGGTCTGAGGTATAGGACTGGGTCTGAGGTATAGGACTGGGTCTGGGGAATAGGACTGGGTCTGAGGTATATGGGTTCTGAGGTATAGGGTCTGAGGTATAGGACTGGGTCTGAGGTATAGGACTGGGTCTGAGGTATAGGACTGGGTCTGAGGTATAGGACTGGGTCTGAGGTATAGGACTGGGTCTGAGGTATAGGGTCTGAGGTATAGGACTGGGTCTGTGGTATAGGACTGGGTCTGAGGTATAGGGTCTGAGGTATAGGACTGGGTCTGAGGTATAGGGTCTGAGGTATAGGACTGGGTCTGAGGTATAGAACTGGGTCTGGGGAATAGGACTGGGTCTGAGGTATAGGGTCTGAGGTAAAGGGTCTGAGGTATAGGACTGGGTCTGAGGTATAGGACTGGGTCTGGGGTATAGGACTGGGTCTGGGGTATAGGACTGGGTCTGAGGTATAGGACTGGGTCTGAGGTATAGGACTGGGTCTGGGGTATAGGACTGGGTCTGGGGTATAGGACTGGGTCTGAGGTATAGGGTCTGAGGTATAGGACTGGGTCTGGGGTATAGGACTGGGTCTGAGGTATAGGACTGGGTCTGGGGTATAGGACTGGGTCTGGGGTATAGGACTGGGTCTGGGGTATAGGACTGGGTCTGGGGTATAGGGTCTGAGGTATAGGACTGGGTCTGGGGTATAGGACTGGGTCTGAGGTATAGGACTGGGTCTGGGGAATAGGACTGGGTCTGAGGTATAGGACTGGGTCTGGGGTATAGGACTGGGTCTGAGGTATAGGGTCTGAGGTATAGGACTGGGTCTGGGGTATAGGACTGGGTCTGAGGTATAGGACTGGGTCTGAGATATAGGACTGGGTCTGAGGTATAGGACTGGGTCTGGGGAATAGGACTGGGTCTGAGGTATAGGACTGGGTCTGAGGTATAGGACTGGGTCTGGGGTATAGGACTGGGTCTGAGGTATAGGACTGGGTCTGGGGAATAGGACTGGGTCTGAGGTATAGGGTCTGAGGTATAGGACTGGGTCTGGGGTATAGGACTGGGTCTGAGGTATAGGACTGGGTCTGAGGTATAGGACTGGGTCTGAGGTATAGGACTGGGTCTGGGGTATAGGACTGGGTCTGAGGTATAGGACTGGGTCTGGGGTATAGGACTGGGTCTGGGGTATAGGACTGGGTCTGAGGTATAGGACTGGGTCTGAGGTATAGGACTGGGTCTGAGGTATAGGACTGGGTCTGGGGTATAGGACTGGGTCTGAGGTATAGGACTGGGTCTGAGGTATAGGGTCTGAGGTATAGGGCTGGGTCTGAGGTATAGGACTGGGTCTGAGGTATAGGACTGGGTCTGAGGTATAGGGTCTGAGGTATATGACTGGGTCTGGGGTATAGGACTGGGTCTGAGGTATAGGACTGGGTCTGAGGTATAGGACTGGGTCTGAGGTATTTGACTGGGTCTGGGGTATAGGACTGGGTCTGGGGTATAGGACTGGGTCTGAGGTATAGGGTCTGAGGTATAGGACTGGGTCTGAGGTATATAGCCTCCTCACTGTTATTTTATTTTACTTCTGCTCATTAACTTTTTATTTTTTACTTATCTATTTTTTACTTAACACTTATTTGTCTTAAAACTGCATTGTTGGTTAAGGGCTTGTAAGTAAGCATTTCACTGTAAGGTCTACACCTGTTGTATTCGGCGCATGTGGCAAATACAATTTTATTTTATTTTTACTGAGGAGGAGGAATCCTGGGTAAACCAATAATAAAACAGTTTGGCTACTTTTAACTGTACCTGTGAACAACACATTTGTTTTTTCAGTTTGTGTGAGCAGTTTTTCTATTAGTTGGAACAACACTTTCTGAAATGTTTATCGATTACTGTCATTTTGTTTCACAAATCCACTTAAAGTTAATTCATTTTATCTATAGTGTCTCTATAACTAGAGGTGTTTCTGGCACAGGAAATTGGTGGCAACTTAATTAGGGAGGACTGGCTTGTGGTAATGGCTGGAACAGAATTAATGGAATGGTTTCAAATACATTCAATTGGCTCCGTTCCAGCCATTATTATGAGCCATTCTCCCTCAGCAGTCTCCTATGTGTTTCTGGTGTTATTTCCTCTTAAAATAGATGCCTTACAATCAACTTCATTACTCCTCTTAAAATGATCAAACTATCAACCATCACAAAGATTTCCAAGAGATTGTGGCTTTTTGAGAGTGATTATCAGATTTAGAATCTATTTTCAGTCCAATCTCTGTAGAAGGTTATGTTTCCCTTTCCAGGACGATGTTGTGTCACTTCAGACCAGACCTTATAAGCCGTTGAGTTAGATATCCACATGTTTTGTTTCTAGTTGTCCATATGTTGTTCCTCAAAGGAGGTATTCCATCATGAATAACGTCCGTGGCTGGGGCCTGATGGACAGAGAGGAGCAGCCCATGTGTTTTGACTTGGTTATAGCGTGAGTGTGGTAAGATACTTGTTAAGGTTGGTATGTGGCATTGCACTTGTTGAGAGGCTTCCTGCCATTAGATCTACGTCTGGCACGGAGATCTAATGAATTAACTTAACTGTCCCAGCTGGGGCTAATGGTCTGACCGTTTCACCGTGGTCCTGCTGTGTATGTCCCAGCCAGGTCTAATGCACCAACCTACTCACTGTGGTCCTGGTGTCATCTCAATAATGAGGGGAAACCATCTTGGGTGTTTGTCTAGTAGTAGTGTTCCAGGGTAGTGTTTTTCTAGTAGTAGTGTTCCCGGGTAGTGTGTGTCTAGTAGTAGTGTTCCAGCATAGTGTTTGTCTAGTAGTAGTATTCCAGGATAGTGTTTGTCTAGTAGTAGTGTTCCAGGATGGTGTTTGTCTAGTAGTAGTGTTCCAGGATAGTGTTTTTCTAGTAGTAGTGTTCCAGGATAGTGTTTGTCTAGTAGTGGTGTTCCAGGGTAGTGTTTGTCTAGTAGTAGTGTTCCAGGATAGTGTTTGTCTAGTAGTAGTGTTCCAGGGTAGTGTTTGTCTAGTAGTAGTGTTCCAGGGTAGTGTTTGTCTAGTAGTAGTGTTCCAGGGTAGTGTTTGTCTAGTAGTAGTGTTCCAGGGTAGTGTTTGTCTAGTAGTAGTGTTCCAGGATAGTGTTTGTCTAGTAGTAGTATTCCAGGATAGTGTTAGTCTAGTAGTAGTGTTCCAGGGTAGTGTTTGTCTAGTAGTAGTGTTCCAAGGTAGTGTTTGTCTAGTAGTAGTGTTCCAGCATAGTGTTTGTCTAGTAGTAATGTTCCAGGATAGTGTTTGTCTAGTAGTAGTGTTCCAGGGTAGTGTTTGTCTAGTAGTAGTGTTCCAGCATAGTGTTTGTCTAGTAGTAGTGTTCCAGGGTAGTGTTTGTCTAGTAGTAGTGTTCCAGGGTAGTGTTTGTCTAGTAGTAGTGTTCCAGGATAGTGTTTGTCTAGTAGTAGTGTTCCAGGGTAGTGTTTGTCTAGTAGTAGTGTTCCAGCATAGTGTTTGTCTAGTAGTAGTGTCCAGGGTAGTGTTTGTCTAGTAGTAGTGTTCCAGGGTAGTGTTTGTCTAGTAGTAGTGTTCCAGGGTAGTGTTTGTCTAGTAGTAGTGTTCCAGGGTAGTGTTCGTCTAGTAGTAGTGTTCCAGGGTAGTGTTTGTCTAGTAGTAGTGTTCCAGGGTAGTGTTTGTCTAGTAGTAGTGTTCCAGGGTAGTGTTCGTCTAGTAGTAGTGTTCCAGGGTAGTGTTTGTCTAGTAGTAGTGTTCCAGGGTAGTGTTTGTCTAGTAGTAGTGTTCCAGGGTAGTGTTTGTCTAGTAGTAGTGTTCCAGGATAGTGTTTGTCTAGTAGTAGTGTTCCAGGGTAGTGTTTGTCTAGTAG
This sequence comes from Coregonus lavaretus, assembly GCF_964263955.1. NCBI lineage: Eukaryota > Metazoa > Chordata > Actinopteri > Salmoniformes > Salmonidae > Coregonus > Coregonus lavaretus. The sequence goes on from NC_140001.1 coordinate 409,006, forward strand.
TAGTGTTCCAGCATAGTGTTTGTTTAGTAGTAGTGTTCCAAGGTAGTGTTTGTCTAGTAGTAGTGTTCCAGGGTAGTGTGTGTCTAGTAGTAGTGTTCCAAGGTAGTGTTTGTCTAGTAGTAGTGTTCCAGGGTAGTGTTTGTCTAGTAGTAGTGTTCCAGGATGGTGTTTGTCTAGTAGTAGTGTTCCAGGGTAGTGTTTGTCTAGTAGTAGTGTTCCAGGGTAGTGTTTGTCTAGTAGTAGTGTTCCAAGGTAGTGTTTGTCTAGTAGTAGTGTTCCAAGGGAGGTGTTTGTCTAGTAGTAGTGTTCCAGGATAGTGTTTGTCTAGTAGTAGTGTTCCAGGATAGTGTTAGTCTAGTAGTAGTGTTCCAGGGTAGTGTTTGTCTAGTAGTAGTGTTCCAAGGTAGTGTTTGTCTAGTAGTAGTGTTCCAGCATAGTGTTTGTCTAGTAGTAGTGTTCCAGGGTAGTGTTTGTCTAGTAGTAGTGTTCCAAGGTAGTGTTTGTCTAGTAGTAGTGTTCCAGGATAGTGTTTGTCTAGTAGTAGTGTTCCAGGGTAGTGTTTGTCTAGTAGTAGTGTTCCAGGGTAGTGTTTGTCTAGTAGTAGTGTTCCAGGGTATTGTTTGTCTAGTAGTAGTGTTCCAGCATAGTGTTTGTCTAGTAGTAGTATTCCAGGATAGTGTTAGTCTAGTAGTAGTGTTCCAGGGTAGTGTTTGTCTAGTAGTAGTGTTCCAAGGTAGTGTTTGTCTAGTAGTAGTGTTCCAGTATAGTGTTTGTCTAGTAGTAATGTTCCAGGATAGTGTTTGTCTGGTAGTAGTGTTCCAGGATAGTGTTTGTCTAGTAGTAGTGTTCCAGGGTAGTGTTTGTCTAGTAGTAGTGTTCCAGCATAGTGTTTGTCTAGTAGTAGTGTCCAGGGTAGTGTTTGTCTAGTAGTAGTGTTCCAGGGTAGTGTTTGTCTAGTAGTAGTGCTCCAGGGTAGTGTTTGTCTAGTAGTAGTGTTCCAGGGTAGTGTTTGTCTAGTAGTAGTGTTCCAGGGTAGTGTTTGTCTAGTAGTAGTGTTCCAGGGTAGTGTTTGTCTAGTAGTAGTGTTCCAGCATAGTGTTTGTCTAGTAGTAGTGTTCCAAGGTAGTGTTTGTCTAGTAGTAGTGTTCCAGGGTAGTGTGTGTCTAGTAGTAGTGTTCCAGGGTAGTGTTTGTCTAGTAGTAGTGTTCCAGGATGGTGTTTGTCTAGTAGTAGTGTTCCAGGGTAGTGTTTGTCTAGTAGTAGTGTTCCAGGGTAGTGTTTGTCTAGTAGAAGTGTTCCAAGGTAGTGTTTGTCTAGTAGTAGTGTTCCAAGGGAGGTGTTTGTCTAGTAGTAGTGTTCCAGGATAGTGTTTGTCTAGTAGTAGTGTTCCAGGATAGTGTTTGTCTAGTAGTAGTGTTCCAGGGTAGAGTTTGTCTAGTAGTAGTGTTCCAGCATAGTGTTTGTCTAGTAGTAGTGTTCCAGGATAGTGTTTGTCTAGTAGTAGTGTTCCAAGGGAAGTGTTTGTCTAGTAGTAGTGTACCAGGATAGTGTTTGTCTAGTAGTAGTGTTCCAGGATAGTGTTTGTCTAGTAGTAGTGTTCCAGGGTAGAGTTTGTCTAGTAGTAGTGTTCCAGCATAGTGTTTGTCTAGTAGTAGTGTTCCAGGGTAGTGTTTGTCTAGTAGTAGTGTTCCAGGGTAGTGTTTGTCTAGTAGTAGTGTTCCAGGGTAGTGTGTGTCTAGTAGTAGTGTTCCAAGGTAGTGTTTGTCTAGTAGTAGTGTTCCAAGGGAGGTGTTTGTCTAGTGGTAGTGTTCCAGGGTAGTGTTTGTCTAGTAGTAGTGTTCCAGGGTAGTGTTTGTCTAGTAGTAGTGTTCCAGGATAGTGTATGTCTAGTAGTAGTGTTCCAGGGTAGTGTTTGTCTAGTAGTAGTGTTCCAGCATAGTGTTTGTCTAGTAGTAGTGTTCCAAGGTAGTGTTTGTCTAGTAGTAGTGTTCCAGGGTAGTGTGTGTCTAGTAGTAGTGTTCCAGGGTAGTGTTTGTCTAGTAGTAGTGTTCCAGGATGGTGTTTGTCTAGTAGTAGTGTTCCAGGGTAGTGTTTGTCTAGTAGTAGTGTTCCAGGGTAGTGTTTGTCTAGTAGTAGTGTTCCAAGGTAGTGTTTGTCTAGTAGTAGTGTTCCAAGGGAGGTGTTTGTCTAGTAGTAGTGTTCCAGGATAGTGTTTGTCTAGTAGTAGTGTTCCAGGATAGTGTTAGTCTAGTAGTGGTGTTCCAGGGTAGTGTTTGTCTAGTAGTAGTGTTCCAAGGTAGTGTTTGTGTAGTAGTTGTGTTCCAGCATAGTGTTTGTCTAGTAGTAGTGTTCCAGGGTAGTGTTTGTCTAGTAGTAGTGTTCCAAGGTAGTGTTTGTCTAGTAGTAGTGTTCCAGGATAGTGTTTGTCTAGTAGTAGTGTTCCAGGGTAGTGTTTGTCTAGTAGTAGTGTTCCAGGGTAGTGTTTGTCTAGTAGTAGTGTTCCAGGGTAGTGTTTGTCTAGTAGTAGTGTTCCAGCATAGTGTTTGTCTAGTAGTAGTGTTCCAGGATAGTGTTTGTCTAGTAGTAGTATTCCAGGATAGTGTTAGTCTAGTAGTAGTGTTCCAGGGTAGTGTTTGTCTAGTAGTAGTGTTCCAAGGTAGTGTTTGTCTAGTAGTAGTGTTCCAGCATAGTGTTTGTCTAGTAGTAATGTTCCAGGATAGTGTTTGTCTAGTAGTAGTGTTCCAGGATAGTGTTTGTCTAGTAGTAGTGTTCCAGGGTAGTGTTTGTCTAGTAGTAGTGTTCCAGCATAGTGTTTGTCTAGTAGTAGTGTCCAGGGTAGTGTTTGTCTAGTAGTAGTGTTCCAGGGTAGTGTTTGTCTAGTAGTAGTGTTCCAGGGTAGTGTTTGTCTAGTAGTAGTGTTCCAGGGTAGTGTTTGTCTAGTAGTAGTGTTCCAGGGTAGTGTTTGTCTAGTAGTAGTGTTCCAGGGTAGTGTTTGTCTAGTAGTAGTGTTCCAGGATAGTGTTTGTCTAGTAGTAGTGTTCGAGGGTAGTGTTTGTCTAGTAGTAGTGTTCCAGGGTAATGTTTGTCTAGTAGTAGTGTTCCAGGGTAGTGTTTGTCTAGTAGTAGTGTTCCAGGGTAGTGTGTGTCTAGTAGTAGTGTTCCAAGGTAGTGTTTGTCTAGTAGTAGTGTTCCAAGGGAAGTGTTTTTGCTAGTGGTAGTGTTCCAGGGTAGTGTTTGTCTAGTAGTAGTGTTCCAGGGTAGTGTTTGTCTAGTAGCAGTGTTCCAGGATAGTGTTTGTCTAGTAGTAGTGTTCCAGGGTAGTGTTTGTCTAGTAGTAGTGTTCCAGGATAGTGTTTGTCTAGTAGTAGTGTTCCAGGGTAGTGTTTGTCTAGTAGTAGTGTTCCAGCATAGTGTTTGTCTAGTAGTAGTGTTCCAAGGTAGTGTTTGTCTAGTAGTAGTGTTCCAGCATAGTGTTTGTCTAGTAGTAGTGTTCCAGGGTAGTGTTTGTCTAGTAGTAGTGTTCCAGGATGGTGTTTGTCTAGTAGTAGTGTTCCAGGGTAGTGTTTGTCTAGTAGTAGTGTTCCAGGGTAGTGTTTGTCTAGTAGTAGTGTTCCAAGGTAGTGTTTGTCTAGTAGTAGTGTTCCAAGGGAGGTGTTTGTCTAGTAGTAGTGTTCCAGGATAGTGTTTGTCTAGTAGTAGTGTTCCAGGATAGTGTTTGTCTAGTAGTAGTGTTCCAGGGTAGAGTTTGTCTAGTAGTAGTGTTCCAGCATAGTGTTTGTCTAGTAGTAGTGTTCCAGGATAGTGTTTGTCTAGTAGTAGTGTTCCAAGGGAAGTGTTTGTCTAGTAGTAGTGTACCAGGATAGTGTTTGTCTAGTAGTAGTGTTCCAGGATAGTGTTTGTCTAGTAGTAGTGTTCCAGGGTAGAGTTTGTCTAGTAGTAGTGTTCCAGCATAGTGTTTGTCTAGTAGTAGTGTTCCAGGATGGTGTTTGTCTAAAAGTAGTGTTCCAGGGTAGTAATTGTCTAGTAGTAGTGTTCCAGGGTAGTGTTTGTCTAGTAGTAGTATTCCAGGGTAGTGTTTTTCTAGTAGTAGTGTTCCAGGATAGTGTTTGTCTAGTAGTAGTGTTCCAGGATAGTGTTTGTCTAGTAGTAGTGTTCCAGGGTAGTGTTTGTCTAGTAGTAGTGTTCCAGGGTAGTTTTTGTCTAGTAGTAGTGTTCCATCATAGTGTTTGTCTAGTAGTAGTGTTCCAGGATGGTGTTTGTCTAGTAGTAGTGTTCCAGGATAGTGTTTGTCTAGTAGTAGTGTTCCAGGGTAGAGTTTGTCTAGTAGTAGTGTTCCAGCATAGTGTTTGTCTAGTAGTAGTGTTCCAGGATGGTGTTTGTCTAGTAGTAGTGTTCCAGCATAGTGTTTGTCTAGTAGTAGTGTTCCAGCATAGTGTTTGTCTAGTAGTAGTGTTCCAGGGTAGTGTTTGTCTAGTAGTAGTGTTCCAGGGTAGTGTTTGTCTAGTAGTAGTGTTCCAGCATAATGTTTGTCTAGTAGTAGTGTTCCAGCAAAGTGTTTGTCTAGTAGTAGTGTTCCAGGGTAGTGTTTGTCTAGTAGTAGTGTTCCAGGGTAGTGTTTGTCTAGTAGTAGTGTTCCAGGGTATTGTGTGTCTAGTAGTAGTGTTCCAGCATAGTGTTTGTCTAGTAGTAGTGTTCCAGCATAGTGTTTGTCAAGTAGTAGTGTTCCAGGGTAGTGTTTGTCTAGTAGTAGTGTTCCAGGGTAGTGTTTGTCTAGTAGTAGTGTTCCAAGGTAGTGTTTGTCAAGTAGTAGTGTTCCAAGGGAAGTGTTTGTCTAGTAGTAGTATTCCAGGGTAGTGTTTGTCTAGTAGTAGTGTTCCAGCATAGTGTTTGTCTAGTAGTAGTGTTCCAGGATAGTGTTTGTCTAGTAGTAGTATTCCAGCATAGTGTTTGTCTAGTAGTAGTGTTCCAGGAAGGTGTTTGTCTAGTAGTAGTGTTCCAAGGTAGTGTTTGTCTAGTAGTTGTGTTCCAGGGTAGTGTTTTTCTAGTAGTAGTGTTCCAGCATAGTGTTTTTCTAGTAGTAGTGTTCCAGGATGGTGTTTGTCTATTAGTAGTGTTCCAGGGTAGTGTTTGTCTAGTAGTAGTGTTCCATGATAGTGTTTGTCTAGTAGTAGTGTTCCAGCATAGTGTTTGTCTAGTAGTAGTGTTCCAGGATGTTGTTTGTCTAGTAGTAGTGTTCCAGGGTAGTGTTTGTCTAGTAGTAGTGTTCCAGGGTAGTGTTTGTCTAGTAGTAGTGTTCCAGGGTAGTGTTTGTCTAGTAGTAGTGTTCCAGCATAGTGTTTGTCTAGTAGTAGTGTTCCAGGGTAGTGTTTGTCTAGTAGTAGTGTTCAGGGTAGTGTTTGTCTAGTAGTAGTGTTCCAGCATAGTGTTTGTCTAGTAGTAGTGTTCCAGGGTAGTGTTTGTCTAGTAGTAGTGTTCCAGGGTAGTGTTTGTCTAGTAGTACTGTTCCAGGGTAGTGTTTGTCTAGTAGTAGTGTTCCAGGGTAGTGTTTGTCTAGTAGTAGTGTTACAGGATAGTGTTTGTCTAGTAGTAGTGTTCCAGGATAGTGTTTGTCTAGTAGTAGTGTTCCAGGGTAGTGTTTGTCTAGTAGTAGTGTTCCAGGGTAGTGTTTGTCTAGTAGTAGTGTTCCAGGGTAGTGTTTGTCTAGTAGTAGTGTTCCAAGGTAGTGTTTGTCTAGTAGTAGTGTTCCAGCATAGTGTTTTTCTAGTAGTAGTGTTCCAGGATAGTGTTTGTCTAGTAGTAGTGTTCCAAGGTAGTGTTTGTCTAGTAGTAGTGTTCCAAGGTAGTGTTTGTCTAGTAGTAGTGTTCCAGCATAGTGTTTGTCTAGTAGTAGTGTTCCAGGGTAGTGTTTGTCTAGTAGTAGTGTTCCAGGGTAGTGTTTGTCTAGTAGTAGTGTTCCAGGGTAGTGTTTGTCTAGTAGTAGTGTTCCAGCATAGTGTTTGTCTAGTAGTAGTGTTCCAGGGTAGTGTTTGTCTAGTAGTAGTGTTACAGGGTAGTGTGTGTCTAGTAGTAGTGTTCCAGGGTAGTGTTTGTCTAGTAGTAGTGTTCCAGGGTAGTGTTTGTCTAGTAGTAGTGTTCCAGGGTAGTGTGTGTCTAGTAATAGTGTTCCAGGGTAGTGTTTGTCTAGTAGTAGTGTTCCAGGATAGTGTTTGTCTAGTTGTAGTGTTCCAGGGTAGTGTTTGTCTAGTAGTAGTGTTCCAGGATAGTGTTTGTCTAGTAGTAGTGTTCCAGGATAGTGTTTGTCTAGTAGTAGTATTCCAGGGTAGTGTTTTTCTAGTAGTAGTGTTCCAGGGTAGTGTTTGTCTAGTAGTTGTGTTCCAGGGTAGTGTTTGTCTAGTAGTAGTGTTCCAGGGTAGTGTTTGTCTAGTAGTAGTGTTCCAGGGTAGTGTTTGTCTAGTAGTAGTGTTCTAGGGTAGTGTTTGTCTAGTAGTAGTGTTCCAGGGTAGTGTTTGTCTAGTAGTAGTTTTCCAGGGTAGTGTTTGTCTAGTAGTAGTGTTCCAAGGTAGTGTTTGTCTAGTAGGAGTGTTCCAGCATAGTGTTTGTCTAGTAGTAGTGTTCCAGGGTAGTGTTTGTCTTATAGTAGTGTTCCAGGGTAGTGTTTGTCTAGTAGTAGTGTTCCAAGGTAGTGTTTGTCTAGTAGTAGTGTTCCAGCATAGTGTTTGTCTAGTAGTAGTGTTCCAGGATAGTGTTTGTCTAGTAGTAGTGTTCCAAGGTAGTGTTTGTCTAGTAGTAGTGTTCCAAGGTAGTGTTTGTCTAGTAGTAGTGTTCCAGCATAGTGTTTGTCTAGTAGTAGTGTTCCAGGGTAGTGTTTGTCTAGTAGTAGTGTTCCAGGGTAGTGTTTGTCTAGTAGTAGTGTTCCAGGGTAGTGTTTGTCTAGTAGTAGTGTTCCAGCATAGTGTTTGTCTAGTAGTAGTGTTCCAGGGTAGTGTTTGTCTTGTAGTAGTGTTCCAGGGTAGTGTGTGTCTAGTAGTAGTGTTCCAGGGTAGTGTTTGTCTAGTAGTAGTGTTCCAGGGTAGTGTTTGTCTAGTAGTAGTGTTCCAGGGTAGTGTGTGTCTAGTAATAGTGTTCCAGGGTAGTGTTTGTCTAGTAGTAGTGTTCCAGGATAGTGTTTGTCTAGTTGTAGTGTTCCAGGGTAGTGTTTGTCTAGTAGTAGTGTTCCAGGATAGTGTTTGTCTAGTAGTAGTGTTCCAGGATAGTGTTTGTCTAGTAGTAGTATTCCAGGGTAGTGTTTTTCTAGTAGTAGTGTTCCAGGGTAGTGTTTGTCTAGTAGTTGTGTTCCAGGGTAGTGTTTGTCTAGTAGTAGTGTTCCAGGGTAGTGTTTGTCTAGTAGTAGTGTTCCAGGGTAGTGTTTGTCTAGTAGTAGTGTTCCAGGGTAGTGTTTGTCTAGTAGTAGTGTTCCAGGGTAGTGTTTGTCTAGTAGTAGTGTTCCAGGGTAGTGTTTGTCTAGTAGTAGTGTTCCAGCATAGTGTTTGTCTAGTAGTAGTGTTCCAGCATAGTGTTTGTCTAGTAGTAGTGTTCCAGGGTAGTGTTTGTCTTGTAGTAGTGTTCCAGGGTAGTGTTTGTCTAGTAGTAGTGTTACAGCATAGTGTTTGTCTAGTAGTAGTGTTCCAGCAAAGTGTTTGTCTAGTAGTAGTGTTCCAGGGTAGTGTTTGTCTAGTAGTAGTGTTCCAGGGTAGTGTTTGTCTAGAAGTAGTGTTCCAGGGTAGTGTTTGTCTAGTAGTAGTGTTCCAGCATAGTGTTTGTCTAGTAGTAGTGTTCCAGCATAGTGTTTGTCTAGTAGTAGTGTTCCAGGGTAGTGATTGTCTAGTAGTAGTGTTCCAGGGTAGTGTTTGTCTAGTAGTAGTGTTCCAGGGTAGTGTTTGTCTAGTAGTAGTGTTCCAGCATAGTGTTTGTCTAGTAGTAGTGTCCCAGGATAGTGTTTGTCTAGTAGTAGTGTTCCAGGGTAGTGTTTGTCTAGTAGTAGTGTTCCAGGGTAGTGTTTGTCTAGTAGTAGTGTTCCAAGGTAGTGTTTGTCTAGTAGTAGTGTTCCAGGGTAGTGTTTGTCTAGTAGTAGTGTTCCAGGGTAGTGTTTGTCTAGTAGTAGTGTTCAAGGATAGTGTTTGTCTAGTAGTAGTGTTCCAGGATAGTGTTTGTCTAGTAGTAGTGTTCCAGGGTAGTGTTTGTCTAGTAGTAGTTTTCCAGGGTAGTGTTTGTCTAGTAGTAGTGTTCCAGGGTAGTGTTTGTCTAGTAGTAGTGTTCCAGGGTAGTGTTTGTCCAGTAGTAGTGTTCCAGGATAGTGTTTTTCTAGTAGTAGTGTTCCAGGATAGTGTTTGTCTAGTAGTAGTGTTCCAGGATGGTGTTTGTCTAGTAGTAGTGTTCCAGGGTAGTGTTTGTCTAGTAGTAGTGTTCCATGATAGTGTTTGTCTAGTAGTAGTAGTGTTCCAGCATAGTGTTTGTCTAGTAGTAGTGTTCCAGGGTAGTGTTTGTTTAGTAGTACTGTTCCAGGGTAGTGTTTGTCTAGCAGTAGTGTTCCAGCATAGTGTTTGTCTAATAGTAGTGTTCCAAGGTCGTGTTTGTCTAGTAGTAGTGTTCCAGGGTAGTGTTTGTCTAGTAGTAGTGTTCCAGGGTAGTGTTTGTCTAGTAGTAGTGTTCCAGGATAGTGTTTGTCTAGTAGTAGTGTTCCAGGGTAGAGTTTTTTTCTAGTAGTAGTGTTCCAGCATAGTGTTTGTCTAGTAGTAGTGTTCCAGGGTAGTGTTTGTCTAGTAGTAGTGTTCCAGGATAGTGTTTGTCTAGTAGTAGTGTTCCAGGATAGTGTTTGTCTAGTAGTAGTGTTCCAGGGTAGTGTTTGTCTAGTAGTAGTGTTCCAGGGTAGTGTTTGTCTAGTAGTAGTGTTCCAGCATAGTGTTTGTCTAGTAGTAGTGTTCCAGGATAGTGTTTGTCTAGTAGTAGTATTCCAGCATAGTGTTTGTCTAGTAGTAGTGTTCCAGGAAGGTGTTTGTCTAGTAGTAGTGTTCCAAGGTAGTGTTTGTCTAGTAGTTGTGTTCCAGGGTAGTGTTTTTCTAGTAGTAGTGTTCCAGCATAGTGTTTGTCTAGTAGTAGTGTTCCAGGATGGTGTTTGTCTATTAGTAGTTTTCCAGGGTAGTGTTTGTCTAGTAGTAGTGTTCCATGATAGTGTTTGTCTAGTAGTAGTGTTCCAGCATAGTGTTTGTCTAGTAGTAGTGTTCCAGGATGTTGTTTGTCTAGTAGTAGTGTTCCAGGGTAGTGTTTGTCTAGTAGTAGTGTTCCAGGGTAGTGTTTGTCTAGTAGTAGTGTTCCAGGGTAGTGTTTGTCTAGTAGTAGTGTTCCAGCATAGTGTTTGTCTAGTAGTAGTGTTCCAGGGTAGTGTTTGTCTAGTAGTAGTGTTCAGGGTAGTGTTTGTCTAGTAGTAGTGTTCCAGCATAGTGTTTGTCTAGTAGTAGTGTTCCAGGGTAGTGTTTGTCTAGTAGTAGTGTTCCAGGGTAGTGTTTGTCTAGTAGTACTGTTCCAGGGTAGTGTTTGTCTAGTAGTAGTGTTCCAGGGTAGTGTTTGTCTAGTAGTAGTGTTACAGGATAGTGTTTGTCTAGTAGTAGTGTTCCAGGATAGTGTTTGTCTAGTAGTAGTGTTCCAGGGTAGTGTTTGTCTAGTAGTAGTGTTCCAGGGTAGTGTTTGTCTAGTAGTAGTGTTCCAGGGTAGTGTTTGTCTAGTAGTAGTGTTCCAAGGTAGTGTTTGTCTAGTAGTAGTGTTCCAGCATAGTGTTTGTCTAGTAGTAGTGTTCCAGGATAGTGTTTGTCTAGTAGTAGTGTTCCAAGGTAGTGTTTGTCTAGTAGTAGTGTTCCAAGGTAGTGTTTGTCTAGTAGTAGTGTTCCAGGGTAGTGTTTGTCTAGTAGTAGTGTTCCAGGGTAGTGTTTGTCTAGTAGTAGTGTTCCAGCATAGTGTTTGTCTAGTAGTAGTGTTCCAGGGTAGTGTTTGTATAGTAGTAGTGTTCCAGGGTAGTGTTTGTCTAGTAGTAGTGTTCCAGGGTAGTGTTTGTCTAGTAGTAGTGTTCCAAGGTAGTGTTTGTCTAGTAGTAGTGTTCCAGGATAGTGTTTGTCTAGTAGTAGTGTTCCAGGATAGTGTTTGTCTAGTAGTAGTGTTCCAGGGTAGAGTTTGTCTAGTAGTAGTGTTCCAGCATAGTGTTTGTCTAGTAGTAGTGTTCCAGGATAGTGTTTGTCTAGTAGTAGTGTTCCAAGGGAAGTGTTTGTCTAGTAGTAGTGTACCAGGATAGTGTTTGTCTAGTAGTAGTGTTCCAGGATAGTGTTTGTCTAGTAGTAGTGTTCCAGGGTAGAGTTTGTCTAGTAGTAGTGTTCCAGCATAGTGTTTGTCTAGTAGTAGTGTTCCAGGGTAGTGTTTGTCTAGTAGTAGTGTTCCAGGGTAGTGTTTGTCTAGTAGTAGTGTTCCAGGTTAGTGTGTGTCTAGTAGTAGTGTTCCAAGGTAGTGTTTGTCTAGTAGTAGTGTTCCAAGGGAGGTGTTTGTCTAGTGGTAGTGTTCCAGGGTAGTGTTTGTCTAGTAGTAGTGTTCCAGGGTAGTGTTTGTCTAGTAGTAGTGTTCCAGGATAGTGTTTGTCTAGTAGTAGTGTTCCAGGGTAGTGTTTGTCTAGTAGTAGTGTTCCAGCATAGTGTTTGTCTAGTAGTAGTGTTCCAAGGTAGTGTTTGTCTAGTAGTAGTGTTCCAGGGTAGTGTGTGTCTAGTAGTAGTGTTCCAGGGTAGTGTTTGTCTAGTAGTAGTGTTCCAGGATGGTGTTTGTCTAGTAGTAGTGTTCCAGGGTAGTGTTTGTCTAGTAGTAGTGTTCCAGGGTAGTGTTTGTCTAGTAGTAGTGTTCCAAGGTAGTGTTTGTCTAGTAGTAGTGTTCCAAGGGAGGTGTTTGTCTAGTAGTAGTGTTCCAGGATAGTGTTTGTCTAGTAGTAGTGTTCCAGGATAGTGTTAGTCTAGTAGTAGTGTTCGAGGGTAGTGTTTGTCTAGTAGTAGTGTTCCAAGGTAGTGTTTGTCTAGTAGTTGTGTTCCAGCATAGTGTTTGTCTAGTAGTAGTGTTCCAGGGTAGTGTTTGTCTAGTAGTAGTGTTCCAAGGTAGTGTTTGTCTAGTAGTAGTGTTCCAGGATAGTGTTTGTCTAGTAGTAGTGTTCCAGGGTAGTGTTTGTCTAGTAGTAGTGTTCCAGGGTAGTGTTTGTCTAGTAGTAGTGTTCCAGGGTAGTGTTTGTCTAGTAGTAGTGTTCCAGCATAGTGTTTGTCTAGTAGTAGTGTTCCAGGATAGTGTTTGTCTAGTAGTAGTATTCCAGGATAGTGTTAGTCTAGTAGTAGTGTTCCAGGGTAGTGTTTGTCTAGTAGTAGTGTTCCAAGGTAGTGTTTGTCTAGTAGTAGTGTTCCAGCATAGTGTTTGTCTAGTAGTAATGTTCCAAGATAGTGTTTGTCTAGTAGTAGTGTTCCAGGATAGTGTTTGTCTAGTAGTAGTGTTCCAGGGTAGTGTTTGTCTAGTAGTAGTGTTCCAGCATAGTGTTTGTCTAGTAGTAGTGTCCAGGGTAGTGTTTGTCTAGTAGTAGTGTTCCAGGGTAGTGTTTGTCTAGTAGTAGTGTTCCAGGGTAGTGTTTGTCTAGTAGTAGTGTTCCAGGGTAGTGTTTGTCTAGTAGTAGTGTTCCAGGGTAGTGTTTGTCTAGTAGTAGTGTTCCAGGGTAGTGTTTGTCTAGTAGTAGTGTTCCAGGATAGTGTTTGTCTAGTAGTAGTGTTCGAGGGTAGTGTTTGTCTAGTAGTAGTGTTCCAGGGTAGTGTTTGTCTAGTAGTAGTGTTCCAGGGTAGTGTTTGTCTAGTAGTAGTGTTCCAGGGTAGTGTGTGTCTAGTAGTAGTGTTCCAAGGTAGTGTTTGTCTAGTAGTAGTGTTCCAAGGAGAGTGTTTTTGCTAGTGGTAGTGTTCCAGGGTAGTGTTTGTCTAGTAGTAGTGTTCCAGGGTAGTGTTTGTCTAGTAGCAGTGTTCCAGGATAGTGTTTGTCTAGTAGTAGTGTTCCAGGGTAGTGTTTGTCTAGTAGTAGTGTTCCAGGATAGTGTTTGTCTAGTAGTAGTGTTCCAGGGTAGTGTTTGTCTAGTAGTAGTGTTCCAGCATAGTGTTTGTCTAGTAGTAGTGTTCCAAGGTAGTGTTTGTCTAGTAGTAGTGTTCCAGCATAGTGTTTGTCTAGTAGTAGTGTTCCAGGGTAGTGTTTGTCTAGTAGTAGTGTTCCAGGATGGTGTTTGTCTAGTAGTAGTGTTCCAGGGTAGTGTTTGTCTAGTAGTAGTGTTCCAGGGTAGTGTTTGTCTAGTAGTAGTGTTCCAAGGTAGTGTTTGTCTAGTTGTAGTGTTCCAAGGGAGGTGTTTGTCTAGTAGTAGTGTTCCAGGATAGTGTTTGTCTAGTAGTAGTGTTCCAGGATAGTGTTTGTCTAGTAGTAGTGTTCCAGGGTAGAGTTTGTCTAGTAGTAGTGTTCCAGCATAGTGTTTGTCTAGTAGTAGTGTTCCAGGATAGTGTTTGTCTAGTAGTAGTGTTCCAAGGGAAGTGTTTGTCTAGTAGTAGTGTACCAGGATAGTGTTTGTCTAGTAGTAGTGTTCCAGGATAGTGTTTGTCTAGTAGTAGTGTTCCAGGGTAGAGTTTGTCTAGTAGTAGTGTTCCAGCATAGTGTTTGTCTAGTAGTAGTGTTCCAGGATGGTGTTTGTCTAAAAGTAGTGTTCCAGGGTAGTAATTGTCTAGTAGTAGTGTTCCAGGGTAGTGTTTGTCTAGTAGTAGTATTCCAGGGTAGTGTTTGTCTAGTAGTAGTGTTCCAGGATAGTGTTTGTCTAGTAGTAGTGTTCCAAGGGAGGTGTTTGTCTAGTAGTAGTGTTCCAGGATAGTGTTTGTCTAGTAGTAGTGTTCCAGGATAGTGTTTGTCTAGTAGTAGTGTTCCAGGGTAGAGTTTGTCTAGTAGTAGTGTTCCAGCATAGTGTTTGTCTAGTAGTAGTGTTCCAGGATAGTGTTTGTCTAGTAGTAGTGTTCCAGGGTAGTGTTTGTCTAGTAGTAGTGTTCCAGGGTAGTGTTTGTCTAGTAGTAGTGTTCCAGGGTAGTGTTTGTCTAGTAGTAGTGTTCCAGGGTAGTGTTTGTCTAGTAGTAGTGTTCCAGCATAGTGTTTGTCTAGTAGTAGTGTTCCAGCATAGTGTTTGTCTAGTAGTAGTGTTCCAGGGTAGTGTTTGTCTTGTAGTAGTGTTCCAGGGTAGTGTTTGTCTAGTAGTAGTGTTACAGCATAGTGTTTGTCTAGTAGTAGTGTTCCAGCAAAGTGTTTGTCTAGTAGTAGTGTTCCAGGGTAGTGTTTGTCTAGTAGTAGTGTTCCAGGGTAGTTTTTGTCTAGTAGTAGTGTTCCATCATAGTGTTTGTCTAGTAGTAGTGTTCCAGGATGGTGTTTGTCTAGTAGTAGTGTTCCAGTATAGTGTTTGTCTAGTAGTAGTGTTCCAGGGTAGAGTTTGTCTAGTAGTAGTTTTCCAGCATAGTGTTTGTCTAGTAGTAGTGTTCCAGGATGGTGTTTGTCTAGTAGTAGTGTTCCAGCATAGTGTTTGTCTAGTAGTAGTGTTCCAGCATAGTGTTTGTCTAGTAGTAGTGTTCCAGGGTAGTGTTTGTCTAGTAGTAGTGTTCCAGGGTAGTGTTTGTCTAGTAGTAGTGTTCCAGCATAATGTTTGTCTAGTAGTAGTGTTCCAGCAAAGTGTTTGTCTAGTAGTAGTGTTCCAGGGTAGTGTTTGTCTAGTAGTAGTGTTCCAGGGTAGTGTTTGTCTAGTAGTAGTGTTCCAGGGTAGTGTGTGTCTAGTAGTAGTGTTCCAGCACAGTGTTTGTCTAGTAGTAGTGTTCCAGCATAGTGTTTGTCTAGTAGTAGTGTTCCAGGGTAGTGTTTGTCTAGTAGTAGTGTTCCAGGGTAGTGTTTGTCTAGTAGTAGTGTTCCAAGGTAGTGTTTGTCAAGTAGTAGTGTTCCAAGGGAAGTGTTTGTCTAGTAGTAGTGTTCCAGGGTAGTGTTTGTCTAGTAGTAGTGTTCCAGCATAGTGTTTGTCTAGTAGTAGTGTTCCAGGATAGTGTTTGTCTAGTAGTAGTGTTCCAGCATAGTGTTTGTCTAGTAGTAGTGTTCCAGGAGGGTGTTTGTCTAGTAGTAGTGTTCCAAGGTAGTGTTTGTCTAGTAGTTGTGTTCCAGGGTAGTGTTTTTCTAGTAGTAGTGTTCCAGCATAGTGTTTGTCTAGTAGTAGTGTTCCAGGATGGTGTTTGTCTATTAGTAGTGTTCCAGGGTAGTGTTTGTCTAGTAGTAGTGTTCCATGATAGTGTTTGTCTAGTAGTAGTGTTCCAGCATAGTGTTTGTCTAGTAGTAGTGTTCCAGGATGTTGTTTGTCTAGTAGTAGTGTTCCAGGGTAGTGTTTGTCTAGTAGTAGTGTTCCAGGGTAGTGTTTGTCTAGTAGTAGTGTTCCAGGGTAGTGTTTGTCTAGTAGTAGCGTTCCAGCATAGTGTTTGTCTAGTAGTAGTGTTCCAGGGTAGTGTTTGTCTAGTAGTAGTGTTCAGGGTAGTGTTTGTCTAGTAGTAGTGTTCCAGCATAGTGTTTGTCTAGTAGTAGTGTTCCAGGGTAGTGTTTGTCTAGTAGTAGTGTTCCAGGGTAGTGTTTGTCTAGTAGTACTGTTCCAGGGTAGTGTTTGTCTAGTAGTAGTGTTCCAGGATAGTGTTTGTCTAGTAGTAGTGTTCCAGGGTAGTGTTTGTCTAGTAGTAGTGTTACAGGATAGTGTTTGTCTAGTAGTAGTGTTCCAGGATAGTGTTTGTCTAGTAGTAGTGTTCCAGGGTAGTGTTTGTCTAGTAGTAGTGTTCCAGGGTAGTGTTTGTCTAGTAGTAGTGTTCCAGGGTAGTGTTTGTCTAGTAGTAGTGTTCCAAGGTAGTGTTTGTCTAGTAGTAGTGTTCCAGCATAGTGTTTGTCTAGTAGTAGTGTTCCAGGATAGTGTTTGTCTAGTAGTAGTGTTCCAAGGTAGTGTTTGTCTAGTAGTAGTGTTCCAAGGTAGTGTTTGTCTAGTAGTAGTGTTCTAGCATAGTGTTTGTCTAGTAGTAGTGTTCCAGGGTAGTGTTTGTCTAGTAGTAGTGTTCCAGGGTAGTGTTTGTCTAGTAGTAGTGTTCCAGGGTAGTGTTTGTCTAGTAGTAGTGTTCCAGCATAGTGTTTGTCTAGTAGTAGTGTTCCAGGGTAGTGTTTGTCTAGTAGTAGTGTTCCAGGGTAGTGTGTGTCTAGTAGTAGTGTTCCAGGGTAGTGTTTGTCTAGTAGTAGTGTTCCAGGGTAGTGTTTGTCTAGTAGTAGTGTTCCAGGGTAGTGTGTGTCTAGTAATAGTGTTCCAGGGTAGTGTTTGTCTAGTAGTAGTGTTCCAGGATAGTGTTTGTCTAGTTGTAGTGTTCCAGGGTAGTGTTTGTCTAGTAGTAGTGTTCCAGGATAGTGTTTGTCTAGTAGTAGTGTTCCAGGATAGTGTTTGTCTAGTAGTAGTATTCCAGGGTAGTGTTTTTCTAGTAGTAGTGTTCCAGGGTAGTGTTTGTCTAGTAGTTGTGTTCCAGGGTAGTGTTTGTCTAGTAGTAGTGGTCCAGGGTAGTGTTTGTCTAGTAGTAGTGTTCCAGGGTAGTGTTTGTCTAGTAGTAGTGTTCTAGGGTAGTGTTTGTCTAGTAGTAGTGTTCCAGGGTAGTGTTTGTCTAGTAGTAGTGTTCCAGGGTAGTGTTTGTCTAGTAGTAGTGTTCCAGCATAGTGTTTGTCTAGTAGTAGTGTTCCAGCATAGTGTTTGTCTAGTAGTAGTGTTCCAGGGTAGTGTTTGTCTAGTAGTAGTGTTCCAGCATAGTGTTTGTCTAGTAGTAGTGTTCCAAGGTAGTGTTTGTCTAGTAGTAGTGTTCCAGGGTAGTGTGTGTCTAGTAGTAGTGTTCCAGGGTAGTGTTTGTCTAGTAGTAGTGTTCCAGGATGGTGTTTGTCTAGTAGTAGTGTTCCAGGGTAGTGTTTGTCTAGTAGTAGTGTTCCAGGGTAGTGTTTGTCTAGTAGTAGTGTTCCAAGGTAGTGTTTGTCTAGTAGTAGTGTTCCAAGGGAGGTGTTTGTCTAGTAGTAGTGTTCCAGGATAGTGTTTGTCTAGTAGTAGTGTTCCAGGATAGTGTTAGTCTAGTAGTAGTGTTTGAGGGTAGTGTTTGTCTAGTAGTAGTGTTCCAAGGTAGTGTTTGTCTAGTAGTTGTGTTCCAGCATAGTGTTTGTCTAGTAGTAGTGTTCCAGGGTAGTGTTTGTCTAGTAGTAGTGTTCCAGGATAGTGTTTGTCTAGTAGTAGTGTTCCAGGGTAGAGTTTGTCTAGTAGTAGTGTTCCAGCATAGTGTTTGTCTAGTAGTAGTGTTCCAGGATAGTGTTTGTCTAGTAGTAGTGTTCCAGGATAGTGTTTGTCTAGTAGTAGTGTTCCAGGGTAGTGTTTGTCTAGTAGTAGTGTTCCAGGGTAGTGTTTGTCTAGTAGTAGTGTTCCAGCATAGTATTTGTCTAGTAGTAGTGTTCCGGGATAGTGTTTGTCTAGTAGTAGTATTCCAGCATAGTGTTTGTCTAGTAGTAGTGTTCCAGGAAGGTGTTTGTCTAGTAGTAGTGTTCCAAGGTAGTGTTTGTCTAGTAGTTGTGTTCCAGGGTAGTGTTTTTCTAGTAGTAGTGTTCCAGCATAGTGTTTGTCTAGTAGTAGTGTTCCAGGATGGTGTTTGTCTATTAGTAGTGTTCCAGGGTAGTGTTTGTCTAGTAGTAGTGTTCCATGATAGTGTTTGTCTAGTAGTAGTGTTCCAGCATAGTGTTTGTCTAGTAGTAGTGTTCCAGGATGTTGTTTGTCTAGTAGTAGTGTTCCAGGGTAGTGTTTGTCTAGTAGTAGTGTTCCAGGGTAGTGTTTGTCTAGTAGTAGTGTTCCAGGGTAGTGTTTGTCTAGTAGTAGTGTTCCAGCATAGTGTTTGTCTAGTAGTAGTGTTCCAGGGTAGTGTTTGTCTAGTAGTAGTGTTCAGGGTAGTGTTTGTCTAGTAGTAGTGTTCCAGCATAGTGTTTGTCTAGTAGTAGTGTTCCAGGGTAGTGTTTGTCTAGTAGTAGTGTTCCAGGGTAGTGTTTGTCTAGTAGTACTGTTCCAGGGTAGTGTTTGTCTAGTAGTAGTGTTCCAGGGTAGTGTTTGTCTAGTAGTAGTGTTCCAGGATAGTGTTTGTCTAGTAGTAGTGTTCCAGGATAGTGTTTGTCTAGTAGTAGTATTCCAGGGTAGTGTTATTCTAGTAGTAGTGTTCCAGGGTAGTGTTTGTCTAGTAGTAGTGTTCCAGGGTAGTGTTTGAATAGTAGTAGTGTTCTAGGGTAGTGTTTGTCTAGTAGTAGTGTTCCAGGGTAGTGTTTGTCTAGTAGTAGTGTTCCAGGGTAGTGTTTGTCTAGTAGTAGTGTTCCAGCATAGTGTTTGTCTAGTAGTAGTGTTCCAGCATAGTGTTTGTCTAGTAGTAGTGTTCCAGGGTAGTGTTTGTCTTGTAGTAGTGTTCCAGGGTAGTGTTTGTCTAGTAGTAGTGTTCCAAGGTAGTGTTTGTCTAGTAGTAGTGTTCCAGCATAGTGTTTGTCTAGTAGTAGTGTTCCAGGATAGTGTTTGTCTAGTAGTAGTGTTCCAAGGTAGTGTTTGTCTAGTAGTAGTGTTCCAAGGTAGTGTTTGTCTAGTAGTAGTGTTCCAGCATAGTGTTTGTCTAGTAGTAGTGTTCCAGGGTAGTGTTTGTCTAGTAGTAGTGTTCCAGGGTAGTGTTTGTCTAGTAGTAGTGTTCCAGCATAGTGTTTGTCTAGTAGTAGTGTTCCAGGATGTTGTTTGTCTAGTAGTAGTGTTCCAGGGTAGTGTTTGTCTAGTAGTAGTGTTCCAGGGTAGTGTTTGTCTAGTAGTAGTGTTCCAGGGTAGTGTTTGTCTAGTAGTAGTGTTCCAGCATAGTGTTTGTCTAGTAGTAGTGTTCCAGGGTAGTGTTTGTCTAGTAGTAGTGTTCAGGGTAGTGTTTGTCTAGTAGTAGTGTTCCAGCATAGTGTTTGTCTAGTAGTAGTGTTCCAGGGTAGTGTTTGTCTAGTAGTAGTGTTCCAGGGTAGTGTTTGTCTAGTAGTACTGTTCCAGGGTAGTGTTTGTCTAGTAGTAGTGTTCCAGGGTAGTGTTTGTCTAGTAGTAGTGTTACAGGATAGTGTTTGTCTAGTAGTAGTGTTCCAGGATAGTGTTTGTCTAGTAGTAGTGTTCCAGGGTAGTGTTTGTCTAGTAGTAGTGTTCCAGGGTAGTGTTTGTCTAGTAGTAGTGTTCCAGGGTAGTGTTTGTCTAGTAGTAGTGTTCCAAGGTAGTGTTTGTCTAGTAGTAGTGTTCCAGCATAGTGTTTGTCTAGTAGTAGTGTTCCAGGATAGTGTTTGTCTAGTAGTAGTGTTCCAAGGTAGTGTTTGTCTAGTAGTAGTGTTCCAAGGTAGTGTTTGTCTAGTAGTAGTGTTCCAGGGTAGTGTTTGTCTAGTAGTAGTGTTCCAGGGTAGTGTTTGTCTAGTAGTAGTGTTCCAGCATAGTGTTTGTCTAGTAGTAGTGTTCCAGGGTAGTGTTTGTATAGTAGTAGTGTTCCAGGGTAGTGTTTGTCTAGTAGTAGTGTTCCAGGGTAGTGTTTGTCTAGTAGTAGTGTTCCAAGGTAGTGTTTGTCTAGTAGTAGTGTTCCAGGATAGTGTTTGTCTAGTAGTAGTGTTCCAGGATAGTGTTTGTCTAGTAGTAGTGTTCCAGGGTAGAGTTTGTCTAGTAGTAGTGTTCCAGCATAGTGTTTGTCTAGTAGTAGTGTTCCAGGATAGTGTTTGTCTAGTAGTAGTGTTCCAAGGGAAGTGTTTGTCTAGTAGTAGTGTACCAGGATAGCGTTTGTCTAGTAGTAGTGTTCCAGGATAGTGTTTGTCTAGTAGTAGTGTTCCAGGGTAGAGTTTGTCTAGTAGTAGTGTTCCAGCATAGTGTTTGTCTAGTAGTAGTGTTCCAGGGTAGTGTTTGTCTAGTAGTAGTGTTCCAGGGTAGTGTTTGTCTAGTAGTAGTGTTCCAGGGTAGTGTGTGTCTAGTAGTAGTGTTCCAAGGTAGTGTTTGTCTAGTAGTAGTGTTCCAAGGGAGGTGTTTGTCTAGTGGTAGTGTTCCAGGGTAGTGTTTGTCTAGTAGTAGTGTTCCAGGGTAGTGTTTGTCTAGTAGTAGTGTTCCAGGATAGTGTTTGTCTAGTAGTAGTGTTCCAGGGTAGTGTTTGTCTAGTAGTAGTGTTCCAGCATAGTGTTTGTCTAGTAGTAGTGTTCCAAGGTAGTGTTTGTCTAGTAGTAGTGTTCCAGGGTAGTGTGTGTCTAGTAGTAGTGTTCCAGGGTAGTGTTTGTCTAGTAGTAGTGTTCCAGGATGGTGTTTGTCTAGTAGTAGTGTTCCAGGGTAGTGTTTGTCTAGTAGTAGTGTTCCAGGGTAGTGTTTGTCTAGTAGTAGTGTTCCAAGGTAGTGTTTGTCTAGTAGTAGTGTTCCAAGGGAGGTGTTTGTCTAGTAGTAGTGTTCCAGGATAGTGTTTGTCTAGTAGTAGTGTTCCAGGATAGTGTTAGTCTAGTAGTAGTGTTCGAGGGTAGTGTTTGTCTAGTAGTAGTGTTCCAAGGTAGTGTTTGTCTAGTAGTTGTGTTCCAGCATAGTGTTTGTTTAGTAGTAGTGTTCCAGGGTAGTGTTTGTCTAGTAGTAGTGTTCCAAGGTAGTGTTTGTCTAGTAGTAGTGTTCCAGGATAGTGTTTGTCTAGTAGTAGTATTCCAGGGTAGTGTTTGTCTAGTAGTAGTGTTCCAGGGTAGTGTTTGTCTAGTAGTAGTGTTCCAGGGTAGTGTTTGTCTAGTAGTAGTGTTCCAGCATAGTGTTTGTCTAGTAGTAGTGTTCCAGGATAGTGTTTGTCTAGTAGTAGTATTCCAGGATAGTGTTAGTCTAGTAGTAGTGTTCCAGGGTAGTGTTTGTCTAGTAGTAGTGTTCCAAGGTAGTGTTTGTCTAGTAGTAGTGTTCCAGCATAGTGTTTGTCTAGTAGTAATGTTCCAAGATAGTGTTTGTCTAGTAGTAGTGTTCCAGGATAGTGTTTGTCTAGTAGTAGTGTTCCAGGGTAGTGTTTGTCTAGTAGTAGTGTTCCAGCATAGTGTTTGTCTAGTAGTAGTGTCCAGGGTAGTGTTTGTCTAGTAGTAGTGTTCCAGGGTAGTGTTTGTCTAGTAGTAGTGTTCCAGGGTAGTGTTTGTCTAGTAGTAGTGTTCCAGGGTAGTGTTTGTCTAGTAGTAGTGTTCCAGGGTAGTGTTTGTCTAGTAGTAGTGTTCCAGGGTAGTGTTTGTCTAGTAGTAGTGTTCCAGGATAGTGTTTGTCTAGTAGTAGTGTTCGAGGGTAGTGTTTGTCTAGTAGTAGTGTTCCAGGGTAGTGTTTGTCTAGTAGTAGTGTTCCAGGGTAGTGTTTGTCTAGTAGTAGTGTTCCAGGGTAGTGTGTGTCTAGTAGTAGTGTTCCAAGGTAGTGTTTGTCTAGTAGTAGTGTTCCAAGGAGAGTGTTTTTGCTAGTGGTAGTGTTCCAGGGTAGTGTTTGTCTAGTAGTAGTGTTCCAGGGTAGTGTTTGTCTAGTAGCAGTGTTCCAGGATAGTGTTTGTCTAGTAGTAGTGTTCCAGGGTAGTGTTTGTCTAGTAGTAGTGTTCCAGGATAGTGTTTGTCTAGTAGTAGTGTTCCAGGGTAGTGTTTGTCTAGTAGTAGTGTTCCAGCATAGTGTTTGTCTAGTAGTAGTGTTCCAAGGTAGTGTTTGTCTAGTAGTAGTGTTCCAGCATAGTGTTTGTCTAGTAGTAGTGTTCCAGGGTAGTGTTTGTCTAGTAGTAGTGTTCCAGGATGGTGTTTGTCTAGTAGTAGTGTTCCAGGGTAGTGTTTGTCTAGTAGTAGTGTTCCAGGGTAGTGTTTGTCTAGTAGTAGTGTTCCAAGGTAGTGTTTGTCTAGTTGTAGTGTTCCAAGGGAGGTGTTTGTCTAGTAGTAGTGTTCCAGGATAGTGTTTGTCTAGTAGTAGTGTTCCAGGATAGTGTTTGTCTAGTAGTAGTGTTCCAGGGTAGAGTTTGTCTAGTAGTAGTGTTCCAGCATAGTGTTTGTCTAGTAGTAGTGTTCCAGGATAGTGTTTGTCTAGTAGTAGTGTTCCAAGGGAAGTGTTTGTCTAGTAGTAGTGTACCAGGATAGTGTTTGTCTAGTAGTAGTGTTCCAGGATAGTGTTTGTCTAGTAGTAGTGTTCCAGGGTAGAGTTTGTCTAGTAGTAGTGTTCCAGCATAGTGTTTGTCTAGTAGTAGTGTTCCAGGATGGTGTTTGTCTAAAAGTAGTGTTCCAGGGTAGTAATTGTCTAGTAGTAGTGTTCCAGGGTAGTGTTTGTCTAGTAGTAGTATTCCAGGGTAGTGTTTGTCTAGTAGTAGTGTTCCAGGATAGTGTTTGTCTAGTAGTAGTGTTCCAAGGGAGGTGTTTGTCTAGTAGTAGTGTTCCAGGATAGTGTTTGTCTAGTAGTAGTGTTCCAGGATAGTGTTTGTCTAGTAGTAGTGTTCCAGGGTAGAGTTTGTCTAGTAGTAGTGTTCCAGCATAGTGTTTGTCTAGTAGTAGTGTTCCAGGATAGTGTTTGTCTAGTAGTAGTGTTCCAGGGTAGTGTTTGTCTAGTAGTAGTGTTCCAGGGTAGTGTTTGTCTAGTAGTAGTGTTCCAGGGTAGTGTTTGTCTAGTAGTAGTGTTCCAGGGTAGTGTTTGTCTAGTAGTAGTGTTCCAGCATAGTGTTTGTCTAGTAGTAGTGTTCCAGCATAGTGTTTGTCTAGTAGTAGTGTTCCAGGGTAGTGTTTGTCTTGTAGTAGTGTTCCAGGGTAGTGTTTGTCTATTAGTAGTGTTACAGCATAGTGTTTGATTAGTAGTAGTGTTCCAGCAAAGTGTTTGTCTAGTAGTAGTGTTCCAGGGTAGTGTTTGTCTAGTAGTAGTGTTCCAGGGTAGTTTTTGTCTAGTAGTAGTGTTCCATCATAGTGTTTGTCTAGTAGTAGTGTTCCAGGATGGTGTTTGTCTAGTAGTAGTGTTCCAGGATAGTGTTTGTCTAGTAGTAGTGTTCCAGGGTAGAGTTGGTCTAGTAGTAGTGTTCCAGCATAGTGTTTGTCTAGTAGTAGTGTTCCAGGATGGTGTTTGTCTAGTAGTAGTGTTCCAGCATAGTGTTTGTCTAGTAGTAGTGTTCCAGCATAGTGTTTGTCTTGTAGTAGTGTTCCAGGGTAGTGTTTGTCTAGTAGTAGTGTTCCAGGGTAGTGTTTGTCTAGTAGTAGTGTTCCAGCATAATGTTTGTCTAGTAGTAGTGTTCCAGCAAAGTGTTTGTCTAGTAGTAGTGTTCCAGGGTAGTGTTTGTCTAGTAGTAGTGTTCCAGGGTAGTGTTTGTCTAGTAGTAGTGTTCCAGGGTAGTGTGTGTCTAGTAGTAGTGTTCCAGCACAGTGTTTGTCTAGTAGTAGTGTTCCAGCATAGTGTTTGTCTAGTAGTAGTGTTCCAGGGTAGTGTTTGTCTAGTAGTAGTGTTCCAGGGTAGTGTTTGTCTAGTAGTAGTGTTCCAGGGTAGTGTTTGTCTAGTAGTAGTGTTCCAGCATAGTGTTTGTCTAGTAGTAGTGTTCCAGGATAGTGTTTGTCTAGTAGTAGTATTCCAGCATAGTGTTTGTCTAGTAGTAGTGTTCCAGGAGGGTGTTTGTCTAGTAGTAGTGTTCCAAGGTAGTGTTTGTCTAGTAGTTGTGTTCCAGGGTAGTGTTTTTCTAGTAGTAGTGTTCCAGCATAGTGTTTGTCTAGTAGTAGTGTTCCAGGATGGTGTTTGTCTATTAGTAGTGTTCCAGGGTAGAGTTTGTCTAGTAGTAGTGTTCCATGATAGTGTTTGTCTAGTAGTAGTGTTCCAGCATAGTGTTTGTCTAGTAGTAGTGTTCCAGGATGTTGTTTGTCTAGTAGTAGTGTTCCAGGGTAGTGTTTGTCTAGTAGTAGTGTTCCAGGGTAGTGTTTGTCTAGTAGTAGTGTTCCAGGGTAGTGTTTGTCTAGTAGTAGCGTTCCAGCATAGTGTTTGTCTAGTAGTAGTGTTCCAGGGTAGTGTTTGTCTAGTAGTAGTGTTCAGGGTAGTGTTTGTCTAGTAGTAGTGTTCCAGCATAGTGTTTGTCTAGTAGTAGTGTTCCAGGGTAGTGTTTGTCTAGTAGTAGTGTTCCAGGGTAGTGTTTGTCTAGTAGTACTGTTCCAGGGTAGTGTTTGTCTAGTAGTAGTGTTCCAGGATAGTGTTTGTCTAGTAGTAGTGTTCCAGGGTAGAGTTTGTCTAGTAGTAGTGTTCCAGCATAGTGTTTGTCTAGTAGTAGTGTTCCAGGATAGTGTTTGTCTAGTAGTAGTGTTCCAAGGGAAGTGTTTGTCTAGTAGTAGTGTACCAGGATAGTGTTTGTCTAGTAGTAGTGTTCCAGGATAGTGTTTGTCTAGTAGTAGTGTTCCAGGGTAGAGTTTGTCTAGTAGTAGTGTTCCAGCATAGTGTTTGTCTAGTAGTAGTGTTCCAGGATGGTGTTTGTCTAAAAGTAGTGTTCCAGGGTAGTAATTGTCTAGTAGTAGTGTTCCAGGGTAGTGTTTGTCTAGTAGTAGTATTCCAGGGTAGTGTTTGTCTAGTAGTAGTGTTCCAGGATAGTGTTTGTCTAGTAGTAGTGTTCCAAGGGAGGTGTTTGTCTAGTAGTAGTGTTCCAGGATAGTGTTTGTCTAGTAGTAGTGTTCCAGGATAGTGTTTGTCTAGTAGTAGTGTTCCAGGGTAGAGTTTGTCTAGTAGTAGTGTTCCAGCATAGTGTTTGTCTAGTAGTAGTGTTCCAGGATAGTGTTTGTCTAGTAGTAGTGTTCCAGGGTAGTGTTTGTCTAGTAGTAGTGTTCCAGGGTAGTGTTTGTCTAGTAGTAGTGTTCCAGGGTAGTGTTTGTCTAGTAGTAGTGTTCCAGGGTAGTGTTTGTCTAGTAGTAGTGTTCCAGCATAGTGTTTGTCTAGTAGTAGTGTTCCAGCATAGTGTTTGTCTAGTAGTAGTGTTCCAGGGTAGTGTTTGTCTTGTAGTAGTGTTCCAGGGTAGTGTTTGTCTAGTAGTAGTGTTACAGCATAGTGTTTGTCTAGTAGTAGTGTTCCAGCAAAGTGTTTGTCTAGTAGTAGTGTTCCAGGGTAGTGTTTGTCTAGTAGTAGTGTTCCAGGGTAGTTTTTGTCTAGTAGTAGTGTTCCATCATAGTGTTTGTCTAGTAGTAGTGTTCCAGGATGGTGTTTGTCTAGTAGTAGTGTTCCAGGATAGTGTTTGTCTAGTAGTAGTGTTCCAGGGTAGAGTTTGTCTAGTAGTAGTGTTCCAGCATAGTGTTTGTCTAGTAGTAGTGTTCCAGGATGGTGTTTGTCTAGTAGTAGTGTTCCAGCATAGTGTTTGTCTAGTAGTAGTGTTCCAGCATAGTGTTTGTCTAGTAGTAGTGTTCCAGGGTAGTGTTTGTCTAGTAGTAGTGTTCCAGGGTAGTGTTTGTCTTGTAGTAGTGTTCCAGCATAATGTTTGTCTAGTAGTAGTGTTCCAGCAAAGTGTTTGTCTAGTAGTAGTTTTCCAGGGTAGTGTTTGTCTAGTAGTAGTGTTCCAGGGTAGTGTTTGTCTAGTAGTAGTGTTCCAGGGTAGTGTGTGTCTAGTAGTAGTGTTCCAGCACAGTGTTTGTCTAGTAGTAGTGTTCCAGCATAGTGTTTGTCTAGTAGTAGTGTTCCAGGGTAGTGTTTGTCTAGTAGTAGTGTTCCAGGGTAGTGTTTGTCTAGTAGTAGTGTTCCAGGATAGTGTTTGTCTAGTAGTAGTGTTCCAGGGTAGTGTTTGTCTAGTAGTAGTGTTCCAGGGTAGTGTGTGTCTAGTAGTAGTGTTCCAGGGTAGTGTTTGTCTAGTAGTAGTGTTCCAGGGTAGTGTTTGTCTAGTAGTAGTGTTCCAGGATAGTGTTTGTCTAGTAGTAGTGTTCCAGGGTAGTGTTTGTCTAGTAGTAGTGTTCCAGGGTAGTGTGTGTCTAGTAGTAGTGTTCCAGGGTAGTGTTTGTCTAGTAGTAGTGTTCCAGGGTAGTGTTTGTCTAGTAGTAGTGTTCCAGGATAGTGTTTGTCTAGTAGTAGTGTTCCAGGGTAGTGTTTGTCTAGTAGTAGTGTTCCAGGGTAGTGTGTGTCTAGTAGTAGTGTTCCAGGGTAGTGTTTGTCTAGTAGTAGTGTTCCAGGGTAGTGTTTGTCTAGTAGTAGTGTTCCAGGGTAGTTTTTGTCTAGTAGTAGTGTTCCATCATAGTGTTTGTCTAGTAGTAGTGTTCCAGGATGGTGTTTGTCTAGTAGTAGTGTTCCAGGATAGTGTTTGTCTAGTAGTAGTGTTCCAGGGTAGAGTTGGTCTAGTAGTAGTGTTCCAGCATAGTGTTTGTCTAGTAGTAGTGTTCCAGGATGGTGTTTGTCTAGTAGTAGTGTTCCAGCATAGTGTTTGTCTAGTAGTAGTGTTCCAGCATAGTGTTTGTCTTGTAGTAGTGTTCCAGGGTAGTGTTTGTCTAGTAGTAGTGTTCCAGGGTAGTGTTTGTCTAGTAGTAGTGTTCCAGCATAATGTTTGTCTAGTAGTAGTGTTCCAGCAAAGTGTTTGTCTAGTAGTAGTGTTCCAGGGTAGTGTTTGTCTAGTAGTAGTGTTCCAGGGTAGTGTTTGTCTAGTAGTAGTGTTCCAGGGTAGTGTGTGTCTAGTAGTAGTGTTCCAGCACAGTGTTTGTCTAGTAGTAGTGTTCCAGCATAGTGTTTGTCTAGTAGTAGTGTTCCAGGGTAGTGTTTGTCTAGTAGTAGTGTTCCAGGGTAGTGTTTGTCTAGTAGTAGTGTTCCAGGGTAGTGTTTGTCTAGTAGTAGTGTTCCAGCATAGTGTTTGTCTAGTAGTAGTGTTCCAGGATAGTGTTTGTCTAGTAGTAGTATTCCAGCATAGTGTTTGTCTAGTAGTAGTGTTCCAGGAGGGTGTTTGTCTAGTAGTAGTGTTCCAAGGTAGTGTTTGTCTAGTAGTTGTGTTCCAGGGTAGTGTTTTTCTAGTAGTAGTGTTCCAGCATAGTGTTTGTCTAGTAGTAGTGTTCCAGGATGGTGTTTGTCTATTAGTAGTGTTCCAGGGTAGAGTTTGTCTAGTAGTAGTGTTCCATGATAGTGTTTGTCTAGTAGTAGTGTTCCAGCATAGTGTTTGTCTAGTAGTAGTGTTCCAGGATGTTGTTTGTCTAGTAGTAGTGTTCCAGGGTAGTGTTTGTCTAGTAGTAGTGTTCCAGGGTAGTGTTTGTCTAGTAGTAGTGTTCCAGGGTAGTGTTTGTCTAGTAGTAGCGTTCCAGCATAGTGTTTGTCTAGTAGTAGTGTTCCAGGGTAGTGTTTGTCTAGTAGTAGTGTTCAGGGTAGTGTTTGTCTAGTAGTAGTGTTCCAGCATAGTGTTTGTCTAGTAGTAGTGTTCCAGGGTAGTGTTTGTCTAGTAGTAGTGTTCCAGGGTAGTGTTTGTCTAGTAGTACTGTTCCAGGGTAGTGTTTGTCTAGTAGTAGTGTTCCAGGATAGTGTTTGTCTAGTAGTAGTGTTCCAGGGTAGAGTTTGTCTAGTAGTAGTGTTCCAGCATAGTGTTTGTCTAGTAGTAGTGTTCCAGGATAGTGTTTGTCTAGTAGTAGTGTTCCAAGGGAAGTGTTTGTCTAGTAGTAGTGTACCAGGATAGTGTTTGTCTAGTAGTAGTGTTCCAGGATAGTGTTTGTCTAGTAGTAGTGTTCCAGGGTAGAGTTTGTCTAGTAGTAGTGTTCCAGCATAGTGTTTGTCTAGTAGTAGTGTTCCAGGATGGTGTTTGTCTAAAAGTAGTGTTCCAGGGTAGTAATTGTCTAGTAGTAGTGTTCCAGGGTAGTGTTTGTCTAGTAGTAGTATTCCAGGGTAGTGTTTGTCTAGTAGTAGTGTTCCAGGATAGTGTTTGTCTAGTAGTAGTGTTCCAAGGGAGGTGTTTGTCTAGTAGTAGTGTTCCAGGATAGTGTTTGTCTAGTAGTAGTGTTCCAGGATAGTGTTTGTCTAGTAGTAGTGTTCCAGGGTAGAGTTTGTCTAGTAGTAGTGTTCCAGCATAGTGTTTGTCTAGTAGTAGTGTTCCAGGATAGTGTTTGTCTAGTAGTAGTGTTCCAGGGTAGTGTTTGTCTAGTAGTAGTGTTCCAGGGTAGTGTTTGTCTAGTAGTAGTGTTCCAGGGTAGTGTTTGTCTAGTAGTAGTGTTCCAGGGTAGTGTTTGTCTAGTAGTAGTGTTCCAGCATAGTGTTTGTCTAGTAGTAGTGTTCCAGCATAGTGTTTGTCTAGTAGTAGTGTTCCAGGGTAGTGTTTGTCTTGTAGTAGTGTTCCAGGGTAGTGTTTGTCTAGTAGTAGTGTTACAGCATAGTGTTTGTCTAGTAGTAGTGTTCCAGCAAAGTGTTTGTCTAGTAGTAGTGTTCCAGGGTAGTGTTTGTCTAGTAGTAGTGTTCCAGGGTAGTTTTTGTCTAGTAGTAGTGTTCCATCATAGTGTTTGTCTAGTAGTAGTGTTCCAGGATGGTGTTTGTCTAGTAGTAGTGTTCCAGGATAGTGTTTGTCTAGTAGTAGTGTTCCAGGGTAGAGTTTGTCTAGTAGTAGTGTTCCAGCATAGTGTTTGTCTAGTAGTAGTGTTCCAGGATGGTGTTTGTCTAGTAGTAGTGTTCCAGCATAGTGTTTGTCTAGTAGTAGTGTTCCAGCATAGTGTTTGTCTAGTAGTAGTGTTCCAGGGTAGTGTTTGTCTAGTAGTAGTGTTCCAGGGTAGTGTTTGTCTAGTAGTAGTGTTCCAGCATAATGTTTGTCTAGTAGTAGTGTTCCAGCAAAGTGTTTGTCTAGTAGTAGTTTTCCAGGGTAGTGTTTGTCTAGTAGTAGTGTTCCAGGGTAGTGTTTGTCTAGTAGTAGTGTTCCAGGGTAGTGTTTGTCTAGTAGTAGTGTTCCAGCACAGTGTTTGTCTAGTAGTAGTGTTCCAGCATAGTGTTTGTCTAGTAGTAGTGTTCCAGGGTAGTGTTTGTCTAGTAGTAGTGTTCCAGGGTAGTGTTTGTCTAGTAGTAGTGTTCCAAGGTAGTGTTTGTCAAGTAGTAGTGTTCCAAGGGAAGTGTTTGTCTAGTAGTAGTGTTCCAGGGTAGTGTTTGTCTAGTAGTAGTGTTCCAGCATAGTGTTTGTCTAGTAGTAGTGTTCCAGGATAGTGTTTGTCTAGTAGTAGTATTCCAGCATAGTGTTTGTCTAGTAGTAGTGTTCCAGGAGGGTGTTTGTCTAGTAGTAGTGTTCCAAGGTAGTGTTTGTCTAGTAGTTGTGTTCCAGGGTAGTGTTTTTCTAGTAGTAGTGTTCCAGCATAGTGTTTGTCTAGTAGTAGTGTTCCAGGATGGTGTTTGTCTAGTAGTAGTGTTCCAGGGTAGTGTTTGTCTAGTAGTAGTGTTCAGGGTAGTGTTTGTCTAGTAGTAGTGTTCCAGCATAGTGTTTGTCTAGTAGTAGTGTTCCAGGGTAGTGTTTGTCTAGTAGTAGTGTTCCAGGGTAGTGTTTGTCTAGTAGTACTGTTCCAGGGTAGTGTTTGTCTAGTAGTAGTGTTCCAGGATAGTGTTTGTCTAGTAGTAGTGTTCCAGGGTAGAGTTTGTCTAGTAGTAGTGTTCCAGCATAGTGTTTGTCTAGTAGTAGTGTTCCAGGATAGTGTTTGTCTAGTAGTAGTGTTCCAAGGGAAGTGTTTGTCTAGTAGTAGTGTACCAGGATAGTGTTTGTCTAGTAGTAGTGTTCCAGGATAGTGTTTGTCTAGTAGTAGTGTTCCAGGGTAGAGTTTGTCTAGTAGTAGTGTTCCAGCATAGTGTTTGTCTAGTAGTAGTGTTCCAGGATGGTGTTTGTCTAAAAGTAGTGTTCCAGGGTAGTAATTGTCTAGTAGTAGTGTTCCAGGGTAGTGTTTGTCTAGTAGTAGTATTCCAGGGTAGTGTTTGTCTAGTAGTAGTGTTCCAGGATAGTGTTTGTCTAGTAGTAGTGTTCCAAGGGAGGTGTTTGTCTAGTAGTAGTGTTCCAGGATAGTGTTTGTCTAGTAGTAGTGTTCCAGGATAGTGTTTGTCTAGTAGTAGTGTTCCAGGGTAGAGTTTGTCTAGTAGTAGTGTTCCAGCATAGTGTTTGTCTAGTAGTAGTGTTCCAGGATAGTGTTTGTCTAGTAGTAGTGTTCCAGGGTAGTGTTTGTCTAGTAGTAGTGTTCCAGGGTAGTGTTTGTCTAGTAGTAGTGTTCCAGGGTAGTGTTTGTCTAGTAGTAGTGTTCCAGGGTAGTGTTTGTCTAGTAGTAGTGTTCCAGCATAGTGTTTGTCTAGTAGTAGTGTTCCAGCATAGTGTTTGTCTAGTAGTAGTGTTCCAGGGTAGTGTTTGTCTTGTAGTAGTGTTCCAGGGTAGTGTTTGTCTAGTAGTAGTGTTACAGCATAGTGTTTGTCTAGTAGTAGTGTTCCAGCAAAGTGTTTGTCTAGTAGTAGTGTTCCAGGGTAGTGTTTGTCTAGTAGTAGTGTTCCAGGGTAGTTTTTGTCTAGTAGTAGTGTTCCATCATAGTGTTTGTCTAGTAGTAGTGTTCCAGGATGGTGTTTGTCTAGTAGTAGTGTTCCAGGATAGTGTTTGTCTAGTAGTAGTGTTCCAGGGTAGAGTTTGTCTAGTAGTAGTGTTCCAGCATAGTGTTTGTCTAGTAGTAGTGTTCCAGGATGGTGTTTGTCTAGTAGTAGTGTTCCAGCATAGTGTTTGTCTAGTAGTAGTGTTCCAGCATAGTGTTTGTCTAGTAGTAGTGTTCCAGGGTAGTGTTTGTCTAGTAGTAGTGTTCCAGGGTAGTGTTTGTCTAGTAGTAGTGTTCCAGCATAATGTTTGTCTAGTAGTAGTGTTCCAGCAAAGTGTTTGTCTAGTAGTAGTTTTCCAGGGTAGTGTTTGTCTAGTAGTAGTGTTCCAGGGTAGTGTTTGTCTAGTAGTAGTGTTCCAGGGTAGTGTGTGTCTAGTAGTAGTGTTCCAGCACAGTGTTTGTCTAGTAGTAGTGTTCCAGCATAGTGTTTGTCTAGTAGTAGTGTTCCAGGGTAGTGTTTGTCTAGTAGTAGTGTTCCAGGGTAGTGTTTGTCTAGTAGTAGTGTTCCAAGGTAGTGTTTGTCAAGTAGTAGTGTTCCAAGGGAAGTGTTTGTCTAGTAGTAGTGTTCCAGGGTAGTGTTTGTCTAGTAGTAGTGTTCCAGCATAGTGTTTGTCTAGTAGTAGTGTTCCAGGATAGTGTTTGTCTAGTAGTAGTATTCCAGCATAGTGTTTGTCTAGTAGTAGTGTTCCAGGAGGGTGTTTGTCTAGTAGTAGTGTTCCAAGGTAGTGTTTGTCTAGTAGTTGTGTTCCAGGGTAGTGTTTTTCTAGTAGTAGTGTTCCAGCATAGTGTTTGTCTAGTAGTAGTGTTCCAGGATGGTGTTTGTCTATTAGTAGTGTTCCAGGGTAGTGTTTGTCTAGTAGTAGTGTTCCATGATAGAGTTTGTCTAGTAGTAGTGTTCCAGCATAGTGTTTGTCTAGTAGTAGTGTTCCAGGATGTTGTTTGTCTAGTAGTAGTGTTCCAGGGTAGTGTTTGTCTAGTAGTAGTGTTCCAGGGTAGTGTTTGTCTAGTAGTAGTGTTCCAGGGTAGTGTTTGTCTAGTAGTAGCGTTCCAGCATAGTGTTTGTCTAGTAGTAGTGTTCCAGGGTAGTGTTTGTCTAGTAGTAGTGTTCAGTGTAGTGTTTGTCTAGTAGTAGTGTTCCAGCATAGTGTTTGTCTAGTAGTAGTGTTCCAGGGTAGTGTTTGTCTAGTAGTAGTGTTCCAGGGTAGTGTTTGTCTAGTAGTACTGTTCCAGGGTAGTGTTTGTCTAGTAGTAGTGTTCCAGGATAGTGTTTGTCTAGTAGTAGTGTTCCAGGGTAGTGTTTGTCTAGTAGTAGTGTTACAGGATAGTGTTTGTCTAGTAGTAGTGTTCCAGGATAGTGTTTGTCTAGTAGTAGTGTTCCAGGGTAGTGTTTGTCTAGTAGTAGTGTTCCAGGGTAGTGTTTGTCTAGTAGTAGTGTTCCAGGGTAGTGTTTGTCTAGTAGTAGTGTTCCAAGGTAGTGTTTGTCTAGTAGTAGTGTTCCAGCATAGTGTTTGTCTAGTAGTAGTGTTCCAGGATAGTGTTTGTCTAGTAGTAGTGTTCCAAGGTAGTGTTTGTCTAGTAGTAGTGTTCCAAGGTAGTGTTTGTCTAGTAGTAGTGTTCCAGCATAGTGTTTGTCTAGTAGTAGTGTTCCAGGGTAGTGTTTGTCTAGTAGTAGTGTTCCAGGGTAGTGTTTGTCTAGTAGTAGTGTTCCAGGGTAGTGTTTGTCTAGTAGTAGTGTTCCAGCATAGTGTTTGTCTAGTAGTAGTGTTCCAGGGTAGTGTTTGTCTAGTAGTAGTGTTCCAGGGTAGTGTGTGTCTAGTAGTAGTGTTCCAGGGTAGTGTTTGTCTAGTAGTAGTGTTCCAGGGTAGTGTTTGTCTAGTAGTAGTGTTACAGGGTAGTGTGTGTCTAGTAATAGTGTTCCAGGGTAGTGTTTGTCTAGTAGTAGTGTTCCAGGATACTGTTTGTCTAGTTGTAGTGTTCCAGGGTAGTGTTTGTCTAGTAGTAGTGTTCCAGCATAGTGTTTGTCTAGTAGTAGTGTTCCAGGATAGTGTTTGTCTAGTAGTAGTATTCCAGGGTAGTGTTTTTCTAGTAGTAGTGTTCCAGGGTAGTGTTTGTCTAGTAGTAGTGGTCCAGGGTAGTGTTTGTCTAGTAGTAGTGTTCCAGGGTAGTGTTTGTCTAGTAGTAGTGTTCTAGGGTAGTGTTTGTCTAGTAGTAGTGTTCCAGGGTAGTGTTTGTCTAGTAGTAGTGTTCCAGGGTAGTGTTTGTCTAGTAGTAGTGTTCCAGCATAGTGTTTGTCTAGTAGTAGTGTTCCAGCATAGTGTTTGTCTAGTAGTAGTGTTCCAGGGTAGTGTTTGTCTTGTAGTAGTGTTCCAGGGTAGTGTTTGTCTAGTAGTATTGTTCCAAGGTAGTGTTTGTCTAGTAGTAGTGTTCCAGCATAGTGTTTGTCTAGTAGTAGTGTTCCAGGATAGTGTTTGTCTAGTAGTAGTGTTCCAAGGTAGTGTTTGTCTAGTAGTAGTGTTCCAAGGTAGTGTTTGTCTAGTAGTAGTGTTCCAGCATAGTGTTTGTCTAGTAGTAGTGTTCCAGGGTAGTGTTTGTCTAGTAGTAGTGTTCCAGGGTAGTGTTTGTCTAGTAGTAGTGTTCCAGGGTAGTGTTTGTCTAGTAGTAGTGTTCCAGCATAGTGTTTGTCTAGTAGTAGTGTTCCAGGGTAGTGTTTGTCTAGTAGTAGTGTTCCAGGGTAGTGTGTGTCTAGTAGTAGTGTTCCAGGGTAGTGTTTGTCTAGTAGTAGTGTTCCAGGGTAGTGTTTGTCTAGTAGTAGTGTTCCAGGGTAGTGTGTGTCTAGTAATAGTGTTCCAGGGTAGTGTTTGTCTAGTAGTAGTGTTCCAGGATAGTGTTTGTCTAGTTGTAGTGTTCCAGGGTAGTGTTTGTCTAGTAGTAGTGTTCCAGGATAGTGTTTGTCTAGTAGTAGTGTTCCAGGATAGTGTTTGTCTAGTAGTAGTATTCCAGGGTAGTGTTTTTCTAGTAGTAGTGTTCCAGGGTAGTGTTTGTCTAGTAGTTGTGTTCCAGGGTAGTGTTTGTCTAGTAGTAGTGGTCCAGGGTAGTGTTTGTCTAGTAGTAGTGTTCCAGGGTAGTGTTTGTCTAGTAGTAGTGTTCTAGGGTAGTGTTTGTCTAGTAGTAGTGTTCCAGGGTAGTGTTTGTCTAGTAGTAGTGTTCCAGGGTAGTGTTTGTCTAGTAGTAGTGTTCCAGCATAGTGTTTGTCTAGTAGTAGTGTTCCAGCATAGTGTTTGTCTAGTAGTAGTGTTCCAGGGTAGTGTTTGTCTTGTAGTAGTGTTCCAGGGTAGTGTTTGTCTAGTAGTATTGTTCCAAGGTAGTGTTTGTCTAGTAGTAGTGTTCCAGCATAGTGTTTGTCTAGTAGTAGTGTTCCAGGATAGTGTTTGTCTAGTAGTAGTGTTCCAAGGTAGTGTTTGTCTAGTAGTAGTGTTCCAAGGTAGTGTTTGTCTAGTAGTAGTGTTCCAGCATAGTGTTTGTCTAGTAGTAGTGTTCCAGGGTAGTGTTTGTCTAGTAGTAGTGTTCCAGGGTAGTGTTTGTCTAGTAGTAGTGTTCCAGGGTAGTGTTTGTCTAGTAGTAGTGTTCCAGCATAGTGTTTGTCTAGTAGTAGTGTTCCAGGGTAGTGTTTGTCTAGTAGTAGTGTTCCAGGGTAGTGTGTGTCTAGTAGTAGTGTTCCAGGGTAGTGTTTGTCTAGTAGTAGTGTTCCAGGGTAGTGTTTGTCTAGTAGTAGTGTTCCAGGGTAGTGTGTGTCTAGTAATAGTGTTCCAGGGTAGTGTTTGTCTAGTAGTAGTGTTCCAGGATAGTGTTTGTCTAGTTGTAGTGTTCCAGGGTAGTGTTTGTCTAGTAGTAGTGTTCCAGGATAGTGTTTGTCTAGTAGTAGTGTTCCAGGATAGTGTTTGTCTAGTAGTAGTATTCCAGGGTAGTGTTTTTCTAGTAGTAGTGTTCCAGGGTAGTGTTTGTCTAGTAGTAGTGTTCCAGGGTAGTGTTTGTCTAGTAGTAGTGTTCCAGGGTAGTGTTTGTCTAGTAGTAGTGTTCCAGGGTAGTGTTTGTCTAGTAGTAGTGTTCCAGGGTAGTGTTTGTCTAGTAGTAGTGTTCCAGCATAGTGTTTGTCTAGTAGTAGTGTTCCAGTGTAGTGTTTGTCTAGTAGTTGTATTCCAGGGTAGTGTTTGTCTAGTAGTTGTGTTCCAGGGTAGTGTTTGTCTAGTAGTAGTGTTCCAGGGTAGTGTTTGTCTAGTAGTAGTGTTCCAGGGTAGTGTTTGTCTAGTAGTAGTGTTCCAGGGTAGTGTTTGTCTAGTAGTAGTGTTCCAGGGTAGTGTTTGTCTAGTAGTAGTGTTCCAGCATAGTGTTTGTCTAGTAGTAGTGTTCCAGCATAGTGTTTGTCTAGTAGTAGTGTTCCAGTGTAGTGTTTGTCTTGTAGTAGTGTTCCAGGGTAGTGTTTGTCTAGTAGTAGTGTTACAGCATAGTGTTTGTCTAGTAGTAATGTTCCAGCAAAGTGTTTGTCTAGTAGTAGTGTTCCAAGGGTAGTGTTTGTCTAGTAGTAGTGTTCCAGGGTAGTGTTTGTCTAGTAGTAGTGTTCCAGGGTAGTGTTTGTCTAGTAGTAGTGTTCCAGCATAGTGTTTGTCTAGTAGTAGTGTTCCAGCATAGTGTTTGTCTAGTAGTAGTGTTCCAGGGTAGTGATTGTCTAGTAGTAGTGTTCCAGGGTAGTGTTTGTCTAGTAGTAGTGTTCCAGGGTAGTGTTTGTCTAGTAGTACTGTTCCAGCATAGTGTTTGTCTAGTAGTAGTGTTCCAGGATAGTGTTTGTCTAGTAGTAGTGTTCCAGGGTAGTGTTTGTCTAGTAGTAGTGTTCCAGGGTAGTGTTTGTCTAGTAGTAGTGTTCCAAGGCAGTGTTTGTCTAGTAGTAGTGTTCCAGGGTAGTGTTTGTCTAGTAGTAGTGTTCCAGGGTAGTGTTTGTCTAGTAGTAGTGTTCAAGGATAGTGTTTGTCTAGTAGTAGTGTTCCAGGATAGTGTTTGTCTAGTAGTAGTGTTCCAGGGTAGTGTTTGTCTAGTAGTAGTTTTCCAGGGTAGTGTTTGTCTAGTAGTAGTGTTCCAGGGTAGTGTTTGTCTAGTAGTAGTGTTCCAGGGTAGTGTTTGTCCAGTAGTAGTGTTCCAGGATAGTGTTTTTCTAGTAGTAGTGTTCCAGGATAGTGTTTGTCTAGTAGTAGTGTTCCAGGATGGTGTTTGTCTAGTAGTAGTGTTCCAGGGTAGTGTTTGTCTAGTAGTAGTGTTCCATGATAGTGTTTGTCTAGTAGTAGTAGTGTTCCAGCATAGTGTTTGTCTAGTAGTAGTGTTCCAGGGTAGTGTTTGTTTAGTAGTAGTGTTCCAGGGTAGTGTTTGTCTAGCAGTAGTGTTCCAGCATAGTGTTTGTCTAATAGTAGTGTTCCAGGATGGTGTTTGTCTAGTAGTAGTGTTCCAGGATAGTGTTTGTCTAGTAGTAGTGTTCCAGGGTAGAGTTGGTCTAGTAGTAGTGTTCCAGCATAGTGTTTGTCTAGTAGTAGTGTTCCAGGATGGTGTTTGTCTAGTAGTAGTGTTCCAGCATAGTGTTTGTCTAGTAGTAGTGTTCCAGCATAGTGTTTGTCTTGTAGTAGTGTTCCAGGGTAGTGTTTGTCTAGTAGTAGTGTTCCAGGGTAGTGTTTGTCTAGTAGTAGTGTTCCAGCATAATGTTTGTCTAGTAGTAGTGTTCCAGCAAAGTGTTTGTCTAGTAGTAGTGTTCCAGGGTAGTGTTTGTCTAGTAGTAGTGTTCCAGGGTAGTGTTTGTCTAGTAGTAGTGTTCCAGGGTAGTGTGTGTCTAGTAGTAGTGTTCCAGCACAGTGTTTGTCTAGTAGTAGTGTTCCAGCATAGTGTTTGTCTAGTAGTAGTGTTCCAGGGTAGTGTTTGTCTAGTAGTAGTGTTCCAGGGTAGTGTTTGTCTAGTAGTAGTGTTCCAGGGTAGTGTTTGTCTAGTAGTAGTGTTCCAGCATAGTGTTTGTCTAGTAGTAGTGTTCCAGGATAGTGTTTGTCTAGTAGTAGTATTCCAGCATAGTGTTTGTCTAGTAGTAGTGTTCCAGGAGGGTGTTTGTCTAGTAGTAGTGTTCCAAGGTAGTGTTTGTCTAGTAGTTGTGTTCCAGGGTAGTGTTTTTCTAGTAGTAGTGTTCCAGCATAGTGTTTGTCTAGTAGTAGTGTTCCAGGATGGTGTTTGTCTATTAGTAGTGTTCCAGGGTAGAGTTTGTCTAGTAGTAGTGTTCCATGATAGTGTTTGTCTAGTAGTAGTGTTCCAGCATAGTGTTTGTCTAGTAGTAGTGTTCCAGGATGTTGTTTGTCTAGTAGTAGTGTTCCAGGGTAGTGTTTGTCTAGTAGTAGTGTTCCAGGGTAGTGTTTGTCTAGTAGTAGTGTTCCAGGGTAGTGTTTGTCTAGTAGTAGCGTTCCAGCATAGTGTTTGTCTAGTAGTAGTGTTCCAGGGTAGTGTTTGTCTAGTAGTAGTGTTCAGGGTAGTGTTTGTCTAGTAGTAGTGTTCCAGCATAGTGTTTGTCTAGTAGTAGTGTTCCAGGGTAGTGTTTGTCTAGTAGTAGTGTTCCAGGGTAGTGTTTGTCTAGTAGTACTGTTCCAGGGTAGTGTTTGTCTAGTAGTAGTGTTCCAGGATAGTGTTTGTCTAGTAGTAGTGTTCCAGGGTAGAGTTTGTCTAGTAGTAGTGTTCCAGCATAGTGTTTGTCTAGTAGTAGTGTTCCAGGATAGTGTTTGTCTAGTAGTAGTGTTCCAAGGGAAGTGTTTGTCTAGTAGTAGTGTACCAGGATAGTGTTTGTCTAGTAGTAGTGTTCCAGGATAGTGTTTGTCTAGTAGTAGTGTTCCAGGGTAGAGTTTGTCTAGTAGTAGTGTTCCAGCATAGTGTTTGTCTAGTAGTAGTGTTCCAGGATGGTGTTTGTCTAAAAGTAGTGTTCCAGGGTAGTAATTGTCTAGTAGTAGTGTTCCAGGGTAGTGTTTGTCTAGTAGTAGTATTCCAGGGTAGTGTTTGTCTAGTAGTAGTGTTCCAGGATAGTGTTTGTCTAGTAGTAGTGTTCCAAGGGAGGTGTTTGTCTAGTAGTAGTGTTCCAGGATAGTGTTTGTCTAGTAGTAGTGTTCCAGGATAGTGTTTGTCTAGTAGTAGTGTTCCAGGGTAGAGTTTGTCTAGTAGTAGTGTTCCAGCATAGTGTTTGTCTAGTAGTAGTGTTCCAGGATAGTGTTTGTCTAGTAGTAGTGTTCCAGGGTAGTGTTTGTCTAGTAGTAGTGTTCCAGGGTAGTGTTTGTCTAGTAGTAGTGTTCCAGGGTAGTGTTTGTCTAGTAGTAGTGTTCCAGGGTAGTGTTTGTCTAGTAGTAGTGTTCCAGCATAGTGTTTGTCTAGTAGTAGTGTTCCAGCATAGTGTTTGTCTAGTAGTAGTGTTCCAGGGTAGTGTTTGTCTTGTAGTAGTGTTCCAGGGTAGTGTTTGTCTAGTAGTAGTGTTACAGCATAGTGTTTGTCTAGTAGTAGTGTTCCAGCAAAGTGTTTGTCTAGTAGTAGTGTTCCAGGGTAGTGTTTGTCTAGTAGTAGTGTTCCAGGGTAGTTTTTGTCTAGTAGTAGTGTTCCATCATAGTGTTTGTCTAGTAGTAGTGTTCCAGGATGGTGTTTGTCTAGTAGTAGTGTTCCAGGATAGTGTTTGTCTAGTAGTAGTGTTCCAGGGTAGAGTTTGTCTAGTAGTAGTGTTCCAGCATAGTGTTTGTCTAGTAGTAGTGTTCCAGGATGGTGTTTGTCTAGTAGTAGTGTTCCAGCATAGTGTTTGTCTAGTAGTAGTGTTCCAGCATAGTGTTTGTCTAGTAGTAGTGTTCCAGGGTAGTGTTTGTCTAGTAGTAGTGTTCCAGGGTAGTGTTTGTCTAGTAGTAGTGTTCCAGCATAATGTTTGTCTAGTAGTAGTGTTCCAGCAAAGTGTTTGTCTAGTAGTAGTTTTCCAGGGTAGTGTTTGTCTAGTAGTAGTGTTCCAGGGTAGTGTTTGTCTAGTAGTAGTGTTCCAGGGTAGTGTTTGTCTAGTAGTAGTGTTCCAGCACAGTGTTTGTCTAGTAGTAGTGTTCCAGCATAGTGTTTGTCTAGTAGTAGTGTTCCAGGGTAGTGTTTGTCTAGTAGTAGTGTTCCAGGGTAGTGTTTGTCTAGTAGTAGTGTTCCAAGGTAGTGTTTGTCAAGTAGTAGTGTTCCAAGGGAAGTGTTTGTCTAGTAGTAGTGTTCCAGGGTAGTGTTTGTCTAGTAGTAGTGTTCCAGCATAGTGTTTGTCTAGTAGTAGTGTTCCAGGATAGTGTTTGTCTAGTAGTAGTATTCCAGCATAGTGTTTGTCTAGTAGTAGTGTTCCAGGAGGGTGTTTGTCTAGTAGTAGTGTTCCAAGGTAGTGTTTGTCTAGTAGTTGTGTTCCAGGGTAGTGTTTTTCTAGTAGTAGTGTTCCAGCATAGTGTTTGTCTAGTAGTAGTGTTCCAGGATGGTGTTTGTCTAGTAGTAGTGTTCCAGGGTAGTGTTTGTCTAGTAGTAGTGTTCAGGGTAGTGTTTGTCTAGTAGTAGTGTTCCAGCATAGTGTTTGTCTAGTAGTAGTGTTCCAGGGTAGTGTTTGTCTAGTAGTAGTGTTCCAGGGTAGTGTTTGTCTAGTAGTACTGTTCCAGGGTAGTGTTTGTCTAGTAGTAGTGTTCCAGGATAGTGTTTGTCTAGTAGTAGTGTTCCAGGGTAGAGTTTGTCTAGTAGTAGTGTTCCAGCATAGTGTTTGTCTAGTAGTAGTGTTCCAGGATAGTGTTTGTCTAGTAGTAGTGTTCCAAGGGAAGTGTTTGTCTAGTAGTAGTGTACCAGGATAGTGTTTGTCTAGTAGTAGTGTTCCAGGATAGTGTTTGTCTAGTAGTAGTGTTCCAGGGTAGAGTTTGTCTAGTAGTAGTGTTCCAGCATAGTGTTTGTCTAGTAGTAGTGTTCCAGGATGGTGTTTGTCTAAAAGTAGTGTTCCAGGGTAGTAATTGTCTAGTAGTAGTGTTCCAGGGTAGTGTTTGTCTAGTAGTAGTATTCCAGGGTAGTGTTTGTCTAGTAGTAGTGTTCCAGGATAGTGTTTGTCTAGTAGTAGTGTTCCAAGGGAGGTGTTTGTCTAGTAGTAGTGTTCCAGGATAGTGTTTGTCTAGTAGTAGTGTTCCAGGATAGTGTTTGTCTAGTAGTAGTGTTCCAGGGTAGAGTTTGTCTAGTAGTAGTGTTCCAGCATAGTGTTTGTCTAGTAGTAGTGTTCCAGGATAGTGTTTGTCTAGTAGTAGTGTTCCAGGGTAGTGTTTGTCTAGTAGTAGTGTTCCAGGGTAGTGTTTGTCTAGTAGTAGTGTTCCAGGGTAGTGTTTGTCTAGTAGTAGTGTTCCAGGGTAGTGTTTGTCTAGTAGTAGTGTTCCAGCATAGTGTTTGTCTAGTAGTAGTGTTCCAGCATAGTGTTTGTCTAGTAGTAGTGTTCCAGGGTAGTGTTTGTCTTGTAGTAGTGTTCCAGGGTAGTGTTTGTCTAGTAGTAGTGTTACAGCATAGTGTTTGTCTAGTAGTAGTGTTCCAGCAAAGTGTTTGTCTAGTAGTAGTGTTCCAGGGTAGTGTTT
Source organism: Coregonus lavaretus (assembly GCF_964263955.1). NCBI lineage: Eukaryota > Metazoa > Chordata > Actinopteri > Salmoniformes > Salmonidae > Coregonus > Coregonus lavaretus. Next base: position 448,302 of record NC_140001.1, read on the forward strand.
GTCTAGTAGTAGTGTTCCAGGGTAGTTTTTGTCTAGTAGTAGTGTTCCATCATAGTGTTTGTCTAGTAGTAGTGTTCCAGGATGGTGTTTGTCTAGTAGTAGTGTTCCAGGATAGTGTTTGTCTAGTAGTAGTGTTCCAGGGTAGAGTTTGTCTAGTAGTAGTGTTCCAGCATAGTGTTTGTCTAGTAGTAGTGTTCCAGGATGGTGTTTGTCTAGTAGTAGTGTTCCAGCATAGTGTTTGTCTAGTAGTAGTGTTCCAGCATAGTGTTTGTCTAGTAGTAGTGTTCCAGGGTAGTGTTTGTCTAGTAGTAGTGTTCCAGGGTAGTGTTTGTCTAGTAGTAGTGTTCCAGCATAATGTTTGTCTAGTAGTAGTGTTCCAGCAAAGTGTTTGTCTAGTAGTAGTTTTCCAGGGTAGTGTTTGTCTAGTAGTAGTGTTCCAGGGTAGTGTTTGTCTAGTAGTAGTGTTCCAGGGTAGTGTGTGTCTAGTAGTAGTGTTCCAGCACAGTGTTTGTCTAGTAGTAGTGTTCCAGCATAGTGTTTGTCTAGTAGTAGTGTTCCAGGGTAGTGTTTGTCTAGTAGTAGTGTTCCAGGGTAGTGTTTGTCTAGTAGTAGTGTTCCAAGGTAGTGTTTGTCAAGTAGTAGTGTTCCAAGGGAAGTGTTTGTCTAGTAGTAGTGTTCCAGGGTAGTGTTTGTCTAGTAGTAGTGTTCCAGCATAGTGTTTGTCTAGTAGTAGTGTTCCAGGATAGTGTTTGTCTAGTAGTAGTATTCCAGCATAGTGTTTGTCTAGTAGTAGTGTTCCAGGAGGGTGTTTGTCTAGTAGTAGTGTTCCAAGGTAGTGTTTGTCTAGTAGTTGTGTTCCAGGGTAGTGTTTTTCTAGTAGTAGTGTTCCAGCATAGTGTTTGTCTAGTAGTAGTGTTCCAGGATGGTGTTTGTCTATTAGTAGTGTTCCAGGGTAGTGTTTGTCTAGTAGTAGTGTTCCATGATAGAGTTTGTCTAGTAGTAGTGTTCCAGCATAGTGTTTGTCTAGTAGTAGTGTTCCAGGATGTTGTTTGTCTAGTAGTAGTGTTCCAGGGTAGTGTTTGTCTAGTAGTAGTGTTCCAGGGTAGTGTTTGTCTAGTAGTAGTGTTCCAGGGTAGTGTTTGTCTAGTAGTAGCGTTCCAGCATAGTGTTTGTCTAGTAGTAGTGTTCCAGGGTAGTGTTTGTCTAGTAGTAGTGTTCAGTGTAGTGTTTGTCTAGTAGTAGTGTTCCAGCATAGTGTTTGTCTAGTAGTAGTGTTCCAGGGTAGTGTTTGTCTAGTAGTAGTGTTCCAGGGTAGTGTTTGTCTAGTAGTACTGTTCCAGGGTAGTGTTTGTCTAGTAGTAGTGTTCCAGGATAGTGTTTGTCTAGTAGTAGTGTTCCAGGGTAGTGTTTGTCTAGTAGTAGTGTTACAGGATAGTGTTTGTCTAGTAGTAGTGTTCCAGGATAGTGTTTGTCTAGTAGTAGTGTTCCAGGGTAGTGTTTGTCTAGTAGTAGTGTTCCAGGGTAGTGTTTGTCTAGTAGTAGTGTTCCAGGGTAGTGTTTGTCTAGTAGTAGTGTTCCAAGGTAGTGTTTGTCTAGTAGTAGTGTTCCAGCATAGTGTTTGTCTAGTAGTAGTGTTCCAGGATAGTGTTTGTCTAGTAGTAGTGTTCCAAGGTAGTGTTTGTCTAGTAGTAGTGTTCCAAGGTAGTGTTTGTCTAGTAGTAGTGTTCCAGCATAGTGTTTGTCTAGTAGTAGTGTTCCAGGGTAGTGTTTGTCTAGTAGTAGTGTTCCAGGGTAGTGTTTGTCTAGTAGTAGTGTTCCAGGGTAGTGTTTGTCTAGTAGTAGTGTTCCAGCATAGTGTTTGTCTAGTAGTAGTGTTCCAGGGTAGTGTTTGTCTAGTAGTAGTGTTCCAGGGTAGTGTGTGTCTAGTAGTAGTGTTCCAGGGTAGTGTTTGTCTAGTAGTAGTGTTCCAGGGTAGTGTTTGTCTAGTAGTAGTGTTACAGGGTAGTGTGTGTCTAGTAATAGTGTTCCAGGGTAGTGTTTGTCTAGTAGTAGTGTTCCAGGATACTGTTTGTCTAGTTGTAGTGTTCCAGGGTAGTGTTTGTCTAGTAGTAGTGTTCCAGCATAGTGTTTGTCTAGTAGTAGTGTTCCAGGATAGTGTTTGTCTAGTAGTAGTATTCCAGGGTAGTGTTTTTCTAGTAGTAGTGTTCCAGGGTAGTGTTTGTCTAGTAGTAGTGGTCCAGGGTAGTGTTTGTCTAGTAGTAGTGTTCCAGGGTAGTGTTTGTCTAGTAGTAGTGTTCTAGGGTAGTGTTTGTCTAGTAGTAGTGTTCCAGGGTAGTGTTTGTCTAGTAGTAGTGTTCCAGGGTAGTGTTTGTCTAGTAGTAGTGTTCCAGCATAGTGTTTGTCTAGTAGTAGTGTTCCAGCATAGTGTTTGTCTAGTAGTAGTGTTCCAGGGTAGTGTTTGTCTTGTAGTAGTGTTCCAGGGTAGTGTTTGTCTAGTAGTATTGTTCCAAGGTAGTGTTTGTCTAGTAGTAGTGTTCCAGCATAGTGTTTGTCTAGTAGTAGTGTTCCAGGATAGTGTTTGTCTAGTAGTAGTGTTCCAAGGTAGTGTTTGTCTAGTAGTAGTGTTCCAAGGTAGTGTTTGTCTAGTAGTAGTGTTCCAGCATAGTGTTTGTCTAGTAGTAGTGTTCCAGGGTAGTGTTTGTCTAGTAGTAGTGTTCCAGGGTAGTGTTTGTCTAGTAGTAGTGTTCCAGGGTAGTGTTTGTCTAGTAGTAGTGTTCCAGCATAGTGTTTGTCTAGTAGTAGTGTTCCAGGGTAGTGTTTGTCTAGTAGTAGTGTTCCAGGGTAGTGTGTGTCTAGTAGTAGTGTTCCAGGGTAGTGTTTGTCTAGTAGTAGTGTTCCAGGGTAGTGTTTGTCTAGTAGTAGTGTTCCAGGGTAGTGTGTGTCTAGTAATAGTGTTCCAGGGTAGTGTTTGTCTAGTAGTAGTGTTCCAGGATAGTGTTTGTCTAGTTGTAGTGTTCCAGGGTAGTGTTTGTCTAGTAGTAGTGTTCCAGGATAGTGTTTGTCTAGTAGTAGTGTTCCAGGATAGTGTTTGTCTAGTAGTAGTATTCCAGGGTAGTGTTTTTCTAGTAGTAGTGTTCCAGGGTAGTGTTTGTCTAGTAGTTGTGTTCCAGGGTAGTGTTTGTCTAGTAGTAGTGGTCCAGGGTAGTGTTTGTCTAGTAGTAGTGTTCCAGGGTAGTGTTTGTCTAGTAGTAGTGTTCTAGGGTAGTGTTTGTCTAGTAGTAGTGTTCCAGGGTAGTGTTTGTCTAGTAGTAGTGTTCCAGGGTAGTGTTTGTCTAGTAGTAGTGTTCCAGCATAGTGTTTGTCTAGTAGTAGTGTTCCAGCATAGTGTTTGTCTAGTAGTAGTGTTCCAGGGTAGTGTTTGTCTTGTAGTAGTGTTCCAGGGTAGTGTTTGTCTAGTAGTATTGTTCCAAGGTAGTGTTTGTCTAGTAGTAGTGTTCCAGCATAGTGTTTGTCTAGTAGTAGTGTTCCAGGATAGTGTTTGTCTAGTAGTAGTGTTCCAAGGTAGTGTTTGTCTAGTAGTAGTGTTCCAAGGTAGTGTTTGTCTAGTAGTAGTGTTCCAGCATAGTGTTTGTCTAGTAGTAGTGTTCCAGGGTAGTGTTTGTCTAGTAGTAGTGTTCCAGGGTAGTGTTTGTCTAGTAGTAGTGTTCCAGGGTAGTGTTTGTCTAGTAGTAGTGTTCCAGCATAGTGTTTGTCTAGTAGTAGTGTTCCAGGGTAGTGTTTGTCTAGTAGTAGTGTTCCAGGGTAGTGTGTGTCTAGTAGTAGTGTTCCAGGGTAGTGTTTGTCTAGTAGTAGTGTTCCAGGGTAGTGTTTGTCTAGTAGTAGTGTTCCAGGGTAGTGTGTGTCTAGTAATAGTGTTCCAGGGTAGTGTTTGTCTAGTAGTAGTGTTCCAGGATAGTGTTTGTCTAGTTGTAGTGTTCCAGGGTAGTGTTTGTCTAGTAGTAGTGTTCCAGGATAGTGTTTGTCTAGTAGTAGTGTTCCAGGATAGTGTTTGTCTAGTAGTAGTATTCCAGGGTAGTGTTTTTCTAGTAGTAGTGTTCCAGGGTAGTGTTTGTCTAGTAGTAGTGTTCCAGGGTAGTGTTTGTCTAGTAGTAGTGTTCCAGGGTAGTGTTTGTCTAGTAGTAGTGTTCCAGGGTAGTGTTTGTCTAGTAGTAGTGTTCCAGGGTAGTGTTTGTCTAGTAGTAGTGTTCCAGCATAGTGTTTGTCTAGTAGTAGTGTTCCAGTGTAGTGTTTGTCTAGTAGTTGTATTCCAGGGTAGTGTTTGTCTAGTAGTTGTGTTCCAGGGTAGTGTTTGTCTAGTAGTAGTGTTCCAGGGTAGTGTTTGTCTAGTAGTAGTGTTCCAGGGTAGTGTTTGTCTAGTAGTAGTGTTCCAGGGTAGTGTTTGTCTAGTAGTAGTGTTCCAGGGTAGTGTTTGTCTAGTAGTAGTGTTCCAGCATAGTGTTTGTCTAGTAGTAGTGTTCCAGCATAGTGTTTGTCTAGTAGTAGTGTTCCAGTGTAGTGTTTGTCTTGTAGTAGTGTTCCAGGGTAGTGTTTGTCTAGTAGTAGTGTTACAGCATAGTGTTTGTCTAGTAGTAATGTTCCAGCAAAGTGTTTGTCTAGTAGTAGTGTTCCAAGGGTAGTGTTTGTCTAGTAGTAGTGTTCCAGGGTAGTGTTTGTCTAGTAGTAGTGTTCCAGGGTAGTGTTTGTCTAGTAGTAGTGTTCCAGCATAGTGTTTGTCTAGTAGTAGTGTTCCAGCATAGTGTTTGTCTAGTAGTAGTGTTCCAGGGTAGTGATTGTCTAGTAGTAGTGTTCCAGGGTAGTGTTTGTCTAGTAGTAGTGTTCCAGGGTAGTGTTTGTCTAGTAGTACTGTTCCAGCATAGTGTTTGTCTAGTAGTAGTGTTCCAGGATAGTGTTTGTCTAGTAGTAGTGTTCCAGGGTAGTGTTTGTCTAGTAGTAGTGTTCCAGGGTAGTGTTTGTCTAGTAGTAGTGTTCCAAGGCAGTGTTTGTCTAGTAGTAGTGTTCCAGGGTAGTGTTTGTCTAGTAGTAGTGTTCCAGGGTAGTGTTTGTCTAGTAGTAGTGTTCAAGGATAGTGTTTGTCTAGTAGTAGTGTTCCAGGATAGTGTTTGTCTAGTAGTAGTGTTCCAGGGTAGTGTTTGTCTAGTAGTAGTTTTCCAGGGTAGTGTTTGTCTAGTAGTAGTGTTCCAGGGTAGTGTTTGTCTAGTAGTAGTGTTCCAGGGTAGTGTTTGTCCAGTAGTAGTGTTCCAGGATAGTGTTTTTCTAGTAGTAGTGTTCCAGGATAGTGTTTGTCTAGTAGTAGTGTTCCAGGATGGTGTTTGTCTAGTAGTAGTGTTCCAGGGTAGTGTTTGTCTAGTAGTAGTGTTCCATGATAGTGTTTGTCTAGTAGTAGTAGTGTTCCAGCATAGTGTTTGTCTAGTAGTAGTGTTCCAGGGTAGTGTTTGTTTAGTAGTAGTGTTCCAGGGTAGTGTTTGTCTAGCAGTAGTGTTCCAGCATAGTGTTTGTCTAATAGTAGTGTTCCAAGGTAGTGTTTGTCTAGTAGTAGTGTTCCAGGGTAGTGTTTGTCTAGTAGTAGTGTTCCAGGGTAGTGTTTGTCTAGTAGTAGTGTTCCAGGATAGTGTTTGTCTAGTAGTAGTGTTCCAGGGTAGTGTTTGTCTAGTAGTAGTGTTCCAGCATAGTGTTTGTCTAGTAGTAGTGTTCCAGGGTAGTGTTTGTATAGTAGTAGTGTTCCAGGGTAGTGTTTGTCTAGTAGTAGTGTTCCAGGGTAGTGTTTGTCTAGTAGTAGTGTTCCAGGGAAGTGTTTGTCTAGTAGTAGTGTTCCAAGGTAGTGTTTGTCTAGTAGTAGTGTTCCATCATAGTGTTTGTCTAGTAGTAGTGTTCCAGGGTAGTGTTTGTCTAGTAGTAGTGTTCCAAGGTAGTGTTTGTCTAGTAGTAGTGTTCCAGGGTAGTGTTTCTCTAGTAGTAGTGTTCCAGGGTAGTGTTTGTCTAGTAGTAGTGTTCCAGGGTAGAGTGTGTCTAGTAGTAGTTTTCCAGGATAGTGTTTGTCTAGTAGTAGTGTTCCAGGGTAGTGTTTGTCTAGTAGTAGTGTTCAAGGGTAGTGTTTGTCTAGTAGTAGTGTTCCAGGATAGTGTTTGTCTATTAGTAGTGTTCCAGGGTAGTGTTTGTCTAGTAGTAGTGTTCCAGGGTAGTGTTTGTCTAGTAGTAGTGTTCCAGGGTAGTGTTTGTCTAGTAGTAGTGTTCCAGGGTAGTGTGTGTCTAGTAGTAGTGTTCCAGGATAGTGTTTGTCTAGTAGTAGTGTTCCAGGGTAGTGTTTGTCTAGTAGTAGTGTTCCAGCATAGTGTTTGTCTAGTAGTAGTGTTCCAGGGTAGTGTTTCTCTAGTAGTAGTGTTCCAGGGTAGTGTGTGTCTAGTAGTAGTGTTCCAGGATAGTGTTTGTCTAGTAGTAGTGTTCCAGGGTAGTGTGTGTCTAGTAGTAGTGTTCCAGGGTAGTGTTTGTCTAGTAGTAGTGTTCCAGGGTAGTGTTTGTCTAGTAGTAGTGTTCCAAGGTGGTGTGTGTCTAGTAGTAGTGTTCCAGGATAGTGTTTGTCTAGTAGTAGTGTTCCAGGGTAGTGTTTGTCTAGTAGTAGTGTTCCAGGGTAGTAATTGTCTAGTAGTAGTGTTCCAGGATAGTGTTTGTCTAGTAGTAGTGTTCGAGGGTAGTGTTTGTCTAGTAGTAGTGTTCCAAGGTAGTGTTTCTCTAGTAGTAGTGTTCCAGGATAGTGTTTGTCTAGTAGTAGTGTTCCAGGATAGTGTTTGTCTAGTAGTAGTGTTCCAGGATAGTGTTTGTCTAGTAGTAGTGTTCCAGGATAGTGTTTGTCTAGTAGTAGTGTTCCAGGATAGTGTTTGTCTAGTAGTAGTGTTCCAGGGTAGTGTTTGTCTAGTAGTAGTGTTCCAGGGTAATTAAGTGCCTTGATGTGTTTGGACCCCAGGAAGAGTAGCTGCTGCCTTGGCAGGAACTAATGGGGATCCATAATAAACCCCAGGAATAGTAGCTGCTGCCTTGGCAGGAACTAATGGGGATCCATAATAAACCCCAGGAAGAGTAGCTGCTGCCTTGGCAGGAACTAATGGGGATCCATAATAAACCCCAGGAAGAGTAGCTGCTGCCTTGGCAGGAACTAATGGGGATCCATAACAAACCCCAGGAAGAGTAGCTGCTGCCTTGGCAGTAACTAATGGGGATCCATAATAAACCCCAGGAAGAGTAGCTGCTTCCTTGGCAGGAACTAATGGGGATCCATTATAAACCCCAGGAAGAGTAGCTGCTGCCTTGGCAGGAACTAATGGGGATCCATAATAAACCCCAGGAAGAGTAGCTGCTGCCTTGACAGGAACTAATGGGGATCTATAATAAACCCCAGGAAGAGTAGCTGCTGCCTTGACAGGAACTAATGGGGATCCATAATAAACCCCAGGAAGAGTAACTGCTGCCTTGACAGGAACTAATGGGGATCCATAATAAACCCCAGGAAGAGTAGCTGCTGCCTTGGCAGGAACTAATGGGGATCCATACTAAACCCCAGGAAGAGTAGCTGCTGCCTTGGCAGGAACTAATGGGGATCCATAATAAACCCCAGGAAGAGTTGTTGCTGCCTTGGCAGGAACTAATAGGGATCCATAATAAACCCAAGGAAGAGTAGCTGCTGCCTAGGCATGAACTAATGGGAATCCATAATAAACCCCAGGAAGAGTAGCTGCTGCCTTGGCAGGAACTAATGGGGATCCATAATAAACCCCAGGAAGAGTAGCTGCTGCCTTGACAGGAACTAATGGGGATATATAATAAACCCCAGGAAGAGTAGCTGCTGCCTTGGCAGGAACTAACGGTGCTCCATAATAAACCCCAGGAAGAGTTGCTGCTGCCTTGGCAGGAACTAACGGGGATCCATAATAAACCCAAGGAAGAGTAGCTGCTGCCTTGGCAGGAACTAACGGGGATTCATAATAAACCCCAGGAAGAGTAGCTGCTGCCTTGGCAGGAACTAACGGGGATCCATAATAAACCCCAGGAAGAGTAGCTGCTGCCTTGGCAGGAACTAACGGGGATCCATAATAAACCCCAGGAAGAGTAGCTGTTGCCTTGGAAAGAACTAACGGGGATCCATAACAAACCCCAGGAAGAGTAACTGCTGCCTTGGCAGGAACTAATAGGGATCCATAATTACATTTACATTTTAGTCATTTAGCAGACGCTCTTATCCAGAGCGACTTACAGGAGCAATTAGGGTTTAGTGGCCTGCTCAAGGGCACATTTACGTCATTTAGCAGACGCGACTCACAAATTGGTGCATTCACCCTATAGCCAGTGGGATAACCACTTTACAATTTTTTTTTTTTGGGGGGGGGGGGGGGGTAGAAGGATTACTTTATCCTATCCCAGGTATTCCTTAAAGAGGTGGGGTTTCAAATGTCTCCGGAAGGTGGTGAGTGACTCCGCTGTCCTGGCGTCGTGAGGGAGCTTGTTCCACCATTGGGGTGCCAGAGCAGCGAACAGTTTTGACTGGGCTGAGCGGGAACTATGCTTCCGCAGAGGAAGGGGAGCCAGCAGGCCAGAGATGGATGAATGAAATGCCCTCGTTTGTGTGTAGGGACTGATCAGAGCCCGAAGGTACAGAGGTGCCGTTCCCCTCACTGCTCCATAGGCAAGCACCATGGTCTTGTAACGGATGCAAGCTTCAACTGGAAGCCAGTGGAGTGTGCGGAGGAGGGGGGTGACGTGAGAGAACTTGGGAAGGTTGAACACCAGACGGGCTGCGACGTTCTGGATGAGTTGTAGGGGTTTAATGGCACAGGCAGGGAGGCCAGCCAACAGCGAGTTGCAGTAATCCAGACGGGAGATGACAAGTGCCTGGATTAGGACCTGTGCCGCTTCCTATAAATAAACCCCAGGAAGAGTAGCTGCTGCCTTGGCAGGAACTAATGGGGATCCATAATAAACCCCAGGAAGAGTAGCTGCTGCCTTGACAGGAACTAATGGGGATCCATAATAAACCCCTGGAAGAGTAGCTGCTGCCTTGGCAGGAACTAATGGGGATCCATAATAAACCCCAGGAAGAGTAGCTGCTGCCTTGGCAGGAACTAATGGGGATCCATAATAAACCCAAGGAAGAGTAGCTGCTGCCTTGGCAGGAACTAATGGGGATCCATAATAAACCCCTGCCTTGGCAGGAACTAATGGGGATCCATGATAAACCCCAGGAACAGTAGCTGCTGCCTTGGCAGGAACTAATGGGGATCCATAATAAACCCCAGGAAGAGTAGCTGCTGCCTTGGCAGGAACTAATGGGGATCCATAATAAACCCCAGGAAGAGTAGCTGCTGCCTTGGCAGGAACTAATGGGGATCCATAATAAACCCCAGGAAGAGTAGCTGCTGCCTTGGCAAGAACTAACGGGGATCCATAATAAACCCCAGGAAGAGTAGCTGCTGCCTTGGCAGGAACTAATGGGGATCCATAATAAACCCCAGGAAGAGTAGCTGCTGCCTTGTCAGGAACTAATGGGGACCCATAATCCATATAAATCCATAATCACAGCTCAGAGAATGTAATGGACCCGGCCTGCACCAATCATAGCTTAGAGAATGTATTTGCCTTGGCCTCCACCAATTTACCTCTCTCTCTCCCTCTCTCTCTCTCTCTCTCTCTCTCTCTCTCTCTCTCTTTCTCTCCCATCAGCGAGGCGGAGCGATCAGAGTCATTATGATGCTGTTTAGTTCTCAGAGCTCCTGTGAAGAGGCAGAGGGGGCCAGATGCATAAAACGCGGTGGAAATCGAAGAACTCATCAAGCTCATTCATCTTGGTGGATGTGAAGGCACCAACGCCAAGCGCAGGATTACACACACACCCCACGGATACTCTCCTCACACCCAATCAATCATATCACATAGCAGGCTGAATCAGAGCCATTGAGAATAGATTTGGGCCTATCAATAACGTGGCTGTCCCTTCTCTGTCCAGACCGGCTGTGTTTCTACCTCATTACAGCCGGATCAGAATCCAACTGTTCTCTCTCTCTCTCTCTCTCTCTCTCTCTCTCTCTCTCTCTCTCTCTCTCTCTCTCTCTCTCTCGCTCTCTCTCTCTCTCTCTCTCTCTCTCTCTCTCTCTCTTTCTTTCTTGCTCCCCTGTCTCTCTCTCTCTCTCCCCTGTCTCTCTATCGCTTTCTCTCTCTCTCTCTCTCTCTCTCTCTCTCTCTCTCTCTCTCTCTCTCTCTCTCTCTCTCTCTCTCTCTCTCTCTCTCTATCTTTCTTTCTCTCTCTCTCTCTCTCTCTCTCTCTCTCTCTCTCTCTTCCTCTCTCTCTCTCTCTCTCTCTCTCTCTCTCTCTCTCTCTCTCTCTCTCTCTCTCTCTCTGTCTCTCTCTCTCTCTCTCTCTCCTGGGCAGCAGCCAGCTAGAGGATACCTTCTGGCACAATATCAAACAGGTAGTTGAGGCGATTTATGGGGAGTTGTGTCACCCCAGCCGCACTGCAAATTGAGGGAAGAAAGAGATGTAAGTCGATACCTCCCAAATACTAGATCTCAGTGAGAGATTCCAAAACATGGCAGGAGTGTTTAAGACACAGAGCGGAGAGAGGAATGGAGGGAGAGAGAGATGGGGAGAGAGAAAGGGAGAGAGAGAGAGGGGAAGAGAGAGGGAGGGAGGGAGTGAGAGATGGGGAGAGAGAAAGAGAGGGAGGGAGAGCGAGAGAGAGAAGTTTCTTCTCACTTTTGTTTATTGTTTATTTCACTTACTTTGGCAATGTAAACATGTGTTTCCCATGCCAATAAATTGAATTGAATTGAGATGAAGAGAGAGATGGGGAGAGAGCGAAAGCGAAAGCGAGAAGGCCAGAGTATGTTCCGCTACAGGCGTCAAATGAAAGCTTATGTTTCAGTGAGGTGGATTGATAAAGGAAACAGTTACAGAGAAACCGACCGCAAAGTCATGACGATTACCACATTCACAACTTTTGGACCTGAGTAGAGAAAATAGTGGACAATGTAAGTCCTATGATACGCTATAAGCATGGTATACAGCCCTAATAATGCACCATACACATGGTACAACCCAACACTGGAGGAGATACAGGCCATGTGACAAGAGATGACACCTTCAACAGAGGAGAGGAGTAGAGGAGTAGAGGAGTAGAGGTGGAGAGGAGGACAGGAGGAGAGGAGAGGAGGAGAGGAGGAGAGGAGGAGAGGAGGAGAGGAGGAGAGGAGGAGAGGAGGGTTTCACCTGATGGGTTTCACCTCCTCACTCAAAGGTTTTCAGAACCCCTCCCAACCTCCTCCTCCTCCTCCCCTGTCCCGCTGACCCCTGACCCCCTCCTGCAGTCACCTGCTGCCATGACGGTGGCTGACCTCCCTGCTCAGCGGAAAATCGCAACCATTTAGAAACGCTCCCTAAAGCTGGGCAGGTCAATGTGCTGCATAACTGACACATACCTAACCCTAACCCTAACCCATACATACGTTCTGCCGCTCACAGCCAGGGCTGGTTACACAGGGAGATGGGTTTGCCCATCAGAGTCTAAGCTAAATGGAATTGTTTTAAGAAAGTCATACCAAGGATCATTTAGCTATTTTGGGCCTTACTGCTATTAGCCCATACAAACGCATTGAATAAGAGATTCAGTACATGGAAAAACAGATAGTCCCCCTGAAAAATCACAAGGAACGTTGTTCTGAAGTGTCTGTCCTATATCTGAGAGATATAAGAAAGATCAGGAAACATTAGTTATTTTACATGTATTTAACACCTTATTTTTGGAACTAAACAGTCTCCACATACACTACCAGTCAAAAGTTTGGACACACCTACTCATTCAAGGGTTTTTCTTTATTTTATTACTTTATATGTTCTACATTGTAGAATAATAATGAAGACATCAAAACTATGAAATAACACATATGGAATCATGTAGTAACCATAAAAGTGTTAATCAAATCAAAATATATTTGATATATTTGAGATTCTTCAAATAGCCACCCTTTGCCTTGATGACAGCTTTGCACACTCTTGGCATTCTCTCAACCAGCTTCATGAGGTAGTCACCTGGAATGTATTTCAATTAACAGGTGTGCCTTCTTAAAAGTTAATTTGTGGAATTTCTTTCCTTAATGCGTTTGAGCCAATCAGTTGTGTTGTGCCAAGGTAGAGGGGGGGGGGGGTGTATACAGAAGATAGCCCTACTTGGTAAAATACCAAGTCCATATTATGTCAAGAACAGCTCAAATAAGCAAAGAGAAACGACGGTCCATCATTACTTTAAGGTGTGAAGGTCAGTCAATCCGGAAAATGTAAAGAACTTTGAAAGTTTCTTCAAGTGCAGTCGCAAAAAAACATCAAGCGCTATGATGAAACTGGCTCTCATGAGGACCGCCACAGGAAAGGAAGACCCAGAGTTACCTCTGCTGCAGAGGATAAGTTCATTCGAGTTACAAGCCTCAGAAATTGCAGCCCAAATAAATGCTTCACAGAGTTCAAGTAACAGACACATCTCAAAATCAACTGTTCAGAGGAGACTGTGTGAATCAGGCCTTCACGGTCGAATTGCTGCATAGAAACCACTACTAAAGGACACCAATAAGAGGAAGGAGACCTGCTTGGGCCAAGAAACACGAGCAATGGACATCAGACTGGTGGAAATGTGTCCTTTGGTCTGGAGTCCAAATTTGAGATTTTTGGTTCAAACCGGCGTGTCTTTGTGAGACGCGGTGTGGGTGAATGGATGATCTACGCATGTGTAGTTCCCACCGTAAAGCATGGAGGAGGAGGTGTTATGGTGGGGGGTTGCTTTGCTGGTGACACTGTCTGTGATTTATTTAGAATTCAAGGCATATATACTGTATGTAATGTATGCTATAGTGTGTAAACTTTATGTATGTTATAGTATATACAGCGCATTTGGAAAGTATTCAGACCCCTTGACTTGTTCCACATTTTGTTACATTACAGCCTTATTCTAAAATAGATTTTTCCTTTTAAAATCCTCATCAATACACACACAATATTTCATAATGACAAAGCAAAAAACGTTTTTTAGAAATGTTTGCAAATGGATTACTGTCACGATCGTTATAAAGAGTAGACCAATGCGCAGCGTTAGTTGCGAACATACTTAACTTTATTATCTTTAGTGATAATATAACAACAAAACAATAAACAAAACGTGCAGTCCTACGGTTAACACAGAAACAACCAAACGGAAACAAGATCCCACAAACACTAAGGGAAACAGACTGTTTAAATATGGCTCCCAATCAGAGACAACCAGCAACAGCTGACACTCGTTGCCTCTGATTGGGAGCCACTCGGGCCAACATAGAAATACCACACAGAACATAAACACATAGAATTTACACACCCTGGCTCAACATATAGAGTCCCCAGAGCCAGGGTGTGACAATTACAAATAAAAACAGAAATGCCTTATTTACATAAGTATTAAGACCCTTTGCTATGAGACTCGAAATTGAGCTCAGGTACATCATGTTTCCATTGATCATCCTTGAGATGTTTCTACATAAATATAAACACTATGGGACCTTGCAGCCGTCATACCGCTCAGGAAGGAGACGCGTTCTGTCTCCTAGAGATTAACATACTTTGGTGAGAAAAGTGCAAATCAATCCCAGAACAACAGCAAAGGACCTTGTGAAGATGCTGGAGGAAACAGGTACAAAAGTATCTATACCCACAGTAAAACGAGTCCTATATCGACATAACCTGAAAGGCCGCTCAGCAAGGAAGAAGCCACTGCTCCAAAACCGCCAATAAAAAGCCTGACTACGGTTTGCAACTGCACATGGGGACAAAGATTGTACTATTTGGAGAAATGTCCTCTGGTCTGATGAAACAAAAATAGAACTGTTTGGCCATAATGACCATCGTTATGTTTGGAGGAAAAAGGGGGTGCTTGCAAGCCGAAGAACACCATCCCAACCGTGAAGCACGGGGGTGGCAGCATCATGCTGTGGGGGTGCTTTGCTGCAGGAGGGACTGATGGCACTTCACAAAATAGATGGCATCATGAGGAAGGAAAATTATGTGGATATATTGAAGCAACATCTCAAGACATCAGTCAGGAAGTTAAAGCTTGGTCGCAAATGGGTCTTCCAAATGGACAATGACCCCAAGCATACTTCCAAAGTTGTGGCAAAATAGCTTAAGGACAACAAAGTCAAGGTATTGGAGTGGCCATCAGAAAATGTTTGGGCAGAACTGAAAAAGCGTGTGCGAGCAAGGAGACCTACAAACCTGACTCAGTTACACCAGCTCTGTCAGGAGGAATTGTCCAAAATTCAGCCAACTTATTGTGGGAAGCCTGTGGAAGGCTACCCGAAATGTTTGACCCCCAAGTTAAACAATTTAAAGGCAATGCTTCTGACCCACTGGGAATGTGATGAAAGAAATAAAAGCTTAAATAAGTCATTCTCTCTACTATTATTCTGACATTTCACGTTCTTAAAATAATGTGCTTATTCTAACTGACCTAAGACAGGGAAGTTTTACTAGGATTAAATGTCAGGAATTGTGAAAAACTGAGTTTAAATGCATTTGGCTAAGGTGTATGTAAACTTCTGACTTCAACTGTATACTTTAGATATGTTCTAGCAGCAGGAAACCATCTTGTCATATGGGATACATACATCCTGACCAGGAACAAAGGCCTTTCCCAACGAGACCCTTGGGCTTTCCTGAGAGATCTTAAACACACCGAACATTTATGCTGCTTTAAATGTATTTTTTACATCTTCCCCTTGATATTTTGTCATTGGAATGAATGTTGTTTGCCAGAACAATTCAACTCTCTATTGTGAATAGCTTTTAAGTACCCAATGGGGATTCAGCAGTCTGGGTATTATGTTTCTTCATGGAATTTATGACGCACTGTGAGAGGCTGAATGGATGTAAACACTAGACCACGTCGCTGTGAAAGCTTTCTAAAAGTGTACAATCTAAATGTTATGTTTCCATGCTCTGTTTATTTAGGGGTGTTGTTGAAACGACCGGATGATTCTAGTCTTTATAGGGTTAAAACCTCATTCTGTTTCCCAACATCCTCCTCTCTCTCCTGAGGGTTAGGGTTAGGGTTAGGGTTAGGGTCAGGGTTAGTACCACTCATAGTCCAGAACATCCTCCTCTCTCTCCTGAGGGTTAGGGTTAGGGTTAGGGTTAGGGTTAGTACCACTCATAGTCCAGAACATCCTCCTCTCTCTTCTGAGGGTTAGGGTTAGGGTTAGGGTTAGTACCACTCATAGTTCAGAACATCCTCCTCTCTCTCCTGAGGGTTAGGGTTAGGGTTAGGGTTAGTACCACTCATAGTTCAGAACATCCTCCTCTCTCTCCTGAGGGTTAGGGTTAGGGTTAGGGTTAGGGTTAGTACCACTCATAGTCCAGAACATCCTCCTCTCTCTCCTGAGGGTTAGGGTTAGGGTTAGGGTTAGTACCACTCATAGTTCAGAACATCCTCCTCTCTCTAATGAGGGTTAGGGTTAGGGTTAGGGTTAGGGTTAGGGTTAGTACCACTCATAGTCCAGAACATCCTCCTCTCTCTCCTGAGGGTTAGGGTTAGGGTTAGGGTTAGGGTTAGGGTTAGGGTTAGGGTTAGGGTTAGTACCAATCATAGTCCAGAACATCCTCCTCTCTCTCCTGAGGGTTAGGGTTAGGGTTAGGGTTAGGGTTAGTACCACTCATAGTCCAGAACATCCTCCTCTCTCTCCCGAGGGTTAGGGTTAGGGTTAGGGTCAGGGTTAGTACCACTCATAGTCCAGAACATCCTCCTCTCTCTCCTGAGGGTTAGGGTTAGGGTTAGGGTTAGTACCACTCATAGTTCAGAACATCCTCCTCTCTCTCCTGAGGGTTAGGGTTAGGGTTAGGGTTAGGGTTAGGGTTAGTACCACTCATAGTCCAGAACATCCTCCTCTCTCTCCTGAGGGTTAGGGTTAGGGTTAGGGTTAGGGTTAGGGTTAGGGTTAGGGTTAGTACCACTCATAGTCCAGAACATCCTCCTCTCTCTCCTGAGGGTTAGGGTTAGTACCACTCATAGTCCAGAACATCCTCCTCTCTCTCCTGAGGGTTAGGGTTAGGGTTAGGGTTAGGGTTAGTACCACTCATAGTCCAGAACATCCTCCTCTCTCTCCTGAGGGTTAGGGTTAGGGTTAGGGTTAGGGTTAGGGTTAGTACCACTCATAGTCCAGAACATCCTCCTCTCTCTCCTGAGGGTTAGGGTTAGGGTTAGGGTTAGGGTTAGGGTTAGTACCACTCATAGTCCAGAACATCCTCCTCTCTCTCCTGAGGGTTAGGGTTAGGGTTAGGGTTAGTACCACTCATAGTCCAGAACATCCTCCTCTCTCTCCTGAGGGTTAGGGTTAGGGTTAGGGTTAGGGTTAGTACCACTCATAGTCCAGAACATCCTCCTCTCTCTCCTGAGGGTTAGGGTTAGGGTTAGGGTTAGGGTTAGGGTTAGGGTTAGGGTTAGTACCACTCATAGTCCAGAACATCCTCCTCTCTCTCCTGAGGGTTAAGGTTAGGGTTAGGGTTAGGGTTAGGGTTAGTACCACTCATAGTCCAGAACATCCTCCTCTCTCTCCTGAGGGTTAGGGTTAGGGTTAGGGTTAGGGTTAGTACCACTCATAGTCCAGAACATCCTCCTCTCTCTCCTGAGGGTTAGGGTTAGGGTTAGGGTTAGGGTTAGGGTTAGGGTTAGGGTTAGGGTTAGGGTTAGTAGTACCACTCATAGTCCAGAACATCCTCCTCTCTCTCCTGACGGCGAAAATATAGTTGTTTCTGTAGCTGAGTGTTTCAACCACCTTTAGTTCTAAATGATCTCAGATTCTCTGATGAGGATTCACTGATTCAATCAACATTTACAGCTAATGGCCGTCTTAGGGAAGCTTAACCTTTTGTGCCAATTCCCATGAAATATGACGATATTCCTTCCATTTGTTCTCCATGTGAGATTAGTCCCGGTCAGTGGATCAAAGGGCCGGTGCGGAGAGTTGCATGTGAATCGACCGACCTGCCCAGTGACATCCACAATGTACAATGAAATATTAAATATCACAAATAAATGGACTTGAAAAACTAAGGGAGAATAGGATGATTTTCACACCGAAACATCGACAAATCTAGTTGTTTCAAGTAATTATTATTAAGTAACTGGATCCACATACTTTTTTTGTCCACTCAACTTTCTGGCCCAATTGTTACCTGAACAAAACAAAACAAATTCAGTCAATTTAGAAATATGTGTTTGTTCAATTTGTCTCACATGAATTAATACTTGGGCATCTAAAAACGATGTTCAACTGGTTACAGTGTTTTCAATGTACATTTTTGATAGATGTTGACATACATGATTACATTGTGCATGTTCATTTATGCAGTAATTATTATTCAACATGTCCTCATTTGGGATTTGAACTCATAACCTCTTGGTTCATGGCATTCATATCTACGCCACCACGTCTGTGTCAGTTATCAGTTAATCTGACTATCAAATCAATCTAATCAAATAAAATGATATTTGTCACATGCGCCGAATACAACAGGTGTAGACTTCACTGTGAAATGCTACTAGTGTTTTCCCAACAATGCAGATTTAAAAAGTAAGAAAATTACTGAGTCAACGTGCAGGGGTACCAGGTAGTAATGAGGCTATATACAAGGACTACCAGTACTGAGTCAATGTGCAGGGTTACCAGGTAGTTGAGGTAATTGAGGTAATATCTAGGTGTAGGTAGGGGTAAAAGTGACAATCAGGATAGATAATAAACAGCAGTATTTGTGGAATGTGTGTGTGTGTGTGTGTGTGTGTGTGTGTGTGCGTGCATGCGTGTTTGTGTGTGTGTGTTTGTGTGTGTGTGTTGACGATCCTCAAAACTTTCTACAGCTGCACCATCGAGAGCATTTTGACTGGCTGCATCACCGCTTGGTATGGCAACTAATTGGCATCCGACAGCAAGGTGTTACAGAGGGTAGTGCGTACGGCCCAGTACTGGGGCCAAGCTCCCTACCATCCAGGACTTCTAAACCAGATGGTGTCAGAAGAAGGCCCTACAAATTCTCAAAGACTCCATCCACCCAAGTCCTAGACTGTTCTCTCTGCTACCGCACTGCAAGTCTGGAACCAATAGGATCCTGAACAGCTTCTACCCCCAAACCATAAGACTGCTTAATCAATAGTTAGGTAAATAGTTGACCAAATAGAACCTGAGTGGCGCAGTGGTCTAAGGCACTGCATCGCAGTGTTAACTGTGCCACTAGAGATCCTGGTTCGAATCCAGGCTCTGTCGCAACCGGGCGCGATCGGGAGACTCATGGGCGGCGTACAATTGGCCCAGCACCGTCCAGGATAGGGGAGGGAATGTCCGGCAGGGATGTAGCTCAGTTGATAGAGCATGGTGTTTGCAACACCAGGGTTGTGGGTTCGATTCCCATGGGGGGCCAGTATAATTTTTTTTATATACATATAAATAAAAAATGTATTCACTAACTTTAAGTCGCTCTGGATAAGAGCGTCTGCTAAAATGTTAAATGTAAATAGCTACACGGACTGTCTGCATTCACCCTTTTTGCAAAAACTTTTTTTTTTACTCATCACATACGCTGCTGCTACTGTCTATTATCTATCCAGTTGTCTAGTCCCTTTACCCCTACAGACAGTATACTGCTGCTACTGTCTATTATCTATCCTGTTGTCTAGTCCCTTTACCCCTACAGACAGTATACTGCTGCTACTGTCTATTATCTATCCTGTTGCCTAGTCACTTTACCCCTACCTACAGTATACTGCTGCTACTCTCTATTATATATCCTGTTGCCTAGTCCCTTTACCCCTACAGACAGTATACTGCTGCTACTGTCTATTATCTATCCTGTTGTCTAGTCACTTTACCCCTACCTACAGTATACTGCTGCTACTGTCTATTATCTATCCTGTTGCCTAGTCCCTTTACCCCTACCTACAGTATACTGCTGCTACTGTCTATTATCTATCCTGTTGTCTAGTCCCTTTACCCCTACAGACAGTATACTGCTGCTACTGTCTATTATCTATCCTGTTGTCTAGTCACTTTACCCCTACCTACAGTATACTGCTGCTACTGTCTATTATCTATCCTGTTGTCTAGTCACTTTACCCCTACCTACAGTATACTGCTGCTACTGTCTATTATCTATCCTGTTGTCTAGTCACTTTACCCCTACCTACAGTATACTGCTGCTACTGTCTATTATCTATCCTGTTGTCTAGTCCCTTTACCCCTACCTACAGTATACTGCTGCTACTGTCTATTATCTATCCTGTTGTCTAGTCACTTTACCCCTACCTACAGTATACTGCTGCTACTGTCTATTATCTATCCTGTTGTCTAGTCACTTTACCCCTACCTACAGTATACTGCTGCTACTGTCTATTATCTATCCTGTTGTCTAGTCACTTTACCCCTACCTACAGTATACTGCTGCTACTGTCTATTATCTATCCTGTTGTCTAGTCCCTTTACCCCTACCTACAGTATACTGCTGCTACTGTCTATTATCTATCATGTTGTCTAGTCACTTTACCCCTACCTACAGTATACTGCTGCTACTGTCTATTATCTATCCTGTTGTCTAGTCACTTTACCCCTACCTACAGTATACTGCTGCTACTGTCTATTATCTATCCTGTTGTCTAGTCACTTTACCCCTACCTACAGTATACTGCTGCTACTGTCTATTATCTATCCTGTTGTCTAGTCCCTTTACCCCTACCTACAGTATACTGCTGCTACTGTCTATTATCTATCCTGTTGTCTAGTCACTTTACCCCTACCTACAGTATACTGCTGCTACTGTCTATTATCTATCCTGTTGTCTAGTCACTTTACCCCTACCTACAGTATACTGCTGCTACTGTCTATTATCTATCCTGTTGTCTAGTCCCTTTACCCCTACCTACAGTATACTGCTGCTACTGTCTATTATCTATCCTGTTGTCTTGTCACTTTACCCCTACCTACAGTATACTGCTGCTACTGTCTATTATCTATCCTGTTGCCTAGTCACTTTACCCCTACCTACAGTATACTGCTGCTACTGTCTATTATCTATCCTGTTGTCTAGTCCCTTTACCCCTACCTACAGTATACTGCTGCTACTGTCTATTATCTATCCTGTTGCCTAGTCACTTTACCCCTACCTACAGTATACTGCTGCTACTGTCTATTATCTATCCTGTTGTCTAGTCACTTTATCCCTACCTACAGTATACTGCTGCTACTGTCTATTATCTATCCTGTTGTCTAGTCACTTTACCCCTACCTACAGTATACTGCTGCTACTGTCTATTATCTATCCTGTTGTCTAGTCACTTTACCCCTACCTACAGTATACTGCTGCTACTGTCTATTATCTATCCTGTTGCCTAGTCCCTTTACCCCTACCTACAGTATACTGCTGCTACTGTCTATTATCTATCCTGTTGTCTAGTCCCTTTACCCCTACCTACAGTATACTGCTGCTACTGTCTATTATCTATCCTGTTGTCTAGTCACTTTACCCCTACCTACAGTATACTGCTGCTACTGTCTATTATCTATCCTGTTGTCTAGTCACTTTACCCCTACCTACAGTATACTGCTGCTACTGTCTATTATCTATCCTGTTGCCTAGTCCCTTTACCCCTACCTACAGTATACTGCTGCTACTGTCTATTGTCTATCCTTTTGCCTAATTACTTTATTCCTAGTTATATGTACTATACATATCTACCTCAAACCTCGTACCCCTGCACATCGACTCCTACTGGTACCCTCTGTATACAGCCAAGTTATCATACTGGTACCCTGTGTATATAGCCAAGTTATCATACTGGTACCCTGTGTATATAGCCAAGTTATCATACTGGTACCCCGTGTATATAGCCAAGTTATCATACTGGTACCCTGTGTATATAGCCAAGTTATCATACTGGTACCCTGTGTATATAGCCAAGTTATCATACTGGTACCCTGTGTATATAGCCAAGTTATCATACTGGTACCCTGTGTATATAGCCAAGTTATCATACTGGTACCCTGTGTATATAGCCAAGTTATCATACTGGTACCCTGTGTATATAGCCAAGTTATCATACTGGTACCCCGTGTATATAGCCAAGTTATCATACTGGTACCCCGTGTATATAGCCAAGTTATCATACTGGTACCCTGTGTATATAGCCAAGTTATCATACTGGTACCCTGTGTATATAGCCAAGTTATCGTCACTCATTGTGTATTTATTATTACTTTTATTATTACTTGTTTTACTTTTCCATTATGTATCTATTTTCTTTCTCTCTGTTGGGAAGGGCCCAGTTAGTCTACAGCATGTGACAAACACATTTTGATTTGATTTTTGATTTGATTTAACGATGAGCTTTGTGGGCACTATGGTGTTGAACACTGAGCTGTAGTCAATGAACAGCATTCTCACATAGGTATTCCTCTTGTCCAGGTGGGAGAAGGCTGTGTGGAGTGCAATAGAGATTGCATCGTCTGTGGATCAATCAGGGCGGTACGCGAATTGGGTCCAGGGTGTCTGGGATGATGGTGTCGATGTGAGCCATGGCCAGCCTTTCAAAGCATTGCAATGCTACTTATGTGAGTGCTATGTGACTGTAGTTATTTAGGCAAGTTACATTTGACTTCTTAGGAACAGGGACAATGGAGGTCTGCCTGAAACATGTTGGGGTTACAATCTGGGACAAGGAGATGTTTAAAATGTCCATGAAGATACTTACCAGTAGGTCTGCGCATGCTCTGAGAACGTGCCCTGGTATTTCCATCTGGCCCAGCGGCCTTGCGAGTGTCAACCTGTTTAAAAGTCTTACTCACATCGGCCACAGAGAGTGAGATAACACAGTCGTCTGGGACAGCAATTAATCAGAGAGGCAACAAAGACACCAAAGATAACCCTGAAGGAGCTGCAAAGCTCCACAGCGGAGATTGGAGTCCATAAGACCACTTTAAGCCACAGAGCTGGGCTTTACGGAAGAGTGGCCAGAAAAAAGCCATTGCTTAAAGAAAAAAACACGTTTGATGTTGGCCAAAAGGCATGTGTGAGACTCCCCAAACATATGGAAGAAGGTACTCTGGTCAGATGAGACTAAAATTGAGCTTTTTGGCCATCAAGGAAAACGCTATGTCTGGTGCAAACCCAACACCTCTCATCACCCCGAGAACACCATCCCCACAGGGAAGCATGATTGTGGCAGCATCATGCTGTGGGGATGTTTTTCATCGGCAGGGACTGGGAAACTGGTCAGAATTGAAGGAATGATGGATGGCGCTAAATACAGGGAAATTCTTGAGGGAAACCTGTTTCAGTCTTCCAGAGATTTGAGACTGGAACAGAGGTTCACCTAAAGCAACACTTGAGTGGTTTAAGGGGAAACATTTAAATGTCTTGGAATGGCCTAGTCAAAGCCCAGACCTCAATCCAATTGAGAATCTGTGGTAAGATTGCGGTACACCAGCGGAACCCATCCAACTTGATCCACAGCTCCAGAATGTGTTGAATATCACAGCTCCAGAATGTGTTGAATATTACAGCTCCAGAATGTGTTGCATATTACAGCTCCAGAATGTGTTGAATATCACTGCTCCAGAATGTGTTGAATATTACAATATTAATCACAGCTCCAGAATGTGTTGAATATCACAGCTCCAGAATGTGTTGAATATCACAGCTCCGGAATGTGTTGAATATCACAGCTCCAGAATGTGTTGCATATCACAGCTCCAGAATGTGTTGCATATCACAGCTCCAGAATGTGTTGAATATCACAGCTCCAGAATGTGTTGAATATTACAGCTCCAGAATGTGTTGAATATTACAATATTAACCACAGCTCCAGAATGTGTTGCATATTACAGCTCCAGAATGTGTTGAAAATCACAGCTCCAGAATGTGTTGAATATTACAATATTAATCACAGCTCCAGAATGTGTTGCATATCACAGCTCCAGAATGTGTTGAATATTACATCTCCAAAATGTGTTGAATATTAAAATATTAATCACAGCTCCAGAATGTGTTGCATATCACAGCTCCAGAATGTGTTGAATATCACAGCTCCAGAATGTGTTGCATATCACAGCTCCAGAATGTGTTGAATATTACAATATTAATCACAGCTCCAGAATGTGTTGCATATCACAGCTCCAGAATGTGTTGAATATTACAGCTCCAGAATGTGTTGCATATCACAGCTCCAGAATGTGTTGAATATCACAGCTCCGGAATGTGTTGAATATCACAGCTCCAGAATGTGTTGCATATCACAGCTCCAGAATGTGTTGCATATCACAGCTCCAGAATGTGTTGAATATCACACTCCAGAATGTGTTGAATATCACAGCTCCAGAATGTGTTGAATATTACAATATTAATCACAGCTCCAGAATGTGTTGCATATCACAGCTCCAGAATGTGTTGAATATTACAGCTCCAGAATGTGTTGAATATTACAATATTAATCACAGCTCCAGAATGTGTTGCATATCACAGCTCCAGAATGTGTTGAATATTACAACTCCAGAATGTGTTGCATATCACAGCTCCAGAATGTGTTGAATATCACAAATCCAGAATGTGTTGCATATCACAGCTCCAGAATGTGTTGAATATTACAGCTCCAGAATGTGTTGCATATCACAGCTCCAGAATGTGTTGAATATCACAGCTCCAGAATGTGTTGAATATCACAGCTCCAGAATGTGTTGCATATCACAGCTCCAGAATGTGTTAAATATTACAGCTCCAGAATGTGTTGAATATCACAGCTCCGGAATGTGTTGAATATCCCTTCTGACTTCAAAAGGGCCAGAGTCGCTCCCCTCCTCAAGAAACCAAAACTCGACTCATCTGACGTCAAGAACTCCAGACTTATTTTCTTTCCAAAACACTTGAGTGTCTCTGATCAACTCTCTCGTTATCTTTCTCAGAACAATCTTCTTGACCCTAACCAGTCAGGCTTCAATTTATTTTTAATTATTTATTTTTGTCATTTAGCAGACGCTCTTATCCAGAGCGACTTACAGGAGCAATTAGGGTTAAGTGCCTTGCTCAAGGGCACATCGACAGATTTTTCACCTAGTCGGCTCGGGGATTAGAACCAGCGACCTTTCGGTTACTGGCACAACGCTCTTACCCACTAAGCTACCTGCCGCCCCTTCAAGATGGGTCACTTAACCAAGACTGCTCACTTATAGACCTTTATAAAATATGCACATTTTCTCTAACACTAAACATACAAATATGTATTTTACAGTTATAAGGAAGGTGAAATCTCATTTGATTATAGTACATTTAGAAAGCATGTAAGTCATTTCAAACCTTATTCATACAGTTTTGTTGAATAGGAAATAAATTGTGTAAAATGTTTCATATTTTTGTATTTTTATGATATTTGTACTCTGTACTCAAAAGTTACTACACCTCAACAGTAACTACTTTAACCTTTCAGTATGCAGCATTACAAGTTATTGTTTAAGGCCCTCTCATGATATATCAATACTTTTGGGGATTACGTAGATTACACTTTTGATTATATTTAGTTACATTTAACTGGTTTTAAGTCCCATGAGGGAGAGGACACGTGCCGTGTTACAGCGATCAATCTACACCCACTCCCAGGTTCCAGGTGATTTCTCATGACTAGGATTTCCCAGAGAGGAAGTTAGAATTGCCATTAGGCAAGTGGGACCATTTCCAGCTTTCAACTTCCGGGTTATTCCGGCCGAAAGGGCGTCACAGAGATTCCAGGCATATCCAGCCATGAGCTCATCTCATCTGGCTACAGATGTACTCGGCTTATCTCTGCAACTCCCAGACGATAGCATCCCTTTTTCTGGGAGAAGATGTCTTTCTCCCAGATGTATTTCTCCCAGATGTCTTTCTCCCAGAGGGAAGGAAATGCTCCGGTTTCGGCTTCGCCAGCTATGGGCGTCTCCGACCAGGCTGTTCCTGCTTCCTTGGCCCCTATGCAGCCGGGCCCCTTTCTCGGCTGCTGTGACCAAAGACCCGGCACCGGCGGCTATCCAGTCGGATTTACAACCATACGCAGGCTACGGCGTATCCTTTTCATAGCAGAGTTTATTGGTAGCATTGAGCATTTGCCGCGATGATTTGCTCCATGTTTACCCCCAGGAGAAGAGAGCTGATAAATTACGCACCTTAGAGTCGCAGCTGCGGTTAGCCGTCATTCCACGTTGATTATAACATTATCATTCAGTTCAGTTCAAATCTGGTCTGATTTATTGTAAATGCTCATTGACGGATAATCTCCTGTGGCTATTCATGGAGAACACTGAACCATATATGACCCGTTTCAGGAACCTAGGCTTACAGTTGAAGTTGGAAGTTTACATACACTTAGGTTGGAGTCATTAAAACTTGTTTTTCAACCACTCCACAAATTTCTTGTTAATAAACTATAGTTTTGGCAAGTCGGTTAGGACATCTACTTTGTGCATGACACAAGTCATTTTTCCAACAATTGTTTACAGACAGATTATTTCACTTATAATTCACTGTATCACTATTCCAGTGGGTCAGAAGTTTACATACACTAAGTTGACTGTGCCTTTAAACAGCGTGGGAAATTCCAGAAAATGATGTCATGGCTTTAGAAGCTTCTGATAGGCTAATTGTCATAATTTGAGTCAATTGGAGGTGTACCTGTGGACGTATTTCAAGGCCTACCTTCAAACTCAGTGCCTCTTTGCTTGACATCATGGGAAAATAAAAAGCAATCAGCCAAGATCTCAGAAAACTATTTGTAGACCTCCGCAAGTCTGGTTCATCCTTGGGAGCAATTTCCAAAAGCCTGAAGGTACCACGTTCATCTGTACAAACAATAGTACGCAAGTATAAAGACTATGGGACCACGCAGCCGTCATGCCGCTCAGGCAGGAGACGCGTTCTGTCTCCTAGAGATGAACGTACTTTGGTGCGAAAAGTGCAAATCAATCCCGGAACAACAGCAAATGACCTTGTGAAGATGCTGGAGAAAACAGGTACAAAAGTATCTATATCCACAGTAAAACAAGTCCTATATCGACATAACCTGAAAGGCCACTCAGCAAGAAAGAAGCCACTGCTCCAAAACCGCCATAAAAAAGCCAGACTACGGTTTGCAATTGCACATGGGGACAAAGATCGTACTTTTTGGAGAAATGTCCTCTGGTCTGATGAAACAAAAATAGAACTGTTTGGCCATAATGACCATCGTTATGTTTAGAGGAAAAAGGGGAATGCTTGCAAGCCGAAGAACACCATCCCAACCGTGAAGCACGGGGTGGCAGCATCATGCTGTGGGGGTGCTTTGCTGCAGGACGGACTGGTGCACTTCACAAAATAGATGGCATCATGAGGAAGGAAAATTATGTGGATATATTGAAGCAACATCTCAAGACATCAGCCAGGAAGTTAAAGCTTGGTCAAAAATGGGTCTTCCAAATGGATAATGACCCCAAGCATACTTCCAATGTTGTGGCAAAATGGCTTAAGGACAAAAAAGTCAAGGTATTGGAGTAGCCATCACAAAGCCCTGACCTCAATCCTATAGAAAATTTGTGAGCAGAACTGAAAAAGCATGTGCGAGCAAGGAGGCCTACAAACCTGACTCAGTTACACCAGCCCTGTCAGGAGGAATGGGCCAAAATTCACCCAACTTATTGTGGGAAGCTTGTGGAAGGCTACCCAGAAATGTTTGACCCCCAAGTTAAACAATTTAAAGGCAATGCTATCAAATACTAATTGAGTGTATGTAAACTTGAAATAAATAAATATAAAATAATAAAATAAATAATAATAATGAAATAATAAAAGCTGAAATAAATCATTCTCTCTACTATTATTCTAACATTTCAAATTCTTAGAATAAAGTGTTGATCCTAACTGACCTAAGACAGGGATTTTTTACTAGGATTAAATGTCAGGAATTGTGATATACTGAGTTTAAATATATTTGGCTAAGGTGTATGTAAACTTCCAACTTCAACTGTATGTCGCATGTCACTACTTCACAGGAGAGGGATTTGAACATATATATATATATATTTTTTTTTATCTAAATGTTTTTTTGTTGTTGCAGAAATGCCTTCTGGGACAGGTGAACGTTCATGTGCCTTAATAACAAACTTGCATGTCATCTGTATATACGAATACAATTGTTAAATTACGAGCCTAGTTGGTTAAGCCATGAAAAAAGACAGGAACCTTCCCGCTAGCCATGATTAGCTGAGATAATGGATGGGCTGGAAATGCCGAGAGATGAGTTCGGATTGGTCTGCTACGTAGCATGCTTCTGTCTATAGCATGAGCTGCTCAGTATGTGTAGATAATCCTTGCTACCGTGGCTTTTTAGAAATATATGCTCTCAACAACATTGCTGTCCTGCAGGCGCTATCGACAAATATCAGTGGGAAAAAGTTGTGATGGACTACTGCACACGGTCAGTGTGACCGGAGTGACTTGACACAACGCGGGCCAAACAAGCTGCAGAAACTAAACGGAGTTACCAAATCTAGTCTACCGTGAAGCGCTCATCCATGTATACGGGTAAGAGTCTAGCTAAATTTTCAGATATTATACGTTTCAAATTTTGTCAGAAAGTCATTTTCATTGTAATTTAAAGCGTACTCTTAGCTAGCTAGTGAACGTTAGCTTGCTGGCTCGCTAACGTTATGTGCATGATCTGTGTAGTAATATTATTAGTATCTCAGAAAGCCATTTGCATTGCTAGTTACAGAATAATTTTAGCTAGGTAGCTAACATTGAACCTAGTTGGTTAGCTTTAGCTACAGTACCTGCAGGTTCATACCACAGCATTTCATGCATGGTGGCTAGCTCTGACAATCAGTTTGTATTGCTAGTAGTATGGGTTGGGATTATGGTTCACTGTTTAACTAGCTAGCTAGCTACATGTCTAAACAAATGACTCCACTTCACCAGATGATTACATGACCCATCAAGTTAGCTAGGTGTGTCTGAGGGTGATTAAGGCCATCTATTGTATTTCATGAACATGTGTCCATGTCTAGACAATAGTGACCCATCCACTCAGCTAGATGTGGCTGGGGGGTGGTTATAGCATTTCCTTCACATGACCCATCAGTTTAGACAAGTGTGTCTGGTAGGGGAGTGCCAACATGGCCATACTCGAATTCCTAATCGTATCCGTGAATTGACAGATGGTACTCATGATCGGAAAAAACTGAAGTGTTTTAATATGCCTAAAAGATCGCTGCTCTGGCACCCCAATGGTGGAACAAGCTCCCTCACTATGCCAGGACAGCGGAGTCGCTCACCACCTTCCGGAGACATTTGAAACCCCACCTCTTTAAGGAATACCTGGGATAGGATAAAGTAATCCTTCTACCCCCCCTTACCCCAACCCACCCCCCCCAAAAAATAAAATAAAAAAATAAAACATTGTAAAGTGGTTATCCCACTGGCTGTAAGGTGAATGCACCTATTTGGAAGTCGCTCTGGATAAGAGCGTCTGCTAAATGACGTAAATGTAATGTAAATGTAATGTTGGAAAAATACCTGCCTGCACGTTTTCACTGCAACAAAGCTGCAGATTAGGAGCAGCGTGCAGAAGGGAGGGTGTGTAGGTGTGTCTGTGTGTGCTACTGTGTCCTCAATTTGCAGCGGGCATCCAAGTTTACTGTCACTCAGTCAGAATGCGCGTTAGTGTTTCATATTTTTTCCCTTTCCCCACTTCTTAGATATTATGCACATTGATAGCTTGATAACAAACGTCCTCGCCATG
The DNA here is from genome assembly GCF_964263955.1 of Coregonus lavaretus. NCBI lineage: Eukaryota > Metazoa > Chordata > Actinopteri > Salmoniformes > Salmonidae > Coregonus > Coregonus lavaretus. The sequence goes on from NC_140001.1 coordinate 477,188, forward strand.
GTGATTTATCATAGTAGCAGGCAGCAGCAATCGAAATGATCAGACCCAAAACATGCGAGAAAAAGTGATTGGGTGAAATAATGAAGCGACCGAAAACGTGCAAGGAAAAGTGATCAGGTGAAATTATGAAGCGAGTGGACAGAGGAATACAGCTTCACTCTATGCAATCAGAGCAGCAGGATCAACGTACAGCCGCCTTTCTTTTACAGAGTTATTTGGACACAGGACTGACTCAGACAGTACAGAATGGTTTAGAAACTCTGTGACTGACTCAAATACAGTACAGTATGGTTTAGAAACTCTGTGACTGACTCAAAGACAGTACAGTATGGTTTAGAAACTCTGTGACTGACTCAAAGACAGTACAGTATGGTTTAGAAACTCTGTGACTGACTCAAAGACAGTACAGTATGGTTTAGAAACTCTGTGACTGACTCAAAGACAGTACAGTATGGTTTAGAAACTCTGTGACTGACTCAAAGACAGTACAGTATGGTTTAGAAACTCTGGGACTGAATCAAAGACAGTACAGTAAGGTTTAGAAACTCTGTGACTGACTCAAAGACAGTACAGTATGGTTTAGAAACTCTGTGACTGACTCAGACAGTACAGTATGGTTTAGAAACTCTGTGACTGACTCAAAGACAGTACAGTATGGTTTAGAAACTCTGTGACTGACTCAAAGACAGTACAGTATGATTTAGAAACTCTGTGACTGACTCAAAGACAGTACAGTATGGTTTATAAACTCTGTGACTGACTCAAAGACAGTACAGAATGGTTTAGAAACTCTGTGACTGACTCAAAGACAGTACAGTATGGTTTAGAAACTCTGTGACTGACTCAAAGACAGTACAGTATGGTTTAGAAACTCTGTGACTGACTCAGACAGTACAGAATGGTTTAGAAACTCTGTGACTGACTCAGACAGTACAGTATGGTTTAGAAACTCTGTGACTGACTCAAAGACAGTACAGTATGGTTTAGAAACTCTGTGACTGACTCAAAGACAGTACAGTATGGTTTAGAAACTCTGTGACTGACTCAAAGACAGTACAGTATGGTTTAGAAACACTGTGACTGACTCAAATACAGTACAGAATGGTTTAGAAACTCTGTGACTGACTCAAAGACAGTACAGTATGGTTTAGAAACTCTGTGACTGACTCAAAGACAGTACAGTATGGTTTAGAAACTATGTGACTGACTCAAAGACACTACAGTATGGTTTAGAAACTCTGTGACTGACTCAAAGACAGTACAGTATGGTTTAGAAACTCTGTGACTGACTCAAAAACAGTACAGTATGGTTTAGAAACTCTGTGACTGACTCAAAGACAGTACAGTATGGTTTAGAAACTCTGTGACTGACTCAAAGACAGTACAGTATGGTTTAGAAACTCTGTGACTGACTCAAAGACAGTACAGTATGGTTTAGAAACTCTGTGACTGACTCAAAGACAGTGCAGTATGGTTTAGAAACTCTGTGACTGACTCAAAGACAGAACAGTATGGTTTAGAAACTCTGTGACTGACTCAAAGACAGTACAGTATGGTTTAGAAACTCTGTGACTGACTCAGACAGTACAGAATGGTTTAGAAACTCTGTGACTGACTCAGACAGTACAGTATGGTTTAGAAACTCTGTGACTGACTCAAAGACAGTACAGTATGGTTTAGAAACTCTGTGACTGACTCAAAGACAGTACAGTATGGTTTAGAAACTCTGTGACTGACTCAAAGACAGTACAGTATGGTTTAGAAACACTGTGACTGACTCAAAGACAGTACAGAATGGTTTAGAAACTCTGTGACTGACTCAAAGACAGTACAGTATGGTTTAGAAACTCTGTGACTGACTCAAAGACAGTACAGTATGGTTTAGAAACTCTGGGACTGACTCAAAGACAGTACAGTAAGGTTTAGAAACTCTGTGACTGACTCAAAGACAGTACAGTATGGTTTAGAAACTCTGTGACTGACTCAAAGACAGTACAGTATGGTTTAGAAACACTGTGACTGACTCAAAGACAGTACAGAATGGTTTAGAAACTCTGTGACTGACTCAAAGACAGTACAGTATGGTTTAGAAACTCTGTGACTGACTCAAAGACAGTACAGTATGGTTTAGAAACTCTGGGACTGACTCAAAGACAGTACAGTAAGGTTTAGAAACTCTGTGACTGACTCAAAGACAGTACAGTATGGTTTAGAAACTCTGTGACTGACTCAGACAGTACAGTATGGTTTAGAAACTCTGTGACTGACTCAAAGACAGTACAGTATGGTTTAGAAACTCTGTGACTGACTCAAAGACAGTACAGTATGGTTTAGAAACTCTGTGACTGACTCAAAGACAGTACAGTATGGTTTAGAAACTCTGTGACTGACTCAAAGACAGTACAGAATGGTTTAGAAACTCTGTGACTGACTCAAAGACAGTACAGTATGGTTTAGAAACTCTGTGACTGACTCAAAGACAGTACAGTATGGTTTAGAATCTCTGTGACTGACTCAGACAGTACAGAATGGTTTAGAAACTCTGTGACTGACTCAGACAGTACAGTATGGTTTAGAAACTCTGTGACTGACTCAAAGACAGTACAGTATGGTTTAGAAACTCTGTGACTGACTCAAAGACAGTACAGTATGGTTTAGAAACTCTGTGACTGACTCAAAGACAGTACAGTATGGTTTAGAAACACTATGACTGACTCAAAGATAGTACAGAATGGTTTAGAAACTCTGTGACTGACTCAAAGACAGTACAGTATGGTTTAGAAACTCTGTGACTGACTCAAAGACAGTACAGTATGGTTTAGAAACTCTGTGACTGACTCAAAGACAGTACAGTATGGTTTAGAAACTCTGTGACTGAATCAAAGACAGTACAGTATGGTTTAGAAACTCTGTGACTGACTCAAAGACAGTACAGTATGGTTTAGAAACTCTGTGACTGACTCAGACAGTACAGAATGGTTTAGAAACTCTGTGACTGACTCAGACAGTACAGTATGGTTTAGAAACTCTGTGACTGACTCAAAGACAGTACAGTATGGTTTAGAAACTCTGTGACTGACTCAAAGACAGTTCAGTATGGTTTAGAAACTCTGTGACTGACTCAAAGACAGTACAGTATGGTTTAGAAACTCTGTGACTGACTCAAAGACAGTACAGTATGGTTTAGAAACTCTGTGACTGACTCAAAGACAGTACAGTATGGTTTAGAAACTCTGTGACTGACTCAAAGACAGTACAGTATGGTTTAGAAACTCTGTGACTGACTCAGACAGTACAGAATGGTTTAGAAACTCTGTGACTGACTCAGACAGTACAGTATGGTTTAGAAACTCTGTGACTGACTCAAAGACAGTACAGTATGGTTTAGAAACTCTGTGACTGACTCAAAGACAGTACAGTATGGTTTAGAAACTGTGACTGACTCAAAGACAGTACAGTATGGTTTAGAAACTCTGTGACTGACTCAAAGACAGTACAGAATGGTTTAGAAACTCTGTGACTGACTCAAAGACAGTACAGTATGGTTTAGAAACTCTGTGACTGACTCAAAGACAGTACAGTATGGTTTAGAAACTCTGTGACTGACTCAAAGACAGTACAGTATGGTTTAGAAACTCTGTGACTGACTCAGACAGTACAGTATGGTTTAGAAACTCTGTGACTGACTCAAAGACAGTACAGTATGGTTTAGAAACTCTGTGACTGACTCAAAGACAGTACAGTATGGTTTAGAAACTCTGTGACTGACTCAAAGACAGTACAGTATGGTTTAGAAACTATGTGACTGACTCAAAGACAGTACAGTATGGTTTAGAAACTCTGTGACTGACTCAAAGACAGTACAGTATGGTTTAGAAACTCTGTGACTGACTCAAAGACAGTACAGTATGGTTTAGAAACTCTGGGACTGACTCAAAGACAGTACAGTATGGTTTAGAAACTCTGTGACTGACTCAAAGACAGTACAGTATGGTTTAGAAACTCTGTGACTGACTCAAAGACAGTACAGTATGGTTTAGAAACTCTGTGACTGACTCAAAGACAGTACAGTATGTTTTACAAACTCTGTGACTGACTCAAAGACAGTACAGTATGGTTTAGAAACTCTGTGACTGACTCAAATACAGTACAGTATGTTTTAGAAACTCTGTGACTGACTCAAAGACAGTACAGTATGGTTTAGAAACTCTGTGACTGACTCAAAGACAGTGCAGTATGGTTTAGAAACTCTGTGACTGACTCAAAGACAGTACAGTATGGTTTAGAAACTCTGTGACTGACTCAAAGACAGTACAGTACAGTATGATTTAGAAACTAAACAGTACAGTACAGTACAGTACAGTATGATTTAGACACTAAATGTGAAAATCACAGCTAAATGCTTGAATGCCTTTTTCTCCTGAATGGGATTATACATGTATTAGCTTTTAAAGCAGCATTACTTCCACATGTTTCCTCCAACTGCAGTATATGATATATATATATACAGTGGGGAAAAAAAGTATTTAGTCAGCCACCAATTGTGCAAGTTCTCCCACTTAAAAAGGTGAGAGTGGCCTGTAATTTTCATCATAGGTACACGTCAACTATGACAGACAAAATGAGAAGAAAAAATCCAGAGAATAACATTGTAGGATTTTTTATGAATTTATTTGCAAATTATGGTGGAAAATAAGTATTTGGTCAATAACAAAAGTTTCTCAATACTTTCTTATATACCCTTTGTTGGCAATGACACGGGTCAAACGTTTTCTGTAAGTCTTCACAAGGTTTTCACACACTGTTGCTGGTATTTTTTGCCCATTCCTCCATGCAGATCTCCTCTAGAGCAGTGATGTTTTGGGGCTGTCGCTGGGCAACACAGACTTTCAACTCCCTCCAAAGATTTTCTATGGGGTTGAGATCTGGAGACTGGCTAGGCCACTCCAGGACCTTGAAATGCTTCTTACGAAGCCACTCCTTCGTTGCCCGGGCTGTGTGTTTGGGATCATTGTCATGCTGAAAGACCCAGCCACGTTTCATCTTCAATGCCCTTGCTGATGGAAGGAGGTTTTCACTCAAAATCTCACGATACATGGCCCCATTCATTCTTTCCTTTACACGGATCAGTCGTCCTGGTCCCTTTGCAGAAAAACAGCCCCAAAGCATGATGTTTCCAGCCCCATGCTTCACAGTAGGTATGGTGTACTCAGCATTCTTTGTCCTCCAAACACGACAAGTTGAGTTTTTACCAAAAAGTGATATTTTGGTTTCATCTGACCATATGACATTCTCCCAATCCTCTTCTGGATCATCCAAATGCACTCTAGCAAACTTCAGACGGGCCTGGACATGTACTGGCTTAAGCAGGGGGACACGTCTCGCACTGCAGGATTTGAGTCCCTGGCGGCGTAGTGTGTTACTGATGGTAGGCTTTGTTACTTTGGTCCCAGCTCTCTGCAGGTCATTCACTAGGTCCCCCCGTGTGGTTCTGGGATTTTTGCTCACCGTTCTTGTGATCATTTTAACCCCACGGGGTGAGATCTTGCGTGGAGCCCCAGATCGAGGGAGATTATCAGTGGTCTTGTATGTCTTCCATTTCCTAATAATTGCTCCCACAGTTGATTTCTTCAAACCAAGCTGCTTACCTATTGCAGATTCAGGCTTCCCAGCCTGGTGCAGGTCTACAATTTTGTTTCTGGTGTCCTTTGACAGCTCTTTGGTCTTGGCCATAGTGGAGTTTGGAGTGTGACTGTTTGAGGTTGTGGACAGGTGTATTTTATACTGATAACAAGTTCAAACAGGTGCCATTAATACAGGTAACGAGTGGAGGACAGAGGAGCCTCTTAAAGAAGAAGTTACAGGTCTGTGAGAGCCAGAAATCTTGCTTGTTTGTAGGTGACCAAATACTTATTTTCCACCATAATTTGCAAATAAATTCATAAAAAATCCTACAATGTGATTTTCTGGATTTTTTTTCTCTCAATTTGTCTGTCATAGTTGACGTGTACCTTTGATGAAAATTACAGGCCTCTCTCATCTTTTTAAGTGGGAGAACTTGCACAATTGGTGGCTGACTAAATACTTTTTTTCCCCACTGTATATATATATATATATATATATATATATATATATATACAGTGGGGAGAACAAGTATTTGATACACTGCCGATTTTGCAGGTTTTCCTACTTACAAAGCATGTAGAGGCCTGTAATTTTTATCATAGGTACACTTCAACTGTGAGAGACAGAATCTAAAACAAAAATCCAGAAAATCACATTGTATGATTTTTAAGTAATTAATTTGCATTTTATTGCATGACATAAGTATTTGATCACCTACCAACCAGTAAGAATTCCGGCTCTCACAGACCTGTTAGTTTTTCTTTAAGAAGCCCTCCTGTTCTCCACTCATTACCTGTATTAACTGCACCTGTTTGAACTTGTTACCTATATAAAAGACACCTGTCCACACACAATCAAACAGACTCCAACCTCTCCACAATGGCCAAGACCAGAGAGCTGTGTAAGGACATCAGGGATAAAATTGTAGACCTGCACAAGGCTGGGATGGGCTACAGGACAATAGGCAAGCAGCTTGGTGAGAAGGCAACAACTGTTGGCGCAATTATTAGAAAATGGAAGAAGTTCAAGATGACGGTCAATCACCCTCGGTCTGGGGCTCCATGCAAGATCTCACCTCGTGGGGCATCAATGATCATGAAGAAGGTGAGGGATCAGCCCAGAACTACACGGCAGGACCTGGTCAATGACCTGACGAGAGCTGGGACCACAGTCTCAAAGAAAACCATTAGTAACACACTACGCCGTCATGGATTAAAATCCTGCAGCGCACGCAAGGTCCCCCTGCTCAAGCCAGCGTATGTCCAGGCCCATCTGAAGTTTGCCAATGACCATCTGGATGATCCAGAGGAGGAATGGGAGAAGGTCATGTGGTCTGATGAGACAAAAATAGAGCTTTTTGGTCTAAACTCCACTCGCCGTGTTTGGAGAAGAAGAAGGATGAGTACAACCCCAAGAACACCATCCAAACCGTGAAGCATGGAGGTGGAAACATCATTCTTTGGGGATGCTTTTCTGCAAAGGGGACAGGACGACTGCACCGTATTGAGGGGAGGATGGATGGGGCCATGTATCGCGAGATCTTGGCCAACAACCTCCTTCCCTCAGTAAGAGCATTGAAGATGGGTCGTGGCTGGGTCTTCCAGCATGACAACGACCTGAAACACACAGCCAGGGCAACTAAGGAGTGGCTCCGTAAGAAGCATCTCAAGGTCCTGGAGTGGCCTAGCCAGTCTCCAGACCTGAACCCAATAGAAAATCTTTGGAGGGAGCTGAAAGTCCATATTGCCCAGCGACAGCCCCGAAACCTGAAGGATCTGGAGAAGGTCTGTATGGAGGAGTGGGCCAAAATCCCTGCTGCAGTGTGTGCAAACCTGGTCAAGACCTACAGGAAACGTATGTTCTCTGTAATTGCAAACAAAGGTTTTTGTACCAAATATTAAGTTCTGCTTTTCTGATGTATCAAATACTTATGTCATGCAATAAAATGCAAATTAATTAATTACAAATCATACAATGTGATTGTCTGGATTTTTGTTTTAGATTCCGTCTCTCACAGTTGAAGTGTACCTATGATACAAATTACAGACCTCTACATGCTTTGTAAGTAGGAAAACCTGCAAAATCGGCAGTGTATCAAATACTTGTTCTCCCCACTGTATATATGCCATTTTGAACTCTGAGTGTAAAAAACATAAGGCTGAAAAGAGATGGTGGGTCACATTTGATTCAAGTGGGATATTTCCTCCATGCTTTTTGAGCTCAGTAGACCACTGGCTTTAACTCTCATCACGCTTGGCATTTTTTATTTCATTTAGTCAGAAACTAAATGTATTCTGTTTATTTGATATGTCGTGTCAGTCCCTGCAATCAGTCCTATCTCGAATAATGGCAATATTCTCCAGCCTCCCAGCAGCAAACCATGCGGCTGGGTGGCCATCGACAGTAATATATCAATCAAGAACTGGCTTTTTTCTTGTTACAGGTGGAGCTTCAGTGTCTTAAGAACCGGGTGACACCTTGCTGAACTGATCCGGGGAAATGCTTCTTTATACAAGCTTCAAACATCCTACCCTTACTAATAATGGTTTGGTCCCATAGTCACCACCATTAAGGCTACCCAGCAATGGGTTTACCACACTGGGTCCTTTACTGCTAGTGTGCAGGTTTCATCTGGCACCTGCTCGGATTTGGGTAACACTCAGTGTTTCATCTGGCACCTGCTCGGATT
>NC_140001.1:485701-573201 GCF_964263955.1 Coregonus lavaretus
GCTCATGTTTGCCACTGGCCAGTCAAGCAGGGACACTGATAAACCCCCAGATTGAGGGTTTGAGTTTCTGACTGGCTGCCACCTCCCTCCATTTAGAGTAGATTGGAACCAGTCAGAAATTCTTTACATTGGTTAAACAGATCTCTGATAATGTTGTACCATTCCTCAACATTAAAACGCTGTTGGCCAAATGGGTCCTGCTTTAATAGTTTCTTCACTGATGTCATGTTGGTCATAAACCGTTCTTTCATATTGAGTTGATCTTACTTTAGGAGCAACCATTTAATTTGCAATAAATTCAAACCTCATTAAAAGTTTATTTGAGTAATCATTTGGAACCCGCTTCGTGTTTGAGGTGTACTGTCACAGATTAGGAGTATGGTTTCAGTTTCACATCCAGGCATTACGTCACCTCCTTTCATGTGGTTTCAGTTTCACATCTAGGCATTACGTCACCTCCTTTCATGTGGTTTCAGTTTCACATCTAGGCATTACGTCACCTCCTTTCATGTGAAGTCAGTGAAGATATAGGTGTGCTTGGTAACTGGTGATTGTTGTAAATGTTGATTTTTATGTTCTGTAAATCGTAAGTTTTTGGGCCATTTTAGGGATGAAGGAGGAGGACGTTTCTTATTATTTAATGTTCAGAGTGAATCCATGATGAATCCTGGAAGCTCAGTTGGATCTCCTGGCCCCGGTGAGTCCTACCTTTTCCTCTCAGAACTTTTAGTCTGGTCTGACAGAAACACACACAAATACAGTCCCATACCCAGCACATAGAAGCACAGTCAGTAGGGATCTAGTGGAATCAACACTTAGTCAGATAAACTAAAAACACACTTCACTAGTATCTCTGCTGCTTTAGTGACCATGAAGGGGAGTCCATGTCTATCTCTGCTGCAGCATTAAATATGAAGGGGAGTCCATGTCTATCTCTGCTGCAGCATTAAATATGAAGGGGAGTCCATGTCTATCTCTGCTGCTTTAGTGACCATGAAGGGAGTCCATGTCTATCTCTGCTGCAGCATTAAATATGAAGGGAGTCCATGTCTATCTCTGCTGCAGCATTAAATATGAAGGGGAGTCCATGTCTATCTCTGCTGCAGCAGTAAATATGAAGGGGAGTCCATGTCTATCTCTGCTGCAGCATTAAATATGAAGGGGAGTCCATGTCTATCTCTGCTGCAGCATTAAATATGAAGGGGAGTCCATGTCTATCTCTGCTGCAGCATTAAATATGAAGGGGAGTCCATGTCTATCTCTGCTGCAGCATTAAATATGAAGGGGAGTCCATGTCTATCTCTGCTGCAGCATTAAATATGAAGGGGAGTCCATGTCTATCTCTGCTGCAGCAGTAAATATGAAGGGAGTCCATGTCTATCTCTGCTGCAGCATTAAATATGAAGGGGAGTCCATGTCTATCTCTGCTGCAGCATTAAATATTAAGGGAGTCTATGTCTATCTCTGCTGCAGCAGTAAATATGAAGGGGAGTCCATGTCTATCTCTGCTGCAGCATTAAATATGAAGGGAGTCCATGTCTATCTCTGCTGCAGCAGTAAATATGAAGGGAGTCCATGTCTATCTCTGCTGCAGCATTAAATATGAAGGGGAGTCCTTGTCAATCTCTGCTGCAGCATTAAATATGAAGGGGAGTCCATGTCTATCTCTACTGCAGCATTAAATATGAAGGGGAGTCCATGTCTATCTCTGCTGCAGCAGTAAATATGAAGGGGAGTCCATGTCTATCTCTGCTGCAGCAGTAAATATGAAGGAGTCCATGTCTATCTCTGCTGCAGCAGTAAATATGAAGGGGAGTCCATGTCTATCTCTGCTGCAGCAGTAAATATGAAGGGAGTCCATGTCTATCTCTGCTGCAGCATTAAATATGAAGGGGAGTCCATGTCAATCTCTGCTGCAGCATTAAATATGAAGGGGAGTCCATGTCTATCTCTACTGCAGCATTAAATATGAAGGGGAGTCCATGTCTATCTCTGCTGCAGCATTAAATATGAAGGGAGTCCATGTCTATCTCTGCTGCAGCAGTAAATATGAAGGGAGTCCATGTCTATCTCTGCTGCAGCAGTAAATATGAAGGGGAGTCCATGTCTATCTCTGCTGCAGCATTAAATATGAAGGGAGTCCATGTCTATCTCTGCTGCAGCAGTAAATATGAAGGGGAGTCCATGTCTATCTCTGCTGCAGCATTAAATATGAAGGGGAGTCCATGTCTATCTCTGCTGCAGCATTAAATATGAAGGGAGTCCATGTCTATCTCTGCTGCAGCAGTAAATATGAAGGGGAGTCCATGTCTATCTCTGCTGCAGCATTAAATATGAAGGGAGTCCATGTCTATCTCTGCTGCAGCATTAAATATGAAGGGAGTCCATGTCTATCTCTGCTGCAGCATTAAATATGAAGGGAGTCCATGTCTATCTCTGCTGCAGCATTAAATATGAAGGGGAGTCCATGTCTATCTCTGCTGCAGCAGTAAATATGAAGGGGAGTCCATGTCTATCTCTGCTGCAGCAGTAAATATGAAGGGGAGTCCATGTCTATCTCTGCTGCAGCAGTAAATATGAGGGGAGTCCATGTCTATCTCTGCTGCAGCAGTAAATATGAAGGGGAGTCCATGTCTATCTCTGCTGCAGCAGTAAATATGAAGGGGAGTCCATGTCTATCTCTGCTGCAGCAGTAAATATGAAGGGGAGTCCATGTCTATCTCTGCTGCAGCATTAAATATGAAGGGAGTCCATGTCTATATCCCTGCTGGTGCATAGCTATCTTTTCATAATATTGGCTGGAGTAGTGCTTTCTATGATCGACTACATTCATTTGGCTCAAGGGGCTTGGAAGGAGCCAATAGGGGAAGTTGGAAGATGATAACCCTAAGCTCCACCTTATTCCCTTGATTTATTTATCCTCTTTCTGGACTCCCTTTTTTTCTCTATTTTTTCACCTCTCTCCTGCTCTGCTTCCCTTCTTCCCTCCCTCCCTCCCTCCCTCCCTCCCTCCCTCCCTCCCTCCCTCCTCCCTCCTTCCTTCCTTCCTTCCTTCCTTCCTTCCTTCCTTCCTTCCTTCCTTCCTTCCTTCCTTCCTTCCTTCCTTCCTTCCTTCCTTCCTTCCTTCCTTCCTTCCTTCCTTCCTTCCTTCCTTCCTTCCTTCCTTCCTCCCTCCCTCCCTCCCTCCCTCCCTCCCTCCCTCCCTCCTTCCTTCCTTCCTTCCTTCCTTCCTTCCTTCCTTCCGTCCGTCCGTCCTTCCTTCCTTCCTTCCTTCCTTCCTTCCTTCCTTCCTTCCTTCCTTCCTTCCTTCCTCCCTCCCTCCCTCCCTCCCTCCCTCCCTCCCTCCTTCCTTCCTTCCTTCCTTCCTTCCTTCCTTCCTTCCTTCCTTCCTTCCTTCCTTCCTTCCTTCCGTCCTTCCTTCCTTCCTTCCTTCCTTCCTTCCTTCCTTCCTTCCTTCCTTCCTTCCTTCCTTCCTTCCTTCCTTCCTTCCTTCCTTCCTTCCTTCCTTCCTCCCTCCCTCCCTCCCTCCCTCCCTCCTCCCTTCCTTCCTTCCTTCCTTCCTTCCTTCCTTCCTTCCTTCCTTCCTCCTTCCTTCCTTCCTTCCTTCTGTCCTTCCTTCCTTCCTTCCTTCCTTCCCTCCCTCCCTCCCTCCCTCCCTTCCCTCCCTCCCTCCCTTCCCTCCCTCCCTCCAGTAGTAGATGGACGGGACAGATGGAGGTGGATTAGATTAGTTCTGGTGTTGGACCATTCTTGATGCATGTTGACTCCAATGCTTCCCACAGTTGTGTCAAGTTGGCTGGATGTCCTTTGGGTGTTTGACCATTCTTGATGCACACGGGAAACTGTTGAGCGTGAAAAGCCCATCAGCGTTGCAGTTCTTGACACACTCAAACCGGTGCACCTGGTACCTACTACCATACCCCATTCAAAGACACTTAAGTATTTTGTCTTGCCCATTCACCCTCTGAATGGCACACATACACAATCCATGTCTCAATCGTCTCAAGGCTTAAAAATCCTTCTTTAACCTCCCCTTCATCTACACTGATTGAAGTAGATTTAACAAGTGACATCCATAAGGGATCAATAAGGGATCACAGCTTTCACCTGGATTCACCTGGTCAGTCTATGTCATGGAAAGAGCAAGTGTTCCTAATGTTTTGTGCACTCAGTGTATATAAAGTTCATTCGGTATTTGCAACTTTTTCCACTTTTTGTTAGGTTACAGCCTTATTCCAAAAATTGATTAAATGAAAACTTTTCCACATCAATCTACACACAATACCCCATAACGACAAAGTGAAAACAGGTTTTTAAAAATGTTTGCAAATGTATTAATAAAAAACTGAAAACACCTTAGTTACATAAGTATTCAGACCCTTTGTATTTATATTTGTATTTATTATGGATCCCCATTAGTTCCTGCCAAAGCAGCAGCTACTCTTCCTGGGGTTTATTATGGATCCCCATTAGTTCCTGCCAAGGCAGCAGCTACTCTTCCTGGGGTTTATTATGGATCCCCATTAGTTCCTGCCAAGGCAGCAGCTACTCTTCCTGGGGTCCAGCAAAATTAAGGAAGTTCATACAATTTAAAAAACATTACAATACATTCACAGATTTCACAACACACTGTGTGCCCTCAGGCCCCTACTCATTTACATTTACATTTACGTCATTAAGCAGACGCTCTTATCCAGAGAAACTTACAAATTGGTGCATTCACCCTATAGCCAGTTTTTTTTTTTGGGGGGGGTAGAAGGATTACTTTATCCTATCCCAGGTATTCCTTAAAGAGGTGGGGTTTCAAATGTCTCCGGAAGGTACTCCACCACTACCACATATCTACAGTACAAAATCCATGTGTACGTGTGTGTATAGTGCGTATGTTATCGTGTTTGTGTGTCTGTGCCTATGTTTGTGTTGCTTCACAGTCCCCGCTGTTCCATAAGGTGTTTTTTAAATCTGTTTTTTAAATCTAATTTTACTACTTGCATCAGTTACTTGATGTGGAATAGAGTTCCATGTAGTCATGGCTCTATGTAGTACTGTGCACCTCCCATAGTCTGTTCTGGACCTGGGGACTGTGAAGAGACCTCTGGTGGCATGTCTTGAGGGGTATTCATGGGTGTCCGAGCTGTGTGCCAGTAATTCAAACAGACAGCTCAGTGCACCCAACATGTCAACACCTCTCATAAATGCAAGTAGTGATGAAGTCAATCTCTCCTCCACTTTGAGCCAGGAGAGATCGACATGCATATTATTAATGTTAGCTCTCTGTGTACATCCAAGGGCCAGCCGTGCTGCCCTGTTCTGAGCCAAACGCAATTTTCCTAAGTCCGTTTTTGCGGCACCTGACCACACAACTGAACAGTAGTCCAGGTGGTGCGGTTGTCGGGAGAGGTCGTGTTTTTCTCTAGCTGGAGGTAAGCAGGAGGTAAGCTTCTCATATGGTGTTGAGTAAAGCTTAACCATGTATTAGATCGTAGGTAGGTAGTTAGCTGTAGATAGGTATTGTATTTATTATAGGTTAGTAATGTTGTTATTGTAGGTTTCCGTAGGTAATTGTAGGTTAGTATCGAAGCACGAGGCTAGCTAGCTAGCGGGTAGCTACTGGTAACGATTAGCAACGCTGGAGAGCTGGTTCCAATGTTAATGTAGTGCTAGCCAACGTTTAATTTTTTGCTTAACCATGTATTAGATCGTAGGTAGGTAGTTAGCCGTAGTTAGGTATTGTATTTATTATAGGTTAGTAATGTTGTTATTGTAGGTTTCCGTAGGTAATTGTAGGTTAGTATCGAAGCACGAGGCTAGCTAGCTAGCGGGTAGCTACTGGTAATGATTAGCAACGCTGGAGAGCTGGTTCCAATGTTAATGTGCTGCTAGCCAACGTTTAATTTTTTGCTGCGTTATGCGTTATGAAAGGAACTAGACACGGACTTGAATTGTCTGTTTAGTGTGCTAACACACTCTTGGCAGTTTGTTGTAACCAAGTATTGATGCTAAATTGTGTGTTAATGGATGCTAGCTTGCAAGTTAGCTACGGCGTCATAGCTAGGCATCGTGGGTTGTTGTGTGTAGTTACTGTGTCTTGGCAGTGCCGGCTGTAGCACGAAGCGAGCTACCTAGCCGTTTTTTCGAACAGAGTCAGAGTCAACACAATAGCCATTGTGTGCCGGGTGTAGCACGAAGCTAGCTAGCTAGCCGTTCTTCAAACAAAGTCAACACAGTGGCCATTGCTAGATACCCAACACGACCAGCTAACTGTACGGTAGTAGCTAAATACAATATACTTGTCCTAGCTAGCCAACGTCTAATCATTGCTGCGTCATGAAAGGAACTTGACACAGACACGAATGATCTGTTTAGTGTGTTATCACACTATTGGTGGTTTGTTGTGACCAAGTGTTGGTGCTAAACGGTGTGTTATTGTTATTGGATGCTAGCTTGCTAGTTAGCTATGGTGTCATAGTTGGCTAGCTGAATAAAGTGGGTTGAGTCTATTCCTTTAAACATTGAACCGCTGTGGTTCACAACAATTCTGATTTCTAAAGGCGGAAGTTGGGAGAGTTTTTGTTCGGGTGGTTCAGTGAAACAATTTTAGTTTCTGAGGTAGAAGTTTTTGGTGAGGGAGGCCCTGCTCTCTCCGCTCCCAGATGCTTAGCTCATTTCATTCCGATCTCCTCTGCATTTTTGTAGCCATTTGCTACAGCCTGTCAAATATGCCTCTGCCTATCCCTGTTCTCTCCTCTCTGCACAGGCTACACAAACGCACCACACCGCGTGGCTGCTGCCTCTCTAACCTGGTGGTCCCTGCACGCACCACCCACGTGGAGTTCCAGGTCGCAGGCAGCCTCTGGAACTGCCGTTCTGCTGCCAACAAAGCTGACTTCATCCCAGCCTATGCCAACCTCCAGTCCCTCGACTTCCTGGCGCTGACGGAAACATGGATCACCACTGAAAACACTGCTACTCCTACTGCTCTCTCCTCGTCTGACCATGTGTTCTCGCATACCCCGAGAGCATCTGGTCAGAGGGGTGGTGGTACAGGAATCCTCATCTCTCCCAAGTGGACATTCTCAATTTTTCCCCTAACCCATCTGTCTATCTCCTCATTTGAATTCCATGCTGTCACAGTCACTAGCCCATTTAAGCTTAATATACTTGTCATCTATCGCCCTCCAGGTTCCCTTGGAGAGTTCATCAATGAGCTTGACGCCTTGATAAGTTCCTTCCCTGAGGATGGCTCACCCCTCACAGTTTTGGGGGATTTCAACCTCCCTATGTCCACATTTGACTAATTTCTCTCTGCCTCCTTCTTTCCACTCCTCTCCTCTTTTGACCTCACCCTCTCACCGTCCCCCCCTACTCACAAGGCAGACAATACGCTTGACCTCATCTTCACTAGATGCTGCTCCTCTACTAATCTCACTGCAACTCCCCTCCATGTCTCCGACCACTACTTTGTTTCCTTTTCTCTCTCGCTCTCCTCCCACACTACTCACTCTGCCCCTACACAGATGGTAATGCGCCGCCGCAACCTTCGCTCTCTCTCTCCCACTACTCTCTCCTCTTCCATCCTATCATCTCTTCCCTCTGCTCAATCCTTCTCCCTCCAATCTCCTGATTCTGCCTCCTCAACCCTCCTCTCCTCCCTTTCTGCATCCTTTGACTCTCTGTGTCCCCTATCCTCCCGGCCGGCTCGGTCCTCCCCTCCAGCTCCGTGGCTTGATGACTCATTGCGAGCTCACAGAACAGAGCTCCGGGCAGCGGAGCGGAAATGGAAGAAAACTAAACTCCCTGCCGACCTGGCATCTTTTCACTCCTTCGTCTCTACATTTTCTTCATCTGTTTCTGCTGCTAAGGCCACCTTCTACCACTCTAAATTCCAAGCATCTGCCTCTAACCCTAGGAAGCTCTTTGCCACATTTTCCTCCCTCCTGAATCCTCCCCCCCCCCCCCCCCCCCCCCTCCTCTCTCTCTGTGGATGACTTCGTCAACCACTTTGAAAAGAAGGTTGACGACATCCGATCCTCGTTTGTTAAGTCTAATGACACTGCTGGTCCTGCTCACACTGCCCTACCCTATGCTTTGACTTCTTTCTCCCCTCTCTCTCCAGATAAAATCCTGCGACTTGTGACTGCAGGCCGCCCAACAACCTGCCCGCTTGACCCCATCCCCTCCTCCCTTCTCCAGACCATCTCCGGTGACCTTCTCCCCTACCTCACCTCGCTGATCAACTCATCCTTGACCGCTGGCCATGTCCCTTCCGTCTTCAAGAGAGCGAGAGTTGCTCCCCTTCTCAAAAAACCAACACTCGACCCCACTGATGTCAACAACTACAGACCAGTATCCCTTCTTTCTTTTCTTTCCAAAACTATTGAGCGTGCCGTCTTTAGCCAACTCTCTTGCTATCTCTCTCAGAATGACCTTCTTGATCCAAACCAATCAGGTTTCAGGACTGGTCATTCAACTGAGACTGCTCTTCTCTGTGTCACGGAGACTCTCCGCACTGCTCAAGCTAACTCTCTCTCCTCTGCTCTTGTCCTTCTAGACCTGTCTGCTGCCTTTGATACTGTGAACCATCAGATCCTCCTCTCCACCCTCTCCGAGCTGGGCATCTCCGGCGCGGCTCACTCCTGGATTGCGTCCTACCTGACCGGTCGCTCCTACCAAGTGGCGTGGCGAGAAGCTGTCTCCGCACCACGTGCTCTCACCACTGGTGTCCCCCAGGGCTCAGTTCTAGGCCCTCTCCTTTTCTCCCTATACACCAAGTCACTTGGCTCTGTCATATCCTCACATGGCCTTTCCTATCATTGCTACGCTGACGATACACAACTAATCTTCTCCTTTCCCCCTTCTGATAACCAGGTGGCGAATCGCATCTCTGCATGTCTGGCAGACATATCAGTATGGATGACGGATCACCACCTCAAGCTGAACCCTGGCAAGACGGAGCTGCTCTTCCTCCCGGGGAAGGACTGCCCGTTCCATGATCTCGCCATCACGGTTGACAACTCCGCTGTGTCCTCCTCCCAGAGTGCGAAGAGCCTAGGCGTGACCCTGGACAACACCCTGTCGTTCTCCGCCAACATCAAGGCGGTGACCCGCTCCTGCAGGTTCATGCTCTACAACATTCGGAGAGTACGACCCTGCCTTACACAGGAAGCGGCACAGGTCCTAATCCAGGCACTTGTCATCTCCCGTCTGGACTACTGCAACTCGCTGTTGGCTGGCCTCCCTGCCTGTGCCATTAAACCCCTACAACTCATCCAGAATGCCGCAGCCCGTCTGGTGTTCAACCTTCCCAAGTTCTCTCACGTCACCCCCCTCCTCCGCACACTCCACTGGCTTCCAGTTGAAGCTCGCATCCGCTACAAGACCATGGTGCTTGCCTATGGAGCAGTGAGGGGAATGGCACCTCTGTACCTTCAGGCTCTGATCAGTCCCTACACCCAAACGAGGGCATTGCGTTCATCCACCTCTGGCCTGCTGGCTCCCCTTCCTCTGCGGAAGCATAGCTCCCGCTCAGCCCAGTCAAAACTGTTCGCTGCTCTGGCACCCCAATGGTGGAACAAGCTCCCTCACGACGCCAGGACAGCGGAGTCACTCACCACCTTCCGGAGACATTTGAAACCCCACCTCTTTAAGGAATACCTGGGATAGGATAAAGTATTCCTTCTAACCCCCCCCCCCTAAATGACTAAAATGTAAATGTAAATGTAAAACTAGAGCCTGTAGGACCTGCCTTGTTGATAGTGCTGTTAAGAAGGTAGAGCAGTGCTTTATTATGGACAGACTTCTCCCCATCTTAGCTACTGTTATATCAATATGTTTTGACCATGACAGTTTACAATCCAGGGTTACTCCAATCACCTCAACTTGCTCAATTTCCACATTATTTATTACAATATTTAGTTGAGGTTTAGGGTTTAGTGAATGATTTGTCACAAATACATTACTTTTAGTTGTAGAAATATTTAGGACTAACTTATTCCTTGCCACCCACTCTGAAACTAACTGCAGCTCTTTGTTAAGTGTTGCAGTCATTTCAGTCGCTGTAGTAGCTGACATGTATAGTGTTGAGTCATCCGCATACATAGACACTCTGGCTTTACTCAAAGCCAGTGGCATGTAATTAGTAAAGATTGAAAAAAGTAATGGGCCTAGACAGCTGCCCTGGGGAATTCCTGATTCTACCTGGATTATGTTGGAGAGGCTTCCATTAAAGAACACCCTCTGTGTTCTGTTAGACAGGTAACTCTGTATCCACAATATATCAGGGGGTGTAAAGCCATAACACCTACGTTTTTCCAGCAGCAGACTATGATCGGTAATGTCAAAAGCCGCACTGAAGTCTAACAAAATAGCCCCCACAATCTTTTTATCATCAATTTCTCTCAGCCAATCATCAGTCATTTGTGTAAGTGCTGTGCTTGTTGAATGTCCTTCTCTATAAGCATGCTGAAAGTTTGTTGTAAATTTGTTTACTGTAAAATAGCATTGTATCTGGTCAAACACCATTTTTTCCAATAGTTTACTAAGGGTTGGTAACAGGCTAATTGGTCGGCTATTTGAGCCAGTAAAGGGGGCTTTACTATTTTTAGGTAGCGGAATTACTTTTGCTTCCCTCCAGGCCTGAGGGCACACACTTTCTAGTAGGCTCAAATTGAAGATATGGCAAATAGGAGTGGCAATATCGTCCGCTATCATCCTCAGTAATTTTCCATCCAAGTTGTCAGACCCCGGTGGCTTGTCATTGTTGATAGACAACAATAATGTTTTCAACTCTTCCACACTCACTTTATGGAATTCAAAATTACAATGCTTGTCTTTGATAATTTGGTCAGATATACTTGGATGGCTCTTGAGCAAAATGGCTCAAGGACAACAAAGTCAAGGTATTGGAGTGGCCATCACAAAGCCCTGACCTCAATCCTATAGAACATTTGTGGGCAGAACTGAAAAAACTTGTGCGAGCAAGGAGGCCTACAAACCTGACTCAGTTACACAAGCTCTGTCAGGAGAAATGGGCCAAAATTCACCCAACTTATTGTGGGAAGCTTGTGGAAGGCTACCCGAAACATTTGACACAAGTTAAACAATTTAAAGGCAACGCTATCAAATACTAATTGAGTGTATGTAAACTTCTGACCCACTGGGAATGTGATGAAAGAACTAAAAGCTGATATAAATCATTCTCTCTACTATTATTCTGACATTTCACATTCTTAAATATAAAGTGGTGATCCTAACTGACCTAAGACAGGGAATCTTTACTAGGATTAAATGTCAGGAATTGTGAAAAACTGAGTTTAAATGTATTTGGCTAAGGTGTATGTAAACTTCTGACTTCAACTGTAGATATGAAGTGGTTAAAAAACATTTTTAAAGTGACCAGTGTTCAGTGACTATGTACATAGGGCAGCAGCCTCTAAGGTGCAGGGTTGAGTAACCGGGTGGTAGCCGGCTAGTGACAGTGACTAAAGTTCATGGCAGGGTACTGGGCAGAGACCTGCTAGTGATGTCTGTTTAACAGTGTGATGGCCTTGAGATAGGAGCTGTTTTTCATTCTCTCGGTCCCAGCTTTGATGCACCTGTACTGACCTTGCCTTCTGGATGGTAGTGGGGTGAACAGGCAGTGGCTCGGGTGGTTGATGTCCTTGATTATCTTTTTGGCCTTCCTGTGACATCGGGTGCTGTAGGTGTCCTGGAGGGCAGGCAGTGTGCCCCCCGTGATGCATTGGGCAGACCGCACCACCCTCTGGAGAGCCCTGCGGTTGCGGACGGTGCAGTTGCCGTACCAGGCGGTGATACAGCTCGACCGGATGCTCTCAGTGGTGCATCCGTAAAAGTTTGTGAGGGTCTTAGGGCCAATAAAAATGTATTCAGCCTCCTGAGGTTGAAGAGACGCTGTTGCGCCTTCTTCACCACACTGCCTGTGTGGGTGGACCATTTCAGATTGTCATTGATGTGTACGCCGAGGAACTTGAAGCTTTTCACCTCCTCCACTGCAGCCCCATCGATGTGTATGGAGGTGTGCTCGCTCTGCTGTCTCCTGAAGTCCACGATCAGCTCATTCGTTTTGTTGACGTTGAAGGATAGGTTATGTTCCTGGCACCACTCCTCCAGGGCCCTCACCTCCTCCCTGTAGGCTGTCATGTTGTTGTTGGTGATCAGGCCTACCAAATCAAATCAAATAAAATTGTATTGGTCACATGCGCCGAATACAACAGGTGCAGACTTTACAGTGAAATGCTTACTTACAGCCCTTAACCAACAGTGCATTTATTTTAACAAAAAAAGTAAAAATAAAACAACAACAAAAAAAGTGTTGAGAAAAAAAGAGCAGAAGTAAAATAAAATAACAGTAGGGAAGCTATATATACAGGGGGGTACCGGTGCAGAGTCAATGTGCGGGGGCACCGGCTAGTTGAGATAGTTGAGGTAATATGTACATGTGGGTAGAGTTAAAGTGACTATGCATAAATAATTAACAGAGTAGCAGCAGCGTAAAAAGGATGGGGTGGGGGGGCAGTGCAAATAGTCCGGGTAGCCATGATTAGCTGTTCAGGAGTCTTATGGCTTGGGGGTAAAAGCTGTTGAGAAGTCTTTTGGACCTAGACTTGGCACTCCGGTACCGCTTGCCGTGCGGTAGCAGGGAGAACAGTCTATGACTAGGGTGGCTGGAGTCTTTGACAATTTTGAGGGCCTTCCTCTGACACCGCCTGGTATAGAGGTCCTGGATGGTTGTGTCATCTGTGAACTTGATGATTGAGTTGGAGGCGTGCGTGGCTACGCAGTCATGGGTGAACAGGGAGTACAGGAGGGGGCTGAGCACGCACCCTTGTGGGGCCCCCGTGTTGAGGATCAGCATAGTGAAGGTGTTGTTTCCTACCTTCACCACCTGGGGGCGGCCCGTCAGGAAGTCCAGGACCCAGTTGCACAGGGCGGGGTTCAGACCCAGGGCCTCAAGCTTCATGATGAGCTTGGAGGGAACTATGGTGTTCAAGGTTGAGCTGTAGTCTATGAACAGCATTCTTACATAGGTATTCCTCTTGTCCAGATGGGATAGGGCAGTGTGCAGTGTGATGGTGATGGCATCATCCCTGGATCTATTGGGGCGGTAAGCAAATTGCAGTGGGTCTAGGGTGACAGGTAAGGTAGAGGTGATATGATCCTTGACTAGCCTCTCAAAGCACTTCATGATGACAGAAGTGAGTGCTACTGATTAATCAAATGTTTTTTTTTTGTGTAAAGAAATTGTAATGTTAAAACACCTATCACATTACACATTTAGTAATGACAGCATTTGCCTTCCAAACTGTATGTTTTTTCGCGCAATTGTGTTTTGAAAGTTGCAAAAGGCAAACTGACAGCTGCAACCAACCAGAGACATATAATCCCTAGATGGCAGTTCCCATTCAAGTCCAGACGGGCAGACATTGCTAGTGCACCCATGAGTTTAACAGTCAAATTGCCAGGGTTAGAGGTTCCAAAACCCTTCTACGGATTATATGTCTATGGCCACAACGCAACAATAGATAGTTCCACATATGGCTTCCTCTCCATGTACATGTGAGCATCCTCCCCTCAGCTCCTCAATGCCTCCTCAAGGTTTAGTAATGCATTATTTGCCTCAACAAGCATCCCAATTCCAACCAGAATACCTGTATTTATACTGGTATACCTTACTGATAAGACCATCCCTCTCTCCACTCTGTGTTCCTCTGGAGAGGCCTGCCTCAGATGAATGAGACCGAGGGGGCCTGCCTCAGATGGATGAGACTGAGGAGGCCTGCCTCAGATGAATGAGACTGAGGAGGCCTGCCTCAGATGAATGAGCGAGGAGGCCTGCCTCAGATGAATGAGACTGAGGAGGCCTGCCTCAGATGAATGAGACTGAGGAGGCCTGCCTCAGATGAATGAACAAGGAGGCCTGCCTCAGATGAATGAGACTGAGGAGGCCTGCCTCAGATGAATGAGCGAGGAGGCCTGCCTCAGATGAATGAGACTGAGGGGGCCTGCCTCAGATGAATGAGACTGAGGAGGCCTGCCTCAGATGAATGAGCGAGGAGGCCTGCCTCAGATGAATGAGCGAGGAGGCCTGCCTCAGATGAATGAGACTGAGGAGGCCTGCCTCAGATGAATGAGACTGAGGAGGCCTGCCTCAGATGAATGAGCGAGGAGGCCTGCCTCAGATGAATGAGACTGAGGAGGCCTGCCTCAGATGAATGAGCGAGGAGGCCTGCCTCAGATGAATGAGACTGAGGGGGCCTGCCTCAGATGAATGAGCGAGGAGGCCTGCCTCAGATGAATGAGACCGAGGGGGCCTGCCTCAGATGAATGAGACTGAGGGGGCCTGCCTCAGATGAATGAGACCGAGGGGGCCTGCCTCAGATGAATGAGACCGAGGGGGCCTGCCTCAGATGAATGAGACCGAGGGGGCCTGCCTCAGATGAATGAGACCGAGGGGGCCTGCCTCAGATGAATGAGACCGAGGGGGCCTGCCTCAGATGAATGAGACCGAGGGGGCCTGCCTCAGATGAATGAGACTGAGGAGGCCTGCCTCAGATGAATGAGCGAGGGGGCCTGCCTCAGATGAATGAGACCGAGGGGGCCTGCCTCAGATGAATGAGACCGAGGGGGCCTGCCTCAGATGAATGAGACCGAGGGGGCCTGCCTCAGATGAATGAGACTGAGTAGGCCTGCCTCAGATGAATGAGCGAGGAGGCCTGCCTCAGATGAATGAGACCGAGGGGGCCTGCCTCAGATGAATGAGACTGAGGAGGCCTGCCTCAGATGAATGAGCGAGGAGGCCTGCCTCAGATGAATGAGACCGAGGGGGCCTGTCTCAGATGAATGAGACCGAGGGGGCCTGCCTCAGATGAATGAGACCGAGGGGGCCTGCCTCAGATGAATGAGACCGAGGGGGCCTGCCTCAGATGAATGAGACTGAGGAGGCCTGCCTCAGATGAATGAGCGAGGGGGCCTGCCTCAGATGAATGAGACCGAGGGGGCCTGCCTCAGATGAATGAGACCGAGGGGGCCTGCCTCAGATGAATGAGACCGAGGGGGCCTGCCTCAGATGAATGAGACTGAGGAGGCCTGCCTCAGATGAATGAGCGAGGAGGCCTGCCTCAGATGAATGAGACCGAGGGGGCCTGCCTCAGATGAATGAGACTGAGGAGGCCTGCCTCAGATGAATGAGCGAGGAGGCCTGCCTCAGATGAATGAGACCGAGGGGGCCTGTCTCAGATGAATGAGACCGAGGGGGCCTGCCTCAGATGAATGAGACCGAGGGGGCCTGCCTCAGATGAATGAGACCGAGGGGGCCTGCCTCAGATGAATGAGACCGAGGGCAACCCCCAGTACCACCACCTCGTCTCACTGAAGAACGATGAAGACTGGGTACAGTACAGTACCATGGTCTAAGAGAGAGAGGAAACATGAATGAGTAGTGCCGAGGGCAGGTGGGTCACGAGAGCAACCACAGACATACACATTTGTATGTGATCATATATTAGTGTAACAGAATTCAGAACGTGGCGTAAGCTCGCTCCACAGCTAGCTTGAAATGTTGCGGACGGAGCCATCCAATTGGAGCCAGATGGAGCCATCCAATTGGTTCCTTTTGGGTGGCTCAAACCATTGGTACGTTGTCAAGAAGGAAGAGGATCACTGGTTGGAGCCCAGTGTGGGACAGGGACAGTGGAGGAAGATAGTGTTTTTGCATTAGCACTACACACCTGACTCCTGTCATCAACACTTGATGATATGTTTATCATTTGAATCGGCTGTGTAGTGCTAGGGCAAAGACAAACATGTTCTCCCCTTTGGGTCCCCAGGACCAGGATTAGAATACATGTTCTCCCCTTTAGGTCCCCAGGACCAGGATAAAGAAACACTGTTCTATCTGGACTAATCCCATTCCCCACCTCACCTCTCCCTGGCTACTGTATGTAGTCATGATCCAACTCTGTGAACACACTGACTATCCTTCAATGGATGTCTGTTACGTGTAGCTGTTTGCTTTCTTTGCCGACCAAATAAAATAAAATAAAATTTTAGGGTTAGGGTCAAATTTTAATACAACAGGTGTAGACCTTACAGTGAAATGCTTAATTACAAGCCCTTAACCAACAATGCATTTATTTTTTAATAAAAAGTAAAATAAAACAACAACAACAAAAAAGTATTGAGAAAAAAAGAGCAGAAGTAAAATAAAATAACAGTAGGGAGGCTATATATACAGGGGGGTACCGGTGCAGAGTCAATGTGCGGGGGCACCGGCTAGTTGAGGTAGTTGAGGTAATATGTACATGTGGGTAGAGTTAAAGTGACTATGCATAAATAATTAACAGAGTAGCAGCAGCGTAAAAAGATGGGGTGGGGGTGGGGGTGGGGGGGCAGTGCAAATAGTCCGGGTAGCCATGATTAGCTGTTCAGGAGTCTTATGGCTTGGGGGTAGAAGCTGTTGAGAAGCCTTTTGGACCACAAGCATGTAGGTTAGATATGAGAGCAGTGCTTGGTTTTTAATAAGTTTCAGTGTTGCTATAGTTAGCAAACACGATAATGACAAGCATTTTCTGTAATTATCCGTGATCTAAAAAAAGTAATTGTCAGCTGCCAGAACGCATCTCTTTCACTCAAACAGTGTGAAGCGCTGTGCGCTCTACACAACTATTGGCTAGTTCTTCTGTCCGTAATGTATCGGTTTAGCCTGAGGCAACGTATCGGTTTAGCCTGCGGCAACGTATCGGTTTAGCCTGAGGCAACGTATCGGTTTAGCCTGCGGCAACGTATCGGTTTAGCCTGCGGCAACGTATCAGTTTAGCCTGCGGCAACGTATCGGTTTAGCCTGCGGCAACGTATCGGTTTAGCCTGCGGCAACGTATCGGTTTAGCCTGCGGCAACGTATCGGTTTAGCCTGCGGCAACGTATCGGTTTAGCCTGCGGCAACGTATCGGTTTAGCCTGCGGCAACGTATCGGTTTAGCCTGCGGCAACGATTGGACTAGAACATGCAGCTCTCCCTTTGCTCTCATCCCCCAGACAGACACATGCAGCTCTGTTTCACTCAGACACTCGTCTTGGGCAAAAGTCAACCCCTTCTTCAAACATCGTGTATGAATCAGAATCCATAGCTAGTCATTGTTGGTCTATCTAGTTATTTCCTGTCGACTTTGCTGATGTTGTTTTTGTCTGGCTACTTGATTAGTAAGCCTACTTGTCTGTCTGTATAATTATTCAACTTTTCAATTGAGTGAAGGAACATAATAATGTGCTCTAAGATGCCCTCTGAGTGATGGAGCAGTAATGTTAGTGAAACCATAACGATGCCCTCTGAGTGATGGAGCAGTAATGTTAGTGAAGAACCATAACGATGCCCTCTGAGTGATAGAGCAGTAATGTTAGTGAAGGACCATAACGATGCCCTCTGAGTGATGGAGCAGTAATGAAGGACCATAACGATGCCCTCTGAGTGATGGAGCAGTAATGTTAGTGAAGGACCATAACGATGCCCTCTGAGTGATGGAGCAGTAATGTTAGTGAAGGACCATAACGATGCCCTCTGAGTGATGGAGCAGTAATGTTAGTGAAGGACCATAACGATGCCCTCTGAGTGATGGAGCAGTAATGTTAGTGAAGGACCATAACGATGCCCTCTGAGTGATGGAGCAGTAATGAAGGACCATAACGATGCCCTCTGAGTGATGGAGCAGTAATGTTAGTGAAGGAACATAACGATGCCCTCTGAGTGATGGAGCAGTAATGTTAGTGAAGGACCATAACGGTGCCCTCTGAGTGATGGAGCAGTAATGTTAGTGAAGGACCATAACGATGCCCTCTGAGTGATGGAGCAGTAATGTTAGTGAAGGACCATAACGATGCCCTCTGAGTGATGGAGCAGTAATGTTAGTGAAGGACCATAACGATGCCCTCTGAGTGATGGAGCAGTAATGTTAGTGAAGGACCATAACGATGCCCTCTGAGTGATGGAGCAGTAATGTTAGTGAAGGACCATAACGATGCCCTCTGAGTGAAGGAGCAGAAATGTTAGTGAAGGACCATAACGATGCCCTCTGAGTGATGGAGCAGTAATGAAGGACCATAACGATGCCCTCTGAGTGATGGAGCAGTAATGTTAGTGAAGGACCATAACGATGCCCTCTGAGTGATGGAGCAGTAATGAAGGACCATAACGATGCCCTCTGAGTGATGGAGCAGTAATGTTAGTGAAGGACCATAACGATGCCCTCTGAGTGATGGAGCAGTAATGTTAGTGAAGGACCATAACGATGCCCTCTGAGTGATGGAGCAGTAATGTTAGTGAAGGAACATAACGATGCCCTCTGAGTGATGGAGCAGTAATGAAGGACCATAACGAAGCCCTCTGAGTGATGGAGCAGTGATGTTAGTGAAGGACCATAACGATGCCCTCTGAGTGATGGAGCAGTAATGTTAGTGAAGGACCATAACGATGCCCTCTGAGTGATGGAGCAGTAATGTTAGTGAAGGACCATAACGATGCCCTCTGAGTGATGGAGCAGTAATGAAGGACCATAACGATGCCCTCTGAGTGATGGAGCAGTAATGTTAGTGAAGGACCATAACGATGCCCTCTGAGTGATGGAGCAGTAATGTTAGTGAAGGACCATAACGATGCCCTCTGAGTGATGGAGCAGTAATGTTAGTGAAGGACCATAACGATGCACTCTGAGTGATAGAGCAGTAATGAAGGACCATAACGATGCCCTCTGAGTGATGGAGCAGTAATGTTAGTGAAGGACCATAACGATGCACTCTGAGTGATAGAGCAGTAATGAAGGACCATAACGATGCCCTCTGAGTGATGGAGCAGTAATGTTAGTGAAGGACCATAACGAAGCCCTCTGAGTGATGGAGCAGTAATGTTAGTGAAGGACCATAACGATGCCCTCTGAGTGATGGAGCAGTAATGTTAGTGAAGGACCATAACGATGCCCTCTGAGTGATGGAGCAGTAATGTTAGTGAAGGACCATAACGATGCCCTCTGAGTGATGGAGCAGTAATGTTAGTGAAGGAACATAACGATGCCCTCTGAGTGATGGAGCAGTAATGAAGGACCATAACGAAGCCCTCTGAGTGATGGAGCAGTAATGTTAGTGAAGGACCATAACGATGCCCTCTGAGTGATGGAGCAGTAATGTTAGTGAAGGACCATAACGATGCCCTCTGAGTGATGGAGCAGTAATGTTAGTGAAGGACCATAACGATGCACTCTGAGTGATAGAGCAGTAATGAAGGACCATAACGATGCACTCTGAGTGATAGAGCAGTCTAGTCCCTCCACCCTTTCCTCTTGTAACCTCTCTCCCTCTACTATAGCAGTCTAGTCCCTCCACCCTTTCCTCTTGTAACCTCTCTCCCTCTACCATAGCAGTCTAGTCCCTCCACCCTTTCCTCTTGTAACCTCTCTCCCTCTACTATAGCAGTCTAGTCTCCACCCTTTCCTCTTGTAACCTCTCTCCCTCTACTATAGCAGTCTAGTCCCTCCACCCTTTCCTCTTGTAACCTCTCTCCCTCTACCATAGCAGTCTAGTCCCTCCACCCTTTCCTCTTGTAACCTCTCTCCCTCTACTATAGCAGTCTAGTCTCCACCCTTTCCTCTTGTAACCTCTCTCCCTCTACTATAGCAGTCTAGTCCCTCCACCCTTTCCTCTTGTAACCTCTCTCCCTCTACTATAGCAGTCTAGTCCCTCCACCCTTTCCTCTTGTAATCTCTCTCCCTCTACTATAGCAGTCCCTCCACCCTTTCCTCTTGTAACCTCTCTCCCTCTACTATAACAGTCTAGTCCCTCCACCCTTTCCTCTTGTAACCTCTCTCCCTCTACCATAGCAGTCTAGTCCCTCCACCCTTTCCTCTTGTAAGCTCTCTCCCTCTACCATAGCAGTCTAGTCCCTCCACCCTTTCCTCTTGTAACCTCTCTCCCTCTACCATAGCAGTCTAGTCCCTCCACCCTTTCCTCTTGTAACCTCTCTCGCTCTACTATAGCAGTCTAGTCCCTCCACCCTTTCCTCTTGTAACCTCTCTCCCTCTACTATAGCAGTATAGTCCCTCCACCCTTTCCTCTTGTAACCTCTCTCCCTCTACCATAGCAGTCTATTCCCTCCACCCTTTCCTCTTGTAACCTCTCTCCCTCTACTATAGCAGTTTAGTCCCTCCACCCTTTCCTCTTGTAACCTCTCTCCCTCTACTATAGCAGTCTAGTCCCTCCACCCTTTCCTCTTGTAACCTCTCTCCCTCTACTATAGCAGTCTAGTCCCTCCACCCTTTCCTCTTGTAACCTCTCTCCCTCTACTATAGCAGTCTCTCCACCCTTTCCTCTTGTAACCTCTCTCCCTCTACTATAGCAGTCTAGTCCCTCCACCCTTTCCTCTTGTAACCTCTCTCCCTCTACTATAGCAGTCCCTCCACCCTTTCCTCTTGTAACCTCTCTCCCTCTACTATAGCAGTCTAGTCCCTCCACCCTTTCCTCTTGTAACCTCTCTCCCTCTACTATAGCAGTCTAGTCCCTCCACCCTTTCCTCTTGTAACCTCTCTCCCTCTACTATAGCAGTCTAGTCCCTCCACCCTTTCCTCTTGTAACCTCTCTCCCTCTACTATAGCAGTCTAGTCCCTCCACCCTTTCCTCTTGTAACCTCTCTCCCTCTACTATAGCAGTCTAGTCCCTCCACCCTTTCCTCTTGTAACCTCTCTCCCTCTACTATAGCAGTCTAGTCCCTCCACCCTTTCCTCTTGTAACCTCTCTCCCTCTACTATAGCAGTCTTTGGTGATTGGGCTGATGGAGGTAAACAGACATCTTGCTGCTACCACATTTAACAATGTGTGATTCCTCCACCATTATGTCGTCATTTAAAATAAAGTGAATCATCTTTGTTTCATATTCTTGTTTGTTTGTGCTAAGGAGGTCCAGGAGGTAAATATGAACAGTACTGATGACTGTATTACAATCATGTTGGAAAGGTTGACTGAAATATTGTCAAGGTTTTTAATATTTTGGTATTGTGATACATTCTGTAACTGGTCTCATCACCTGCTGCTTACATTTCAATAGGTAAGTTGTTTATGAATTACACAATTGTCAGAAAGTGAGGATAAATTAGGCGAAGATGCTGCGACAACATTCAACAGCCATCTTAGTGCAGAACCACATTGCCTGGACACT
The DNA here is from genome assembly GCF_964263955.1 of Coregonus lavaretus. NCBI lineage: Eukaryota > Metazoa > Chordata > Actinopteri > Salmoniformes > Salmonidae > Coregonus > Coregonus lavaretus. The sequence continues at coordinate 506,912 of NC_140001.1, forward strand.
TATGTATGATTTTGTGACGAGACTCCAAATAATATTGAAGATATGGCCAAAAAGCAGCTAATACCAACGATCAAGATAAGAATAGACATAGCTATAGCATTCTACTTCTGTTTGATGAAACTGTCGCGACATTATGCTATTGTACTGTATGTCATTTTAGAGCATTGGTTTGATTAGCTAACGTAGCTAATTAGCTAGCAAGCTATGGTGGAGAGGTAGATTCGATGCAACAAAATTACCATTTGTAGCTGATCTGAGCTCATGCCTGTTAGTTGATCTGCCTTGAATTTAATTGTGAATATAGCTGAGATAATTGAACAAAAGAAGCATGTTGAGGGTTAATGTTGTCAAGATACAACAAGTTAGATAGCCAGCTAGAACATTTGTGCTATAGCTGGTCTGCTCGGACAAGACGTATACCCGGGAGCCTGCTAGCAAGCAAGCTAACGTTACGTCAACTAACGAAACAGATAACATTTAAATAATGTAGGCTATTTGGCTTGAATTCAATTTTGAATATGGCTTAGATATGGCTGAGAAAAATATATTGAGCGTCAATGTTGTCAGGATATAGCGTTAGCTAGCTAGCTAAAAACGTGTGTAGCTAGCTACTGTTGCTAAGACACGAGAGAGTGGCTAGGTTTCAATTTTGCGTCACATCTCGGTACATAGAAGAGATAGATTTTTTTAAACGTTGAATGAGACTGTATGATCTGTGGTCCTAATGCTGCCTCTCTTGTTCTGTTTCTTCTTCAAATAAATGTAACATTAGCTTGTTAGCCCCCATGTAATTAGTTAGCTTTCCTTCATTGTTTGCTGTAAAAGATATCAGATATAAACACCTTTCCCGGCTATTCAAAACGGAAGGCACTTCCGATATGTTATCTTTCTCTGTCATTCGAGTGTCACTGTTGACAACTTAGTGGATTTTCTTACATTTCTACTTGGAGAATCCCTACGGGAAAATGCAAAATGTCTATCCATCCTTCCAGCAAGAAAACTAGCGAGCGAATCGCGGTGCCATCTGCTGACCGTTTAGGTAATTGAGTTCCCAACCGGTGTGCCAACTTCGGTTCTGTAATATGGAGTATTGACTGAGAAATGGGGAGGGGAAAATTCACTTTAACATGCATTGCTGGTCAAAACCTAATAGTTTCTTTAATATATATTAGCTTTTGGAGACTTCTTTAGAGCTGTTCAGCAAAAAATGAAAAAGAAACAAAAACAGCATACAGTTTTGTGTGACGTTTGTAATGCATTACCATTTAAATACACAGGTATTAGTTCCACTTTGTATAGTGGAGCCCAAAATTAATCTGCTATTGAAATATAGATAGATAGAACTGTATTGTAGTTATTTATAGTATGTGTGCATTTCATGAACACAAATACAGGAAAGACTGTTGCTGAGGTGATTGATGGTGTTGGCATAGCAACCAAATCTGTTTTGATATTACATTGTCTGTCCAAGCTACTGCCGAGGACAAGTTCAAATAACTGAACAGAGAAAGAATAACAAGCAGCTTGTCTCTTCTCTTTCCCTTTCTGTGTGAAAGAGAAGCTCATGTTTTGTTTGCCCAACCCCTAAGGGAGGTGTGTAAAGACATGCTTTACCATATAAATATAATCTAGTTCTGTGTAGAGGTGAAAGAGAAGCTGTTTAGATGGACCAGGAAAGAGGAAATTCAACTACTAAATCACAGACACCAACTACTAAATCACAGACACCAACTACTGAATCACAGACAACAACTACTGAATCACAGACAACAACTACTGAATCACAGACAACAACTACTGAATCACAGACAACAACTACTGAATCACAGACACCAACTACTAAATCACAGACACCAACTACTGAATCACAGACAACAACTACAGACACCAACTACTGAATCACAGACAACAACTACAGACACCAACTACTAAATCACAGACACCAACTACTGAATCACAGACAACAACTACTGAATCACAGACAACAACTACTGAATCACAGACAACAACTACTGAATCACAGACACCAACTACTAAATCACAGACACCAACTACTGAATCACAGACAACAACTACAGACACCAACTACTGAATCACAGACACCAATTACTGAATCACAGACACCAACTACTGAATCACAGACAACAACTACTGAATCACAGACAACAACTACTGGATCACAGACAACAACTACTGAATCACAGACAACAACTACTGAATCACAGACAACAACTACTGAATCACAGACAACAACTACAGACAACAACTACTGAATCACAGACAACAACTACAGACAACAACTACAGACAACAACTACTGAATCACAGACAACAACTACAGACAACAACTACAGAATCACAGACACCAACTACTGAATCACAGACACCAACTACTGAATCACAGACAACTACTGAATCACAGACAACAACTACTGAATCACAGACACCAACTACTGAATCACAGACAACAACTACAGACACCAACTACTGAATCAAAGACAACAACTACTGAATCACAGACACCAACTACTGAATCACAGACACCAACTACTGAATCACAGACAACAACTACTGAATCACAGACAACAACTACTGAATCACAGACACCAACTACTGAATCACAGACAACAACTACTGAATCACAGACAACAACTACTGAATCACAGACAACAACTACAGACACCAACTACTGAATCAAAGACAACAACTACTGAATCACAGACACCAACTACTGAATCACAGACAACAACTACTGAATCACAGACAACAACTACTGAATCACAGACAACAACTACTGAATCACAGACACCAACTACTGAATCACAGACAACAGCTACTGAATCACAGACACCAACTACAGACACCAACTACTGAATCACAGACAACAACTACAGACACCAACTACTGAATCACAGACAACAACTACTGAATCACAGACACCAACTACTGAATCACAGACAACAACTACTGAATCACAGACAACAACTACTGAATCACAGACAACAACTACAGACACCAACTACTGAATCAAAGACAACAACTACTGAATCACAGACACCAACTACTGAATCACAGACAACAACTACTGAATCACAGACAACAACTACTGAATCACAGACAACAACTACTGAATCACAGACACCAACTACTGAATCACAGACAACAGCTACTGAATCACAGACACCAACTACAGACACCAACTACTGAATCACAGACAACAACTACTGAATCACAGACAACAACTACTGAATCACAGACACCAACTACTGAATCACAGACAACAGCTACTGAATCACAGACACCAACTACAGAATCACCAGCAGCATCATGCTGTGGGGATGTTTTTCAGAAGCAGAAACACCCTCTTCGTCCCAAATGGCACCCTATTCCATATATAGTGCACTACTTTAGACCAGGACTATATTGGGAATAGGTTACCAGGGCACTTGTCAAAAGTGGTGCACTATATAGGGAATAGGGTGAAAAGGTGAGCCTGTCTTTGGCTGATAGGGACTCTGAACATGGACACATATTGTGAAGGAGTGTCAGTTCTGATCCAGATTGGCTCTCTGTAACTATCATACAGCTTGAACAGGAGGGAGCGAGCTGTCATTTGGTGTATAATCCTTGGCAGCGCCTCCTCATCCGTCATAAACAGACCTGCTGTGTGTGTGCGTGTTACCTGGCAGTGCATCTCCATCCATCAATAACAGAGCTGGTAGGTTTCCAGAGACCTCAGGATGCTGAGAGAGACTCAGTACTAAATGTTAATAATATCTGTTATATTCTCCACCAGCTTTATTATGGATCACAGTAACACCCCCTGATGTATCTGGCTATGGATCTAACCCTAACCCTAACCTTGACATATCTGGCTATGGATCTAACCCTAACCCTAACCTTGACATATCTGGCTATGGATCTAACCCTAACCCTAACCTTGACATATCTGGCTATGGATCTAACCCTAAACCATGGAACATGTTGTGGGAAAAAGCTTTACTGAGCTCAAAAGGTTGTACAGCTAAACCATTGAGAGAATCTTGACTTGCTGCATCACCGCTTGGTATGGCAACTTTTTGGCATCCGACAGCAAGGTGTTACAGAGGGTAGCGTACGGCCCAGTACTGGGGCCAAGCTTCCTGTTATAGCAGGATCCTGTTCCAGCATCAATTTATAACATTTTTGACATGCTTTTTTCTGGATTTTTGTTGTTGTTATTCTGTCTCTGACTGTTCAAATAAACCTACCATTAAAATTATAGACTGATCATGTCTTTGTCAGTGGGCAAACGTACAAAATCAGCAGGGGATCAAATACTTTTTTCCCTCACTGTACACATATAAGGACAAGCAATGACAGAGTGGCATGGACTCCCTGTATTTAGCTATGTTATTTTCTACTCCCTGTATATACAACCATGTTATTTCTACTCCCTGTATATAACCATGTTATTTTCTACTTCCTGTATATAACCATTTTAATTGTACTCTTTATTTTTATTTGTTATTCACTGTTCACTGTATTATTTTCATGTAACTCAGTCTACACCTGTAACTCAGTCTACACCTGTAACTCAGTCTACACCTGTAACTCAGTCAACACCTGTAACTCAGTCAACACCTGTAACTCAGTCTACACCTGTAACTCAGTCTACACCTGTAACTCAGTCAACACCTGTAACTCAGTCAACACCTGTAACTCAGTCAACACCTGTAACTCAGTCAACACCTGTAACTCAGTCTACACCGGTAACTCAGTCAACACCTGTAACTCAGTCAACACCTGTAACTCAGTCTACACCTGTAACTCAGTCAACACCTGTAACTCAGTCAACACCTGTAACTCAGTCTACACCGGTAACTCAGTCTGCACCTGTAACTCAGTCTACACCGGTAACTCAGTCAACACCTGTAACTCAGTCTACACCTGTAACTCAGTCTGCACCTGTAACTCAGTCAACACCTGTAACTCAGTCTACACCTGTAACTCAGTCAACACCTGTAACTCAGTCTACACCTGTAACTCAGTCAACACCTGTAACTCAGTCTACACCTGTAACTCAGTCTGCACCTGTAACTCAGTCTGCACCTGTAACTCAGTCAACACCTGTAACTCAGTCAACACCTGTAACTCAGTCAACACCTGTAACTCAGTCAACACCTGTAACTCAGTCAACACCTGTAACTCAGTCTACACCGGTAACTCAGTCAACACCTGTAACTCAGTCAACACCTGTAACTCAGTCTACACCGGTAACTCAGTCTGCACCTGTAACTCAGTCAACACCTGTAACTCAGTCAACACCTGTAACTCAGTCTACACCTGTAACTCAGTCTACACCTGTAACTCAGTCTACACCGGTAACTCAGTCAACACCTGTAACTCAGTCAACACCTGTAACTCAGTCTACACCGGTAACTCAGTCTGCACCGGTAACTCAGTCTACACCGGTAACTCAGTCTACACCGGTAACTCAGTCTACACCGGTAACTCAGTCGAAACCTGTGGTCTACAAAGCATGCGACCAATGAAATTTGACTTTGATGTTGAATGGGAAACTCTGACCCTTTCCTCGTCCAGAATAATATCTATACTTAAAAGGTCTGCTTTTCTTTCAATGGTGTTTTACACTTGTAGGCCACAACATGATCTCATTAGAATACGTCAAAAATAGAGACATTTAACCATTGTAGATGTGTGTCACCTGAAATTACATGGCAGTTATACTATGTGTCACTTTTGTTGACATATTTGCCTACATATTACTTCGATTTAGTAATTCGTTGAATATTTGGTATTTTTTTGTGTTATTGGGCTCCATATAAGCTGTTGAGAAAGCAGCAGCTACTGTTCCTGGGGTCCACACAGAACAGGAAACATGACATAACACAGAACATGAAACATGACATAATACAGAACAGGAAACATGACATAATACAGAACATGAAACATGACATAATACAGAACAGGAAACATGACATAATACAGAACATGAAACATGACATAATACAGAACATGAAACATGACATAACACAGAACATGAAACATGACATAATACAGAACAGGAAACATGACATAATACAGAACATGAAACATGACATATTACAGAACATGAAACATGACATAATACAGAACATGAAACATGACATAATACAGAACAGGAAACATGACATAATACAGAACATGAAACATGACATAATACAGAACATGAAACATGACATAATACAGAACATGAAACATGACATAATACAGAACAGGAAACATGACATAATACAGAACATGAAACATGACATAATACAGAACATGAAACATGACATAATACAGAACATGAAACATGACATAATACAGAACATGAAACATGACACAATACAGAACATGAAACATGACATAATACAGAACATGAAACATGACACAATACAGAACATGAAACATGACATAATACAGAACATGAAACATGACATAATACAGAACATGAAACATGACATAATACAGAACATGAAACATGACATAATACAGAACATGAAACATGACATAATACAGAACATGAAACATGACATAACACAAAACATGAAACATGACATAATACAGAACATGAAACATGACATAATACAGAACATGAAACATGACATAATACAGAACATGAAACATGACATAATATAGAACATGAAACATGACATAACACAGAACATGAAACATGACATAATACAGAACATGAAACATGACATAATACAGAACATGAAACATGACATAATACAGAACATGAAACATGACATAATACAGAACATGAAACATGACATAATACAGAACATGAAACATGACATAACACAGAACATGAAACATGACATAATACAGAACATGAAACATGACATAATACAGAACATGAAACATGACATAATACAGAACATGAAACATGACATAATACAGAACATGAAACATGACATAATACAGAACATGAAACATGACATAATACAGAACATGAAACATGACATAACACAGAACATGAAACATGACATAATACAGAACATGAAACATGACATAATACAGAACATGAAACATGACATAATACAGAACATGAAACATGACATAATACAGAACATGAAACATGACATAATACAGAACATGAAACATGACATAATACAGAACATGAAACATGACATAATACAGAACATGAAACATGACATAATACAGAAGATGAAACATGACATAACACAAAACATGAAACATGACATAATACAGAACATGAAACATGACATAATACAGAACATGAAACATGACATAATACAGAACATGAAACATGACATAATACAGAACATGAAACATGACATAACACATAACATGAAACATGACATAATACAGAACATGAAACATGACATAATACTACACATCAATACATACACACGTAGCCTCCACATCAATACATACACACGTAGCCTCCACATCAATACATACACACGTAGCCTCCACATCAATACATACACACGTAGCCTCCACATCAATACATACACACGTAGCCTACACATCAATACATACACACGTAGCCTCCACATCAATACATACACACGTAGCCTACACATAAATACATACACACGTAGCCTACACATCAATACATACACACGTAGCCTACACATCAATACATACACACGTAGCCTACACATCAATACATACACACGTAGCCTACACATCAATACATACACACGTAGCCTACACATCAATACATACACACGTAGCCTACACATCAATACATACACACAAACTATCTAGGTCATCCAGAATCAGCGCTCCTAGTGGCTGGGGACTTTAAAAAAGGCACACGTAGCCTACATATCAATACATACACACAAACTATCTAGGTCAAACAAGAAGATGCTCATCCAGAATCAGCGCTCCTAGTGGCTGGGGACTTTAATAAAGGCAAACTTAAATCCATTTTACGTCATATCTACCAGCATGTCACATGTGCAACCAGAGGAAAATAAACTCTAGACCACCTTTACTCCACACACAGAGACGCATACAAAGCTCTCCCTCGCCCTCCATTTGGCAAATCTGACCATGATTCTATCCTCCTGATTCCTGCTTCCAAACAAAAACTAAAGGAGGAAGTACCAGTGACTCGCTCAGTACGGAAGTGGTCAGATGACGCAGATGCTAAGCTACAGGACTGTTTTGCTGGCACAGACTGGAATATGTTCCAGAACTCATCCAATGGAATTGAGTATAATATCACCTCAGTCACTGGCTTCATCAATATGTGCATCGATGACATCGTCTCCACAGTGACATTATGTACGTATCCCAACCAGAAGACATGGATTACAGGCAACATCCGAACCAAGCTAAAGGCTAAAGCTGCCGCTTTCAAGAATCGGTACACTAATGCGGATACTTATAAGAAATCACTCTATGCCCTCAGACGAACCATCAAACAGGCAACGCGTCAATACAGGACCTAGATTGAATCCTACTACACCGGCTCTGATGCTCGTCGGATGTGGCAGGGCTTGAAAACTATTACGGACTACAAAGGGAAACCCAGCCGCGAGCTGCCCAGTGACGCGAGCCTACCAGGTGGGCTAAATGCCTTTTATGCTCGCTTCGAGGCAAGCAACACTGAACCATTCATGAGAGCACCAGCTGTTCCGAATGACTATGTGATCATGCTCTCCGTAGCCGATGTGAGCGAGACCTTTAAACAGGTCAACATTCAGAAGGCTGCGGAACCAGACAGATTACCAGGATGCGTACTCAGAGCATGGGCGGACAACTGGCAAGTGTCTTCACTGACATTTTCAACCTCTCCCTGACCGAGTCTGTAATACCTACATTTTTCAAGCAGACCACCATAGTCTCTGTGCCCAAAATGCAAAGGTAACATGCCTTCATGACTACCGCCCCGTAGCACTCATGTCGGTAGCCATGAAGTGCTTTGATAGGCTGGTCATGGCTCACATCAACACCATCATCCCGGAAACCCTACCCACTCCAATTTTCATACCGCCCCAACAGATCCACAGATGATGCAATCTCAATTGCACTCCACACTGCCCTTTCCCACCTGGACAAGAGGAACACCTACATGAGAATGCTGTTCATTGACTATAGTTCAGCGTTCAACACCATAGTGCCCTCAAAGCTCATCACTAAGCTAAGAACCCTGGGACTAAACACCTCCCTCTGCAACTGGATCCTGGACTTCCTGATGGGCCACCCCCAGGTGGTAAAGGTAGGCAACAACACATCTGCCACACTGATCCTCAACACAGGGGCCCCTCAGGGGTGCATGCTTATTCCCCTCCTGTACTCTCTGTTCACCCACGACTGCGTGGTCAAGCCTATAGGGAGGAGGTCAGAGACCTGGTAGTGTGGTGCCAAAACAACAACCTCTCCCTCAACGTGACCAAGTGACCAAGACAAAGGAGCTGATCGTGGACTACAGGAAAAGGAGGGCCAAACACGCCCCCATTCACATTGACGGGGCAGTAGTGGAGCGGGTCGAGAGCTTCAAGTTCCTCGGTGTCCACATCACCAACAAACTATCATGGTCCAAACACACCAAGACAGTCATGATGAGGGTACGACAATGCCTATTCCCCCTCAAGAGACACAAAATATTTGGCATGGGTACCCAGATCCTCAAAGAGTTATACAGCTGCACCATCAAGAGCATCCTGACTGGTTGCATCACGGCCTGGTATGGCAACTGCTCGGCATCTGACCGTAAGGTGCTACAGAGGGTAGTGTGTACGGCTCCAGCTACCTCTCCCTATCCTAGTCAATCAACTGCCTGGGCACAGCCTGGACCACCGCTGCCCACCTCTGCTGGGCCATGCTCTTTGGATCAGAGCTCTGTCCCTTTGGCGGTTGTGGCCTGCACGCAGCCGGTGTCTCAGTGGCCCTCTTCTCCGGTGATTTCTGTGGCTCTGGCCTTGCAATCTGTTTCGAGACACGGCAGTGGCCGGATCATTCCTGCAATTGTGATAGGGAGTTCGATGGTGAGGCATATATCTGTACCTGGGGCAAAAGTTCAGGATATCACCAGGTTGCTTCCCGAGGATGTGAGTCAGTCACCTGGGGCTGATACTGCCATGGTTCATCTGCATTTCAATTAACAGGTGTGCCTTCTTAAAAGTTAATTTGTGGAATTTCTTTACGTCTTAATGCGTTTGAGCCAATCAGTTGTGTTGTGACAAGGTAGGGGGGGTATACATAATTTAGTCCTATTTCGTAAAAGACCAAGTCCATATTATGGCAAGAACAGCTCAAATTAGCAAAGAGAAACGACAGTCCATCATTACTTTAAGACATGAAGGTCAGTCAATCCGGAAAATGTAAAGAACTTTGAAAGTTTCTTCAAGTGCAGTCGCTATGATGAAACTGGCTCTCATGAGGACCGCCACAGGAAAGGAAGACCCAGAGATGGGGCGGCAGGTAGCTTAGTGGTTAAGAGCATTGTGCCAGTAACCGAAAGGTCACTGGTTCTAATCCCCGAGCCGACTGTCTGTGCCCTTGAGCAAGGCTCCTGTAAGTCGCTCTGGATAAGAGCGTCTGCTAAATGAATAAAAATGTCAAATGTAAAGCTACCTCTGCTGCAGAGGTTTCCGGGTCTTAGGAGCTAGAAACAGAGCTACCATGTCTGTCATGTCTTAGGAGCTAGAAACAGAGCTACCATTGTCTGTCATGTCTTAGGAGCTAGAAACAGAGTTGTCATGTCTTAGGAGCTAGAAACAGAACTGTCATGTCTTAGGAGCTAGAAGCAGAGCTACCATGTCTGTCATCTTAGGAGCTATAAGCAGAATTACCATGTCTGTCATGTCTTAGGAGCTAGAAACACTGCTACCATGTCTGTCATCTTAGGAGCTAGAAACAGAGCTACCAGGTCTGTCATCTTAGGAGCTAGAAACAGAGCTACTATGTCTGTCATCTTAGGAGCTAGAAACAGAGCTACCATGTCTGTCATCTTAGGAGCTAGAAGCAGAGCTACCATGTCTGTCATCTTAGGAGCTAGAAACAGAGCTACCATGTCTGTCATCTTAGGAGCTAGAAGCAGAACTACCATGTCTGTCATGTCTTAGGAGCTAGAAGCAGAGGTACCATGTCTGTCATCTTAGGAGCTAGAAGCAGAACTACCATGTCTGTCATCTTAGGAGCTAGAAGCAGAGCTACCATGTCTGTCATGTCTTAGGAGCTAGAAGCAGAGCTACCATGTCTGTCATCTTAGGAGCTAGAAGCAGAGCTACCATGTCTGTCATGTCTTAGGAGCTAGAAGCAGAGCTACCATGTCTGTCATCTTAGGAGCTAGAAGCAGAGCTACCATGTCTGTCATGTCTTAGGAGCTAGAAACAGAGCTACCAGGTCTGTCATCTTAGGAGCTAGAAGCAGAGCTACCATGTCTGTCATGTCTTAGGAGCTAGAAACAGAGCTACCAGGTCTGTCATCTTAGGAGCTAGAAACAGAGCTACCATGTCTGTCATCTTAGGAGCTAGAAGCAGAACTACCATGTCTGTCATCTTAGGAGCTAGAAGCAGAGCTACCATGTCTGTCATGTCTTAGGAGCTAGAAGCAGAGCTACCATGTCTGTCATCTTAGGAGCTAGAAGCAGAGCTACCAGGTCTGTCATCTTAGGAGCTAGAAGCAGAGCTACCAGGTCTGTCATCTTAGGAGCTAGAAACAGAGCTACCAGGTCTGTCATCTTAGGAGCTAGAAACAGAGCTACTATGTCTGTCATCTTAGGAGCTAGAAACAGAGCTACCATGTCTGTCATCTTAGGAGCTAGAAGCAGAGCTACCATGTCTGTCATCTTAGGAGCTAGAAACAGAACTGTCATGTCTTAGGAGCTAGAAACAGAGCTTCCATGTCTGTCATCTTAGGAGCTAGAAGCAGAGCTACCATGTCTGTCATCTTAGGAGCTAGAAACAGAGCTACCAGGTCTGTCATCTTAGGAGCTAGAAACAGAGCTACTATGTCTGTCATCTTAGGAGCTAGAAACAGAGCTACCATGTCTGTCATCTTAGGAGCTAGAAGCAGAGCTACCATGTCTGTCATCTTAGGAGCTAGAAACAGAGCTACCATGTCTGTCATCTTAGGAGCTAGAAACAGAGTTGTCATGTCTTAGGAGCTAGAAACAGAACTGTCATGTCTTAGGAGCTAGAAGCAGAGCTACCATGTCTGTCATCTTAGGAGCTATAAGCAGAATTACCATGTCTGTCATCTTAGGAGCTAGAAACACTGATACCATGTCTGTCATCTTAGGAGCTAGAAGCAGAGCTACCAGGTCTGTCATCTTAGGAGCTAGAAACAGAGCTACTATGTCTGTCATCTTAGGAGCTAGAAACAGAGCTACCATGTCTGTCATCTTAGGAGCTATAAGCAGAATTACCATGTCTGTCATGTCTTAGGAGCTAGAAACACTGCTACCATGTCTGTCATCTTAGGAGCTAGAAACAGAGCTACCATGTCTGTCATCTTAGGAGCTAGAAACAGAGCTACTATGTCTGTCATCTTAGGAGCTAGAAACAGAGCTACCATGTCTGTCATCTTAGGAGCTAGAAGCAGAGCTACCATGTCTGTCATCTTAGGAGCTAGAAACAGAGCTACCATGTCTGTCATGTCTTAGGAGCTAGAAACAGAGCTACCATGTCTGTCATCTTAGGAGCTAGAAGCAGAGCTACCATGTCTGTCATGTCTTGGGAGCTAGAAACACTGCTACCATGTCTGTCATCTTAGGAGCTAGAAACAGAGCTACCAGGTCTGTCATCTTAGGAGCTAGAAACAGAGCTACTATGTCTGTCATCTTAGGAGCTAGAAACAGAGCTACCATGTCTGTCATCTTAGGAGCTAGAAGCAGAGCTACCATGTCTGTCATCTTAGGAGCTAGAAACAGAACTGTCATGTCTTAGGAGCTAGAAACAGAGCTTCCATGTCTGTCATCTTAGGAGCTAGAAGCAGAGCTACCATGTCTGTCATCTTAGGAGCTAGAAACAGAGCTACCAGGTCTGTCATCTTAGGAGCTAGAAACAGAGCTACTATGTCTGTCATCTTAGGAGCTAGAAACAGAGCTACCATGTCTGTCATCTTAGGAGCTAGAAGCAGAGCTACCATGTCTGTCATCTTAGGAGCTAGAAACAGAGCTACCATGTCTGTCATGTCTTAGGAGCTAGAAGCAGAGCTACCATGTCTGTCATCTTTGGAGCTAGAAGCAGAGCTTCCATGTCTGTCATCTTAGGAGCTAGAAGCAGAGCTACCATGTCTGTCATCTTAGGAGCTAGAAACAGAGCTATCATGTCTGTCATCTTAGGAGCTAGAAGCTGAGCTACCATGTCTGTCATCTTAGGAGCTAGAAACAGAGCTACCATGTCTGTCATGTCTTAGGAGCTAGAAACAGAACTACCATGTCTGTCATGTCTTAGGAGCTAGAAACAGAGCTGTCATGTCTTAGGAGCTAGAAACAGAACTGTCATGTCTTAGGAGCTAGAAGCAGAGCTACCATGTCTGTCATCTTAGGAGCTATAAGCAGAGCTACCATGTCTGTCATCTTAGGAGCTAGAAACAGAGCTACCATGTCTGTCATCTTAGGAGCTAGAAACACTGATACCATGTCTGTCATGTCTTAGGAGCTAGAAGCAGAGCTACCATGTCTGTCATCTTAGGAGCTAGAAACAGAGCTACCATGTCTGTCATGTCTTAGGAGCTAGAAACAGAACTACCATGTCTGTCATGTCTTAGGAGCTAGAAACAGAGCTGTCATGTCTTAGGAGCTAGAAACAGAACTGTCATGTCTTAGGAGCTAGAAGCAGAGCTACCATGTCTGTCATCTTAGGAGCTAGAAGCAGAGCTACCATGTCTGTCATCTTAGGAGCTAGAAACAGAGCTACCATGTCTGTCATGTCTTAGGAGCTAGAAACAGAACTACCATGTCTGTCATGTCTTAGGAGCTAGAAACAGAGCTGTCATGTCTTAGGAGCTAGAAACAGAACTGTCATGTCTTAGGAGCTAGAAGCAGAGCTACCATGTCTGTCATCTTAGGAGCTAGAAGCAGAGCTACCATGTCTGTCATCTTAGGAGCTAGAAACACTGATACCATGTCTGTCATGTCTTAGGAGCTAGAAGCAGAGCTACCATGTCTGTCATCTTAGGAGCTATAAGCAGAACTACCATGTCTGTCATCTTAGGAGCTAGAAACAGAGCTACCATGTCTGTCATGTCTTAGGAGCTAGAAGCAGAGCTACCATGTCTGTCATCTTAGGAGCTATAAGCAGAACTACCATGTCTGTCATCTTAGGAGCTAGAAACACTGATACCATGTCTGTCATCTTAGGAGCTAGAAACAGAGTTGTCATGTCTTAGGAGCTAGAAACAGAGCTACCAGGTCTGTCATCTTAGGAGCTAGAAGCAGAGCTACCATGTCTGTCATGTCTTAGGAGCTAGAAACAGAGCTACCAGGTCTGTCATCTTATGAGCTAGAAACACTGATACCATGTCTGTCATGTCTTAGGAGCTAGAAACAGAGCTGTCATGTCTTAGGAGCTAGAAACAGAACTGTCATGTCTTAGGAGCTTAAAGCAGAGCTACCATGTCTGTCATCTTAGGAGCTAGAAGCAGAGCTACCATGTCTGTCATCTTAGGAGCTAGAAACACTGATACCATGTCTGTCATCTTAGGAGCTAGAAACAGAGTTGTCATGTCTTAGGAGCTAGAAACAGAGCTACCAGGTCTGTCATCTTAGGAGCTAGAAGCAGAGCTACCATGTCTGTCATCTTAGGAGCTTTAAGCAGAACTACCATGTCTGTCATCTTAGGAGCTAGAAACAGAGCTACTATGTCTGTCATCTTAGGAGCTAGAAACAGAGCTACCATGTCTGTCATCTTAGGAGCTAGAAACAGAGCTACCATGTCTGTCATGTGTTAGGAGCTAGAAGCAGAGCTACCATGTCTGTCATCTTAGGAGCTAGAAGCAGAGCTACCAGGTCTGTCATCTTAGGAGCTAGAAGCAGAGCTACCATGTCTGTCATCTTAGGAGCTAGAAGCAGAGCTACCATGTCTGTCATCTTAGGAGCTAGAAACAGAGCTACCATGTCTGTCATCTTAGGAGCTAGAAGCAGAGCTACCATGTCTGTCATCTTAGGAGCTAGAAGCAGAGCTACCAGGTCTGTCATTTTAGGAGCTAGAAACACTGCTACCATGTCTGTCATCTTAGGAGCTAGAAACAGAGCTACCATGTCTGTCATCTTAGGAGCTAGAAGCAGAACTACCATGTCTGTCATGTCTTAGGAGCTAGAAACAGAGCTGTCATGTCTTAGGAGCTAGAAACAGAACTGTCATGTCTTAGGAGCTAGAAGCAGAGCTACCATGTCTGTAATCTTAGGAGCTAGAAGCAGAGCTACCATGTCTGTCATCTTAGGAGCTAGAAGCAGAGCTACCAGGTCTGTCATCTTAGGAGCTAGAAGCAGAGCTACCATGTCTGTCATCTTAGGAGCTAGAAGCAGAGCTACCATGTCTGTCATCTTAGGAGCTAGAAACAGAGCTACCATGTCTGTCATCTTAGGAGCTAGAATCAAATCAAATCAAATCAAATCAAATCAAATTTTATTGGTCACATGCGCCGAATACAACAGGTGCAGACATTACAGTGAAATGCTTACTTACAGCCCTTAACCAACAGTGCATTTATTTTAAACAAAAAAGTAAGAATAAAACAACAACAAAAAAGTGTTGAGAAAAAAAGAGCAGAAGTAAAAAATAAAGTGACAGTAGGGAGGCTATATATACAATAGAATAAAGTGACAGTAGGGAGGCTATATATACAGGGGGGTACCGTTGCATAGTCAATGTGCGGGGGCACCGGCTAGTTGAGGTAATATGTACATGTGGGTAGAGTTAAAGTGACTATGCATAAATACTTAACAGAGTAGCAGCAGCGTAAAAAGGATGGGGTGGGGGGGCAGTGCAAATAGTCCGGGTAGCCATGATTAGCTGTTCAGGAGTCTTATGGCTTGGGGGTAGAAGCTGTTGAGAAGTCTTTTGGACCTAGACTTGGCACTCCGGTACCGCTTGCCGTGCGGTAGCAGAGAGAACAGTCTATGACTAGGGTGACTGGAGTCTTTGACAATTTTGAGGGCCTTCCTCTGACACCGCCTGGTATAGAGGTCCTGGATGGCAGGGAGCTTTGCCCCAGTGATGTACTGGGCCGTACGCACTACCCTCTGTAGTGCCTTGCGGTCAGAGGCCAAGCAGTTGCCATACCAGGCGGTGATGCAACCAGTCAGGATGCTCTCGATGGTGCAGCTGTAGAATTTTTTGAGGATCTGAGGACCCATGCCAAATCTTTTTAGTCTCCTGAGGGGGAATAGGCTTTGTCGTGCCCTCTTCACGACTGTCTTGGTGTGTTTGGACCATGATAGTTCGTTGGTGATGTGGACACCAAGGAACTTGAAGCTCTCAACCTGTTCCACTACAGCCCCGTCGATGAGAATGGGGGCGTGCTCAGTCCTCTTTTTTTTCCTGTAGTCCACAATCATCTCCTTTGTCTTGGTCACGTTGAGGGAGAGGTTGTTGTCCTGGCACCACACGGCCAGATCTCTGACCTCCTCCCTATAGGCTGTCTCATCGTTGTCGGTGATCAGGCCTACCACTGTTGTGTCGTCGGCAAACTTAATGATGGTGTTGGAGTCGTGCCTGGCCATGCAGTCATGGGTGAACAGAGAGTACAGGAGGGGACTGAGCACGCACCCCTGAGGGGCCCCCGTGTTGAGGATCAGTCTAGAAGCAGAGCTACCATGTCTGTCATCTTAGGAGCTAGAAGCAGAGCTACCAGGTCTGTCATCTTAGGAGCTAGAAACACTGCTACCATGTCTGTCATCTTAGGAGCTAGAAACAGAGCTACCATGTCTGTCATCTTAGGAGCTAGAAGCAGAACTACCATGTCTGTCATGTCTTAGGAGCTAGAAACAGAGCTGTCATGTCTTAGGAGCTAGAAACAGAACTGTCATGTCTTAGGAGCTAGAAGCAGAGCTACCATGTCTGTCATCTTAGGAGCTAGAAGCAGAGCTACCATGTCTGTCATCTTAGGAGCTAGAAACACTGCTACCATGTCTGTCATGTCTTAGGAGCTAGAAGCAGAACTAAAATGTCTGTCATGTCTTAGGAGCTAGAAACAGAGCTACCATGTCTGTCATGTCTTAGGAGCTAGAAACAGAGCTACCATGTCTGTCATGTCTTAGGAGCTAGAAGCAGAGCTACCATGTCTGTCATCTTAGGAGCTATAAGCAGAACTACCATGTCTGTCATCTTAGGAGCTAGAAACACTGACACCATGTCTGTCATCTTAGGAGCTAGAAACAGAGTTGTCATGTCTTAGGAGCTAGAAACAGAGCTACCAGGTCTGTCATCTTAGGAGCTAGAAGCAGAGCTACCATGTCTGTCATGTCTTAGGAGCTAGAAAAAGAGCTACCAGGTCTGTCATCTTATGAGCTAGAAACACTGATACCATGTCTGTCATGTCTTGGAGCTAGAAACAGAGCTGTCATGTCTTAGGAGCTAGTAACAGAACTGTCATGTCTTAGGAGCTTAAAGCAGATCTACCCTGTCTGTCATCTTAGGAGCTAGAAGCAGAGCTACCATGTCTGTCATCTTAGGAGCTAGAAACACTGATACCATGTCTGTCATCTTAGGAGCTAGAAACAGAGTTGTCATGTCTTAGGAGCTAGAAACAGAGCTACCAGGTCTGTCATCTTCGGAGCTAGAAGCAGAGCTACCATGTCTGTCATCTTAGGAGCTATAAGCAGAACTACCATGTCTGTCATCTTAGGAGCTAAAAACAGAGCTACTATGTCTGTCATCTTAGGAGCTAGAAACAGAGCTACCATGTCTGTCATCTTAGGAGCTAGAAACAGAGCTACCATGTCTGTCATGTGTTAGGAGCTAGAAGCAGAGCTACCATGTCTGTCATCTTAGGAGCTAGAAGCAGAGCTACCAGGTCTGTCATCTTAGGAGCTAGAAGCAGAGCTACCATGTCTGTCATCTTAGGAGCTAGAAGCAGAGCTACCATGTCTGTCATCTTAGGAGCTAGAAACAGAGCTACCATGTCTGTCATCTTAGGAGCTAGAAGCAGAGCTACCATGTCTGTCATCTTAGGAGCTAGAAGCAGAGCTACCAGGTCTGTCATCTTAGGAGCTAGAAACACTGCTACCATGTCTGTCATCTTAGGAGCTAGAAACAGAGCTACCATGTCTGTCATCTTAGGAGCTAGAAGCAGAACTACCATGTCTGTCATGTCTTAGGAGCTAGAAAAAGAGCTGTCATGTCTTAGGAGCTAGAAACAGAACTGTCATGTCTTAGGAGCTAGAAGCAGAGCTACCATGTCTGTCATCTTAGGAGCTAGAAACAGAGCTACTATGTCTGTCATCTTAGGAGCTAGAAACAGAGCTACCATGTCTGTCATCTTAGGAGCTAGAAACAGAGCTACCATGTCTGTCATGTGTTAGGAGCTAGAAGCAGAGCTACCATGTCTGTCATCTTAGGAGCTAGAAGCAGAGCTACCAGGTCTGTCATCTTAGGAGCTAGAAGCAGAGCTACCATGTCTGTCATCTTAGGAGCTAGAAGCAGAGCTACCATGTCTGTCATCTTAGGAGCTAGAAACAGAGCTACCATGTCTGTCATCTTAGGAGCTAGAAGCAGAGCTACCATGTCTGTCATCTTAGGAGCTAGAAGCAGAGCTACCAGGTCTGTCATCTTAGGAGCTAGAAACACTGCTACCATGTCTGTCATCTTAGGAGCTAGAAACAGAGCTACCATGTCTGTCATCTTAGGAGCTAGAAGCAGAACTACCATGTCTGTCATGTCTTAGGAGCTAGAAACAGAACTGTCATGTCTTAGGAGCTAGAAGCAGAGCTACCATGTCTGTCATCTTAGGAGCTAGAAGCAGAGCTACCATGTCTGTCATCTTAGGAGCTAGAAACAGAGCTACCATGTCTGTCATCTTAGGAGCTAGAAACACTGCTACCATGTCTGTCATGTCTTAGGAGCTAGAAGCAGAACTACCATGTCTGTCATGTCTTAGGAGCTAGAAACAGAGCTACCATGTCTGTCATGTCTTAGGAGCTAGAAACAGAGCTACCATGTCTGTCATCTTAGGAGCTAGAAACAGAGCTACCATGTCTGTCATGTCTTAGGAGCTAGAAACAGAGCTACCATGTCTGTCATCTTAGGAGCTAGAAACAGAGCTACCATGTCTGTCATCTTAGGAGCTAGAAACAGAGCTACCATGTCTGTCATGTCTTAGGAGCTAGAAACAGAACTAAAATGTCTGTCATGTCTTAGGAGCTAGAAACAGAGTTGTCATGTCTTAGGAGCTAGAAACAGAGCTGTCATGTCTTAGGAGCTAGAAACAGAACTGTCATGTCTTAGGAGCTAGAAGCAGAGCTACCATGTCTGTCATCTTAGGAGCTAGAAACACTGATACCATGTCTGTCATGTCTTAGGAGCTAGAAACAGAGTTGTCATGTCTTAGGAGCTAGAAACAGAACTGTCATGTCTTAGGAGCTAGAAGCAGAGCTACCATGTCTGTCATCTTAGGAGCTAAAAGCAGAATTACCATGTCTGTCATCTTAGGAGCTAGAAACACTGCTACCATGTCTGTCATGTCTTAGGAGCTAGAAGCAGAACTACCATGTCTGTCATCTTAGGAGCTAGAAACAGAGCTACCATGTCTGTCATCTTAGGAGCTAGAAACAGAGCTACTATGTCTGTCATGTCTTAGGAGCTAGAAACAGAGCTACCATGTCTGTCATCTTAGGAGCTAGAAGCAGAGCTACCATGTCTGTCATGTCTTGGGAGCTAGAAACACTGCTACCATGTCTGTCATCTTAGGAGCTAGAAACAGAGCTACCAGGTCTGTCATCTTAGGAGCTAGAAACCGAGCTACTATTTCTGTCATCTTAGGAGCTAGAAACAGAGCTACCATGTCTGTCATCTTAGGAGCTAGAAGCAGAGCTACCATGTCTGTCATCTTAGGAGCTAGAAACAGAACTGTCATGTCTTAGGAGCTAGAAACAGAGCTTCCATGTCTGTCTTCTTAGGAGCTAGAAGCAGAGCTACCATGTCTGTCATCTTAGGAGCTAGAAACAGAGCTACCAGGTCTGTCATCTTAGGAGCTAGAAACAGAGCTACTATGTCTGTCATCTTAGGAGCTAGAAACAGAGCTACCATGTCTGTCATCTTAGGAGCTAGAAGCAGAGCTACCATGTCTGTCATGTCTTAGGAGCTAGAAGCAGAGCTACCATGTCTGTCATCTTTGGAGCTAGAAGCAGAGCTTCCATGTCTGTCATCTTAGGAGCTAGAAGCAGAGCTACCATGTCTGTCATCTTAGGAGCTAGAAACAGAGCTACCATGTCTGTCATCTTAGGAGCTAGAAGCAGAGCTACCATGTCTGTCATCTTAGGAGCTAGAAACAGAGCTACCATGTCTGTCATGTCTTAGGAGCTAGAAACAGAACTACCATGTCTGTCATGTCTTAGGAGCTAGAAACAGAGCTGTCATGTCTTAGGAGCTAGAAACAGAACTGTCATGTCTTAGGAGCTAGAAGCAGAGCTACCATGTCTGTCATCTTAGGAGCTAGAAACAGAGCTGTCATGTCTTAGGAGCTAGAAACAGAACTGTCATGTCTTAGGAGCTAGAAGCAGAGCTACCATGTCTGTCATCTTAGGAGCTAGAAGCAGAGCTACCATGTCTGTTATCTTAGGAGCTAGAAACACTGATACCATGTCTGTCAAGTCTTAGGAGCTAGAAGCAGAGCTACCATGTCTGTCATCTTAGGAGCTATAAGCAGAACTACCATGTCTGTCATCTTAGGAGCTAGAAACAGAGCTACCATGTCTGTCATGTCTTAGGAGCTAGAAGCAGAGCTACCATGTCTGTCATCTTAGGAGCTATAAGCAGAACTACCATGTCTGTCATCTTAGGAGCTAGAAACACTGATACCATGTCTGTCATCTTAGGAGCTAGAAACAGAGTTGTCATGTCTTAGGAGCTAGAAACAGAGCTACCAGGTCTGTCATCTTAGGAGCTAGAAGCAGAGCTACCATGTCTGTCATGTCTTAGGAGCTAGAAACAGAGCTACCAGGTCTGTCATCTTAGGAGCTAGAAACACTGATACCATGTCTGTCATGTCTTAGGAGCTAGAAACAGAGCTGTCATGTCTTAGGAGCTAGAAACAGAACTGTCATGTCTTAGGAGCTAGAAGCAGAGCTACCATGTCTGTCATCTTAGGAGCTAGAAGCAGAGCTACCATGTCTGTCATCTTAGGAGCTAGAAACACTGATACCATGTCTGTCATCTTAGGAGCTAGAAACAGAGTTGTCATGTCTTAGGAGCTAGAAACAGAGCTACCAGGTCTGTCATCTTAGGAGCTAGAAGCAGAGCTACCATGTCTGTCATCTTAGGAGCTATAAGCAGAACTACCATGTCTGTCATCTTAGGAGCTAGAAACAGAGCTACTATGTCTGTCATCTTAGGAGCTAGAAACAGAGCTACCATGTCTGTCATCTTAGGAGCTAGAAACAGAGCTACCATGTCTGTCATGTGTTAGGAGCTAGAAGCAGAGCTACTATGTCTGTCATCTTAGGAGCTAGAAGCAGAGCTACCAGGTCTGTCATCTTAGGAGCTAGAAGCAGAGCTACCATGTCTGTCATCTTAGGAGCTAGAAGCAGAGCTACCATGTCTGTCATCTTAGGAGCTAGAAACAGAGCTACCATGTCTGTCATCTTAGGAGCTAGAAGCAGAGCTACCATGTCTGTCATCTTAGGAGCTAGAAGCAGAGCTACCAGGTCTGTCATCTTAGGAGCTAGAAACACTGCTACCATGTCTGTCATCTTAGGAGCTAGAAACAGAGCTACCATGTCTGTCATCTTAGGAGCTAGAAGCAGAACTACCATGTCTGTCATGTCTTAGGAGCTAGAAACAGAGCTGTCATGTCTTAGGAGCTAGAAACAGAACTGTCATGTCTTAGGAGCTAGAAACAGAGCTACCATGTCTGTCATCTTAGGAGCTAGAAGCAGAGCTACCATGTCTGTCATCTTAGGAGCTAGAAACACTGCTACCATGTCTGTCATGTCTTAGGAGCTAGAAGCAGAACTACCAGGTCTGTCATGTCTCAGGAGCTAGAAACAGAGCTACCATGTCTGTCATCTTAGGAGCTAGAAACAGAGCTACCATGTATGTCATGTCTTAGGAGCTAGAAACAGAGCTACCATGTCTGTCATCTTAGGAGCTAGAAACAGAGCTACCATGTCTGTCATCTTAGGAGCTAGAAACAGAGCTACCATGTCTGTCATGTCCTAGGAGCTAGAAACAGAACTACCATGTCTGTCATGTCTTAGGAGCTAGAAACAGAGTTGTCATGTCTTAGGAGCTAGAAACAGAACTGTCATGTCTTAGGAGCTAGAAGCAGAGCTACTATGTCTGTCATCTTAGGAGCTATAAGCAGAATTACCATGTCTGTCATCTTAGGAGCTAGAAACACTGCTACCATGTCTGTCATGTCTTAGGAGCTAGAAGCAGAACTACCATGTCTGTCATCTTAGGAGCTAGAAACAGAGCTACCATGTCTGTCATCTTAGGGGCTAGAAACAGAGCTACCATGTCTGTCATCTTAGGAGCTAGAAACAGAGCTACCATGTCTGTCATCTTAGGAGCTAGAAACAGAGCTACTATGTCTGTCATGTCTTAGGAGCTAGAAACAGAGCTTCCATGTCTGTCATGTCTTAGGAGCTAGAAACAGAGCTACCATGTCTGTCATGTCTTAGGAGCTAGAAACAGAGCTACCATGTCTGTCATCTTAGGAGCTAGAAACAGAGCTACCATGTCTGTCATCTTAGGAGCTAGAAGCAGAGCTACCAGGTCTGTCATCTTAGGAGCTAGAAACAGAGCTACCATGTCTGTCATCTTAGGAGCTAGAAACAGAGCTACCATGTCTGTCATCTTAGGAGCTAGAAACAGAGCTACCATGTCTGTCATGTCTTAGGAGCTAGAAACAGAGCTACCATGTCTGTCATGTCTTAGGACCTAGAAACAGAGCTAACATGTCTGTCATGTCTTAGGAGCCAGATGCAGAGCTACCATGTCTGTCATCTTAGGAGCTAGAAACAGAGCTACCATGTATGTCATGTCTTAGGAGCTAGAAACAGAGCTACCAGGTCTGTCATCTTAGGAGCTAGAAACACTGATACCATGTCTGTCATGTCTTAGGAGCTAGAAACAGAGCTGTCATGTCTTAGGAGCTAGAAACAGAACTGTCATGTCTTAGGAGCTAGAAGCAGAGCTACCATGTCTGTCATCTTAGGAGCTAGAAGCAGAGCTACCATGTCTGTCATCTTAGGAGCTAGAAACACTGATACCATGTCTGTCATCTTAGGAGCTAGAAACAGAGTTGTCATGTCTTAGGAGCTAGAAACAGAGCTACCAGGTCTGTCATCTTAGGAGCTAGAAGCAGAGCTACCATGTCTGTCATCTTAGGAGCTATAAGCAGAACTACCATGTCTGTCATCTTAGGAGCTAGAAACAGAGCTACTATGTCTGTCATCTTAGGAGCTAGAAACAGAGCTACCATGTCTGTCATCTTAGGAGCTAGAAACAGAGCTACCATGTCTGTCATGTGTTAGGAGCTAGAAGCAGAGCTACTATGTCTGTCATCTTAGGAGCTAGAAGCAGAGCTACCAGGTCTGTCATCTTAGGAGCTAGAAGCAGAGCTACCATGTCTGTCATCTTAGGAGCTAGAAGCAGAGCTACCATGTCTGTCATCTTAGGAGCTAGAAACAGAGCTACCATGTCTGTCATCTTAGGAGCTAGAAGCAGAGCTACCATGTCTGTCATCTTAGGAGCTAGAAGCAGAGCTACCAGGTCTGTCATCTTAGGAGCTAGAAACACTGCTACCATGTCTGTCATCTTAGGAGCTAGAAACAGAGCTACCATGTCTGTCATCTTAGGAGCTAGAAGCAGAACTACCATGTCTGTCATGTCTTAGGAGCTAGAAACAGAGCTGTCATGTCTTAGGAGCTAGAAACAGAACTGTCATGTCTTAGGAGCTAGAAACAGAGCTACCATGTCTGTCATCTTAGGAGCTAGAAGCAGAGCTACCATGTCTGTCATCTTAGGAGCTAGAAACACTGCTACCATGTCTGTCATGTCTTAGGAGCTAGAAGCAGAACTACCATGTCTGTCATGTCTCAGGAGCTAGAAACAGAGCTACCATGTCTGTCATCTTAGGAGCTAGAAACAGAGCTACCATGTCTGTCATGTCTTAGGAGCTAGAAACAGAGCTACCATGTCTGTCATCTTAGGAGCTAGAAACAGAGCTACCATGTCTGTCATCTTAGGAGCTAGAAACAGAGCTACCATGTCTGTCATGTCCTAGGAGCTAGAAACAGAACTACCATGTCTGTCATGTCTTAGGAGCTAGAAACAGAGTTGTCATGTCTTAGGAGCTAGAAACAGAACTGTCATGTCTTAGGAGCTAGAAGCAGAGCTACTATGTCTGTCATCTTAGGAGCTATAAGCAGAATTACCATGTCTGTCATCTTAGGAGCTAGAAACACTGCTACCATGTCTGTCATGTCTTAGGAGCTAGAAGCAGAACTACCATGTCTGTCATCTTAGGAGCTAGAAACAGAGCTACCATGTCTGTCATCTTAGGGGCTAGAAACAGAGCTACCATGTCTGTCATCTTAGGAGCTAGAAACAGAGCTACCATGTCTGTCATCTTAGGAGCTAGAAACAGAGCTACTATGTCTGTCATGTCTTAGGAGCTAGAAACAGAGCTTCCATGTCTGTCATGTCTTAGGAGCTAGAAACAGAGCTACCATGTCTGTCATGTCTTAGGAGCTAGAAACAGAGCTACCATGTCTGTCATCTTAGGAGCTAGAAACAGAGCTACCATGTCTGTCATCTTAGGAGCTAGAAGCAGAGCTACCAGGTCTGTCATCTTAGGAGCTAGAAACAGAGCTACCATGTCTGTCATCTTAGGAGCTAGAAACAGAGCTACCATGTCTGTCATCTTAGGAGCTAGAAACAGAGCTACCATGTCTGTCATGTCTTAGGAGCTAGAAACAGAGCTACCATGTCTGTCATGTCTTAGGAGCTAGAAACAGAGCTAACATGTCTGTCATGTCTTAGGAGCCAGATGCAGAGCTACCATGTCTGTCATCTTAGGAGCTAGAAACAGAGCTACCATGTATGTCATGTCTTAGGAGCTAGAAACAGAGCTACCAGGTCTGTCATCTTAGGAGCTAGAAACACTGATACCATGTCTGTCATGTCTTAGGAGCTAGAAACAGAGCTGTCATGTCTTAGGAGCTAGAAACAGAACTGTCATGTCTTAGGAGCTAGAAGCAGAGCTACCATGTCTGTCATCTTAGGAGCTAGAAGCAGAGCTACCATGTCTGTCATCTTAGGAGCTAGAAACACTGATACCATGTCTGTCATCTTAGGAGCTAGAAACAGAGTTGTCATGTCTTAGGAGCTAGAAACAGAGCTACCAGGTCTGTCATCTTAGGAGCTAGAAGCAGAGCTACCATGTCTGTCATCTTAGGAGCTATAAGCAGAACTACCATGTCTGTCATCTTAGGAGCTAGAAACAGAGCTACTATGTCTGTCATCTTAGGAGCTAGAAACAGAGCTACCATGTCTGTCATCTTAGGAGCTAGAAACAGAGCTACCATGTCTGTCATGTGTTAGGAGCTAGAAGCAGAGCTACCATGTCTGTCATCTTAGGAGCTAGAAGCAGAGCTACCAGGTCTGTCATCTTAGGAGCTAGAAGCAGAGCTACCATGTCTGTCATCTTAGGAGCTAGAAGCAGAGCTACCATGTCTGTCATCTTAGGAGCTAGAAACAGAGCTACCATGTCTGTCATCTTAGGAGCTAGAAGCAGAGCTACCATGTCTGTCATCTTAGGAGCTAGAAGCAGAGCTACCAGGTCTGTCATCTTAGGAGCTAGAAACACTGCTACCATGTCTGTCATCTTAGGAGCTAGAAACAGAGCTACCATGTCTGTCATGTCTTAGGAGCTAGAATCAGAGCTACCAAGTCTGTCATCTTAGGAGCTAGAAACAGAGCTACCATGTCTGTCATCTTAGGAGCTAGAAACAGAGCTACCATGTCTGTCATCTTAGGAGCTAGAAGCAGAGCTACCATGTCTGTCATCTTAGAAGCTAGAAAAGAGCTACTATGTCTGTCATGTCTTAGGAGCTAGAAACAGAGCTACCATGTCTGTCATCTTAGGAGCTAGAAACAGAGCTACCATGTCTGTCATCTTAGGAGCTAGAAACAGAGCTACCAGGTCTGTCATCTTAGGAGCTAGAGGCAGAGCTACCATGTCTGTCATCTTAGGAGCTAGAAGCAGAGCTACCATGTCTGTCATCTTAGAAGCTAGAAAAATTGCTACTATGTCTGTCATGTCTTAGGAGCTAGAAGCAGAGATACCATGTCTGTCATGTCTTGGGAGCTAGAAACAGAGCTACCATGTCTGTCATCTTAGGAGCTAGAAGCAGAGCTACCATGTCTGTCATCTTAGGAGCTAGAAACAGAGCTACCATGTCTGTCATCTTAGGAGCTAGAAGCAGAGCTACCATGTCTGTCATGTCTTAGGAGCTATAAGCAGAACTACCATGTCTGTCATGTCTTAGGAGCTAGAAACAGAGCTACCATGTCTGTCATCTTAGGAGCTAGAAGCAGAGCTACCATGTCTGTCATGTCTTAGGAGCTAGAAGCAGAGCTACCATGTCTGTCATCTTAGGAGCTAGAAGCAGAGCTACCATGTCTGTCATCTTAGGAGCTAGAAGCAGAGCTACCATGTCTGTCATCTTAGAAGCTAGAAACAGAGCTACTATGTCTGTCATCTTAGGAGCTAGAAACACTGCTACCATGTCTGTCATCTTAGGAGCTAGAAACACTGCTACCATGTCTGTCATCTTTGGAGCTAGAAACACTGCTACCATGTCTGTCATCTTAGGAGCTAGAAACAGAGCTACCAGGTCTGTCATCTTAGGAGCTAGAAACAGAGCTACCATGTCTGTCATCTTAGGAGCTAGAAACAGAGCTACCATGTCTGTCATGTCTTAGGAGCTAGAAACAGAGCTACCAGGTCTGTCATCTTAGGAGCTAGAAACAGAGCTACTATGTCTGTCATGTCTTAGGAGCTAGAAACATAGCTACCATGTCTGCGCCATCTTACTCAACAATCAGGATA
This sequence comes from Coregonus lavaretus, assembly GCF_964263955.1. NCBI lineage: Eukaryota > Metazoa > Chordata > Actinopteri > Salmoniformes > Salmonidae > Coregonus > Coregonus lavaretus. The sequence goes on from NC_140001.1 coordinate 534,145, forward strand.
CATAATAACCAGAGTAGTAGCAGCGTATGTGGAGAGAGAGAGAGACAGTGTGTGTGTGTGTGTGTGTGTTTTGGAGTGTGAGCGTATGTAGTGTGTGTGTGTGTGTGTTGGAGTGTCAGTGTAAATATTTGTGACTGTCCATAGAGTCAGTGTTTGATGAACTGTTCAGCAGTTTTTGGCTTGGGGGTAGAAACTGTTCAGGTACCTTTTGGTCCCAGACTTGGAGCTCCGGTAGCAGAGTGAACAGTCTATGGCTTGGGTTGCTGGGATCTTTAACAATTTTCCTGGCCTTCCTCTGACACCGCCTGGAATAGAGGTCCTCCTGAGATAGAAGAGATGCTTTCCATGTTAAGTCCTTGGTGATGTGGACATGGAGGAAATTGAAGCTCTCGACCTGCTACACTACAGCCCCGTCGATGTGGATGGGGATGTGCTGGCCCCTCCGTTTCCTGCAGTCCACGATCAGCTCCTTTGTTTTGTTGACTCACGATCAGCTCCTTTGTTTTGTAGACGTTGAGGGAGCGGTTGTTGTCCTGGCACAACAATTTTTATTTATTGAAAAATGTTTTGTCATTCAGCAGACGCTCTTATCCAGAGCGATTTACAGGAGCAATTAGGGTTAGGTGCCTTGCTCAAGGGCACATCGACAGATTTTTCACCTAGTCGTCTCAGCTCTGGGATTAGAACCAGCAACCTTTCGGTTACTGGCACAACGCTCTTAACCACTAAGCTACCTGCCACCTGACTTCCTCTGAAGCTGCAACTTCTCCTTGTTCGGGCAGGGTTCGGCGTTCGTAGGGTTTGGCGTTCGTCGTCACTGCCGCTCCTCATCTCATCATTCCATTTGTTTTGTCTTGTTTATTACGCACACCTGATCCCCTAATCAGTACCTGTATAAGTGTTCCATCTGCCCCCTTGTCTTTGTGTGTGATTGTTTTATTGTGGAGGATAGAGAAGCTCGGTGGAACTCTGTGTATTTTGCCGGTGTATATCGCCGGGACATTTCCCTGTGTGCCTTGCATTTTGACGCATAACTGTGTGTTTCAGAATAAATTATGTTATTCTGTGATTTACCCTCTTGTGCCTGACTCCTTCGAAATTACCTCATCACAGAATCACACACCCAGACATGGAGTCAGCAGGAGAGGAGCACCTGCCTGGAGTCTTGGCACATTCGCAAGAGTGTCAGGGTAGGTGTCTAGGTGTTTCCGTTGGTGCAACCATAGTCCAGACACTACCTCCACTGTGCGCATTCCCACCGAATAACTCGATTTGGTGCACGTGTTTTCCAACACGCAGGCGACCAAATTACCACCTCATTGGGCGGGGGATTGCGCGACAAACCTACAGGTAGATGCTCTGCCTCCCAGGAGTCATGTGTATCCCCTGTTGCAGGCTGAAACGGAGGCGATGGAGACATACGTCTCCGAGTCCCTGGCCAGGGGTTCATACATCCCTCCACTTCGCCCGCCTCCTCAAGTTGATTTTTTGTGAAGAAGACAGACGGAGGTCTGCGCCCTTGCATTGATTACCGAGCACTGAACTTGGGGACAATACGTTATAGTTATCCTCTACCCCTCATTCCATCTGTGATCGAGTCAATGCATGGGGCGCGCTTCTTCACTAAATTAGATCTCCGGAGTGTGTACAACCTGGTGCATATCCGAGAAGGGGACGACTGGAAGACAGCATTCAGCACAACCACGTTGCATTACGAATACCTGGTGATGCCTCACGGTTTGATGAATGCTCCATCCGTCTTCCAGTCCTTTGTGAACATGGTGTTTCGGGACATCCTTGGTCACGGTGTGGTGGTCTACATCGATGACATTCTGGTGTATTCCGCTACGTGCGCCGAGCATGTATCCCTGGTTCGCAAAGTGCTGGGCCGACTGTTGGAACATGACCTTTATGTCTAGGCAGAAAAGTGTATTTTTTTCCAACAGTCCGTCTCCTTCCTCGGATACCGCATTACCACCTCAGGTGTGAAAATGGAGGGAGATCGCATTTCAGCCTGTGCGTAATTGGCAGACTCCAACCACCGTCAAGGAGGTGCAGCGCTTTATTGGCTTTGCCAACTACTATCGGAGGTTTATCCAGGGCTTTGGCAAGGTCGCAGCTCCCATCACACCTCTGTTGAAGGGTGGGCCGTCCGGCTCCGCTGGTCTGCTGAGGCTGACAGGGCTTTCAGTAACCTGAGGGCTCTGTTAACCTCAGCCCCGGTACTGGCCCATCCTAATCCATCACTACCGTTCGTAGTGGAGGTGGATCCGTCCGAGGTAGGGATAGGTGCTGTCCTTTCTCAACGATCGGGTACTCCACCCAAGCTAAGGACGTGAGGGTGTATGTCTCCTCCTGCTCGGTGGGCGCCCTCCCAGCCCTTACATTCCACAATAGCCGTGGTCCCACCTGCACCTGTTTTGCGCACTGGAGTGTTTTGACGCATTACTGCGTAACTCTGTGTTTCAGAATAAATCCTGTTATTCTGTGATTTACCCTCCTGTGCCTGACTCCTTCGAAATCACTTCATCACAGCACCACACTGCCAGGTCTCTGACCTCCTCCCTATAGGATGTCTCATTGTCATCAGTGATCAGGCCTACCACTGTCATGTTGTCAGTAAACTATATTTACTGATGAGTTCTACACTTTAAGAGATGCAGGAATCAGGATATTTACTGGTGAGTTCTACACTTGAAGAGATACAGGAATCAGGATATTTACTGGTGAGTTCTACACTTGAAGAGATACAGGAATCAGGATATTTACTGGTGAGTTCTACACTTGAAGAGATACAGGAATCAGGATATTTACTGGTGAGTTCTACACTTGAAGAGATACAGGAATCAGGATATTTACTGGTGAGTTCTACACTTGAAGAGATACAGGAATCAGGATATTTACTGGTGAGTTCTACACTTGAAGAGATACAGGAATCAGGATATTTACTGGTGAGTTCTACATTTTACATTTACACTTTAGTCATTTAGCAGACGCTCTTATCCAGAGCGACTTACAGTTAGTGAATACATATTTCTTTGTACTGGCCCCCCGTGGTAATCGAACCCACAACCCTGGCGTTGCAAACGCCATGCTCTATCAACTGAGCTACATCCCTGCCAGCCATTCCCTCCCCTACCCTGGACGACGCTGGGCCAATTGTGCGCCGCCCATGAGTCTCCCGGTCTCGGCCGGCTGCGACAGAGCCTAGATTCGAACCAGGATCTCTAGTGGCACAGTTAGCACTGCGATGCAGTGCCTTAGACCACTATTTTTGGTTCCAGGTAGAACCATTCTGGGCTCCATGTAGAACTCTCTGTGGAAAGGGTTCTACATGGAACCCAAAATGATTCTATTTGGAACCACAATCGTTCTACCTGGAACCAAAAAGGGATATTCAAAGGGTTCCCCTATGGGGACAGCCAAAGAACCCTTTTAGGTTCTAGATAGCACCTTTATTTCTAAGATTGTTAGCTAGCACTGCAGTGCATAAAGTGTGGTGAGTAGATGACTCAAAGTCAGAGAAAGACTATAGTTGAACAGTTTTGAACAAATTAATTTCTTCAAAAATTAAGGAGAAGCAGCAGAGCGAGAGAGAGAGAGAGAGAGAGAGAGAGAGAGAGAGAGAGAGAGAGAGAGAGAGAGAGAGAGAGAGAGAGAGAGAGAGAGAGAGAGAGAGAGAGAGAGAGAGAGAGAGAGAGAGAGAGAGAGAGAGAGAGAGAGAGAGAGAGAGAGAGAGAGAGAGAGAGAGAGAGAGAGAGAGAGAGAGAGAGAGAGAGAGAGAGAGAGAGAGAGAGAGAGATTTTGTTGTATTTCTTTCCTTTCACTTAATTAGCTAATGCAGCTAATTGAGCCTACTCAACAACCTGACCCAAACAGAGCGTAAGGCTATTTTTGTTAGCTAGCAAGCTAAGGCTATCCAACACTGCAACTCTTCCAAGTCAAGGTAAGCTTTTGGTTGTATTAATTTATTGCCACGGGGCCCGCCGGTGTAACTGCTAAACTGCTTACTGACTGTACACTGTACTGCATGATTGTAGCGGGTTCACTAACGCGTTAGTTCTAGTAGCTATGTTGACTTGACGTTAGCTAATATGGTGACAACGATGTAGGGTGTGTAGCGGTTAGCGGTTAGAGTTTTAAGGTTTGGCTTGGAAGGGGTTTTGCGCCTGGTCACAGACAGCTGTTGTGTTGTGCAATTAATTCCACAAGTGAAGGAAAAAGGTGAGAGGAGAGCGCGTAGATGCGAGAAGGAATTATATAATGAGCAAAGTGATGATGCTGTATGCGGCTGCTATGAAAGTGAACTGTGTGTGATCAGGGGTATATTCATTCCGCTGATTCTGTTGCAAAACGTTTTTTAAAAACGGAACAAAAAGATTGAGGGACATTTTAGTCATTTAGCAGACACTCCTATCCAGAGGGACTTACAGTTAGCGCATACGTTTTTTTTTTTCTCATACTGGTCCCCCGTGGGAATCGAACCCACAACCTTGCCGTTGCAAGCGCCATGCTCTACCAACTGAGCTACATGGGACTGTGGGTCCCACAACACTGCTAAAATACATCTGATTCAGTTTGCTGTGGGTTCCACAACACTGCTAAAATACATCTGATTCAGTTTGCTGTGAGTTCCACAACACAACTAAAATACATCTGTTCCATCTACACTTGAAGAGATACAGGAATCAGGATATTTACTGGTGAGTTCTACACTTGAAGAGATACAGGAATCAGGATATTTACTGGTGAGTTCTACATTTTACATTTACACTTTAGTCATTTAGCAGACGCTCTTATCCAGAGCGACTTACAGTTAGTGAATACATATTTCTTTGTACTGGCCCCCCGTGGTAATCGAACCCACAACCCTGGCGTTGCAAACGCCATGCTCTATCAACTGAGCTACATCCCTGCCAGCCATTCCCTCCCCTACCCTGGACGACGCTGGGCCAATTGTGCGCCGCCCATGAGTCTCCCGGTCTCGGCCGGCTGCGACAGAGCCTAGATTCGAACCAGGATCTCTAGTGGCACAGTTCTTCATAAGAACAGAACAGCTCTACCACACCAGGGTCTCATTCTCTGTTTCCATTAAACCTGACTATTCCGAGTTGCAGAGATAAGACATGAGATTTTAGTTACACTTTAAACAAAGTTTTTCTTTTAAATCTTAATGAAGTGTTCATAAAGCCTTTGTAAGGAAAACGTACAGAAATGTTTCACAAATCATTCATGAGCAAATGTCACTTTCCATGTTTCAATGACATTGCCTCCTGTAGCTCAGTTGGTAGAGCATGGTGCTTGCAATGCCAGGGTTGTGGGTTCAATTCCCACAGGTGACCAGTATGAAAAATGTATGCGCTCACTAACTGTAAGTCGCTCTGGATAAGAGCTTCTGCTAAATGACTACAATGTAATTGCAGTAAAGCTACATTACATTTCTAGTATCCCAGAATGGTTTGTGTCAACAGAGGGAGCTCTATGCATCCCTGACCAGATACTCAGAACAGCAACCTGGTGTTAGTACCCACAGTAAATGTACAGTCAGATACTAAGAACAGATAGTGTCAACCAACAAACTAAATTCTCTCTATCCTTTACTTCTGTTGTAATAACAAATAGAACAGTCCATCCAAGTAATTGTTTTTGGAAATGAGCCACTAGGGTACGAAATCACTCACAGGTGCCTGGACCGTCTCTGTAGACAGACAGACAGACATTTAGACATAAAACCCACAGACACAGAGACATAGAGAGACAGACAGACAGGCAGACAGACAGATGAGAAGTAGAAACCAGTTTGTTCTGTACAGGAAACACAGTGTGTTGATGTGTCAACAGGGAGAATAGCACACGGCCTGTTGACTAAACAGTTTGTGTGACAGTAGCAACAGGCAACTTTGTGTTATCTAAGGGTTATGGTTAACCCTGCTCCAAGGTCTCTGTTCTGTTCTGTTCAGCCTCCTCCTGGGTTAAAGCACCAGGACACCTCTACCAAACAACCCCTAGCCCCTACCTCTTATCTCCCGCAGTAAAACTGCTAGTTTTAAATCAACTCTTATAGTGTTTAAGTTAACACTGAACAGGTGTCTATATTGTCACAATCTATACAGAGTTAATGGCACACTTTCAAAGGTGTTACCCTTTTCACACTTCCCAAGCGTTCATTACCCTGTGATAGACATGGTAGGACTTTCACAATATTTGTTTAAAAATCATTTATTTAAACAGGTCACCATTGAGACCAGAGACCAGGGTTTCACAAGGGATCCCTGCATATACCATTTATTAGACTAAATCCAATCTACATCAGATACAATGTAAAACACAATAAAATACAGAACAGCACAAGTATTCCAGAAGAACAGTTCCTCAATAAGAAGGTCCCCAATCAATATTTCAAATTGTCCGAGCGGCACCAGAACATCAAATTGTAATATATTGTGTAGTTGGTTCCAGCAATGAGGTGCTTTAAAACTGAAAGTGAATTTACCTAGTTCGGTGGAGACCCGAGGAACCTCAAGAGTTAACCAACCCTGCGAACAGGTTTGGTATCTCATGTTCTTATATTTTAAAAGCGAAGTTAGATAAGTGGGAAGCTTGTGTAGTAGAGCTTTATAAACAACAAGGGAGTAGTGAAGGGATCTACGGGGCTTTAATGAGGACCAGCCAACCTTCTGATGCAGGATGCAGTGATGAATATTAAAACTGTCACCAGTAATAAAGCGAAGGGCGCTATGGTAGACAGCATCCAAAAGTGTAGCTCTTTCCAGCAGCCAAATGACCAAAGCGCCCTCTAGTGGCCTCATGGGTGGAATATTATTAATATATTTCATAATTTCATAATTAATGAATATTATTATTCAGTGTTTCTATGTCAAACGGTGTTGTTATATTTCAGTCATCTGTGATGTACATAAAGTGCAATATTGGAATGCAAATCTCAAAATTGAATACATTTTAACTCTATATCTGAAATGGTACAGGTGTCTTATTTTTTTAAGCCCATAACCATGTTTCGAAGTAGATTTGTTTAAAAGTACCAATAAACACTCTTTGTGACCCTGATTTAGCCCGCTGCAGTAAAATTAAGAGTAGTGGCTGCTGAAATGTGATAAATGGTGTCACCATAGTCAAGAACTGCCAGGAAAGTCGAATGTACAATCTGCTTCCTGCTATTTAGGGAGAGGCAATATCTATTTCAAAAAAAGAAGCTCACTTTAAATTTTTGCTTTTTAACTAGTTCATCCGTTAGTTTTTTTAACATTAAATATTTTTCAGTCCAAATGCCCAGATATTTATAGGCGGGAACCCGATCGATGGGAGAACCATCCAATGAATAAATATGCTGTCCATCTGAAACATTTTTGTGAGAATTAGAGAACAACATGGATTTAGACTTGCCAACATTAAGTACAAGTTTTAAACCAACCAGGGCTTTCTGACGTTTTAAACCAACCAGGGCTTTCTGACGTTTTAAACCAACCAGGGCTTTCTGTTAGGTAACAAGGTCCCATTGCAGCTCTAACAACGCCTGGTCTACAGTTGGAACGGGATACATAACAGTATCGTCTGCATACAGATGAATATTGCAAGTTTTAACAGATAGACCAATATTATTTATATATTTAGTAAAGAGAACATGTCCCAATACCGAGCCCTGTGGTACTCCTTTTGTAATAACTAGACTCAGCACCATCAGAAATCACACAGTGTTGTAACAAGCGTTCCCAAAAAAGCATAACATTAAAATTAAACGAAACGTTGCTCCTACAATAAATTAAATGATGAATATATGAAAAGAACGTGTTGAGGTATGTACTGGGCCAAGACTACACTAACTGGTAGTTCAGAAACTTACCACCAGCTACCAAACCACCTTGACGGAGAGGGTTAGCCGGACCCTAAAGAGGCTGTTGCTTTCAGAGAAGATGAAAAAGTGTGGATCAGGCTACACCCTCTGTCAGATGCAAAGGCCGTATTCATGGTGAAGCTGTATGTAACTCTGTGTTGTTGTTGTTTTTATCGCACTGCTTTGCTTTATCTTGGCCAGGTCGCAGTTGTAAATGAGAACTTGTTCTCAACTGGCTTACCTGGTTAAATAAAGGTGAGAAAAAAAAATGAAAAAAATTGCACTGAACAAGTTTCCCAATCCTTATTTCTGACAAGGTTGTGTGGTTTATGCAGCTTTGTTACAGTGTCCTGTCTGACAGGTAATACTTAAACCGCTTGCAAGAAGCCTGATCCAGGCCTATATCTGTCAACCTTTGAATTAAAATGTTCAACAGTATCGAAGGCCTTGGAAAGGTCAATAAATAATAGCTTAGATTTTTTTTATCTGAGCAATTTAACAGATAATCTTAAACAAGCGTAGCAGCTGAAGCTAAATACAGATTGTTATTAGCTGAGAGTTAGCCAGGGATTCTAAACTGTGGAGAGGTCAAATAGAAATTAGAAGGCAGTTATCAGTCAGAAGGATCTCCTCCTTTATGTAAGGGGATATTATGCTTATATATTATTATTATATTATGGAGGACATGTGCTGCACTCCAGATCTTAGGGATATAAACAATTGTTAAGTTAAAGATAAAGGTCAGTGGTTCTTAAGAAGGGATCAAGTGAATCAGCCCCTATGGATTTTTTTTACATCAATCTTTGCAAAGCACTTAGTACATCGTAAACCACGTTTTCCATCCACAGTTTTTATGGTGTAAAGCCATACTGTATAAAAAATGATCACGACAGCTGTGATGGAAAAAGGATGTTTCGGTACAATTTTGTGAATGCATACAGATAATTGTTAGTTCGACATGGTGGGATCTTTTTGTGTCTAAAATGTATTGAGAGAAATGGGTGGAAATGCCTTTATGCACAGAACAAAAATATAAACGCAACATGCAACAATTTGAAAGATTTTACTGAGACACAGTTCATATAAGGAAATCAGTCAACTTAAATAAATCTATTAGGTCCTAATCGATGGATTTCACATGACTGAGAATACAGATATGCATCTGTTGGTCACAGATACCTTTAAAAAAAGGTCAGTATCTGGTGTGACCACTATTTGCTTCATGCAGCGTGACACATCTCCTTCACATAGGTAGAGTTGATCAGGCTGTTGATTGTGGCCTGTGGAATGTTGTACAACTCGTCTTCAATGGCTGTGTGAAGTTGCTGGATATTGGTGGGAACCGGAACGCGTTGTCGTACACGTCGATCCAGAGCATCCCAAACATGCTCAATGGGTGACATGTCTGGTGAGTAAATAGACCATGGAAGAACTGGGACATTTTCAGCTTCCAGGAAATGTGTACAGATCCTTGCAACATGGGACCATGCATTATCATGCTGAAACATGAGGTGATGGTGGCAGATGAATGGCACGACAATGGGCCTCAGGATCTCGCCACTGTATCTCTGTTCATTCAAATTGCCATCAATAAAATTAAATTGGGTTCATTGTCCGTAACATAACCCAACCTCCACCATGGGAGATTCTGTTCACAACGTTGACATCAGCAAACCGCTCGCCCACACGACGCCATACACGCTGTCTGTCATCTGCCCAGTACTGTTGAAACAGGCATTCATCCATGAAGATGAAACTCATGAAACATGGGTCCAACATTTTACATGTTGCGTTTTTACATTTTTGTTTAGTGTAGTAACCATCATCGAAGTAAACTATGTCACGCTATGATATGGTGTGTGGTCCTCCCACTATGTTTATTAGGCTAAAGATGAAATAAGTTATGATGAACTTCACAGAGTGGTGAAAGTACACAGTGATCTTGATGCTCCTTTCCAATAAATATCGAGGGTCTTATTCTGGTGACATGATGATCCATGCTTGACTGCCATTTACAAATATAAATATTCTTGCTCTTATCCATAATAATCTCATCATGTAGACTAGCCTACCCGCACAGACTACCCCCTCTGTATCTGCGAGCTGTTGGTTGGAGCGCACATGCCAAGACCCGAGTAGGTACATTTGCTAATTAACGCAACAGTTTTTGTAACACAATCATCAGTAAAGTTGAAAATGCGATGAAAACACATTGATCTTTAGATTTTTATTCGGTGCATGAAAATTTAATTGAAAAATATATGTTGTGTGCACTACGTCATCACAAACTGATTTTTATCCGCAAGTCAGTTTGGTGGAAAGACACCACTGGTTGGAAAATGCTCATATTTTCTTTATGCGGATTCTAGAATATTCACATTGGATTGAAACCTAGCTATTGACTTCAAACGGTTCAAAAGGAAAATAATGTGTGTGAGTCTGTTAGTGTATCATTCCCTACAATCTGGTCTGAGGTGGCTAAAGGACTCCCTCTAGTGGAATGAAATGAATTTTCAGAGACAATCCTTTAAAACAGGTGGCCAGCTGAAGCAAAATGGTTATGAAAAACACCACAAATTACGCTTTTGTCTAGTATGGTACCAGAGGCTGTTAAAACCTGCTAGGCCTGAGGGGGTGGAATTTTGTTTAAAAGATTTGAGAAGTTGGCTGGATTACCATCACTCTCCGATACACAATTTAAGAAATATGTTAATTTAGCTTTTTTAACCAGGGATCTGTTTCTCAAATGTCTGAAACCAATCAGTCTGTCTAGCCTTAGCCCAAGCTACATTTCCTTTAACTTCTCAGACAATTCATGCATGAACCAAGCATAAGATCTGTCTTTTACCCATTTTTTTTTTTACGGCGCATGTTTATCTGCAACAGAGTTTGTATTTATTTGTATGTATTATGGATCCCCATTAGCTGCTGCCAAGGTAGCAGCTACTTTTCCTGGGGTCTGGCAAAATGAAGGCAGTTATACAATTTATTATATATTAGTTATACAATATACCTTATACAATTCTTGTCTTTCATATCATAATTTGGTCAGATATACTTGGCTGTGTAGTGTCAGCGTTTGTTTTTGGCATGTCATAACTGAGTTTGCTAATCTTGCCAATTAAAAAATCATGAAAGTATTTGGCAATATCAGTCGGTTTTGTAATGAATGATCCATCTGATTCACTGAATGATGGAGCTGAGTTTACCCTGATTCCTAAAATTTCATTTAAATTGCTCCAAAGATTTTTACTATCATTCTTTGTGTCATTTATCTTTGTTTCATAGTGAAGTTTCTTCTTCTTTTTATTCAGTTTAGTCACATGATTTCTCAATTTGCAGTACATTTTCCAATCTGTTGTGCAGCCAGACTTATTTGCCATTCCTTTTGCCTCATCCCTCTCAACCATAACATTTTTCCATTCCTCATCAATCCACGGGGATTTAACAGTTTTTACAGTCATTTTCTTAATGGGTGCATGCTCATTAGTAACTGAAATAAGCAATTTCATAAATGTCTGTTTGCTCCTCATTTTACACACCACGGACCAACAAATATTCTTTACATCAACAACATAGGAATCACTACAAAACTTATTGTATGACCTCTATATTAGGCCCAGCCTTTGGAACTTTGGTTTTCCTAGATATGGCTACTATATTGTGATCACTACATCCAATGGATTTGGATACTGCTTTCAAGCACATTTCTGCAACATTAATAAAGATGTGATCCGTACATGTTGATGATTTCATTCCTGTGCTGTTTGTAACTACCCTGGTAGGTTGACTGATAACCTGAACCAGGTTGCAGGCACTGGTTACAGTTTGAAGCTTTGTCTTGAGTGGGCAGCTTGATGAAAGCCAGTCAATATTTAAATCACCCAGAAAATATACCTCTCTGTTGATATCACATACATTATCAAGCATTTCACACGTTATCCAGATACTGACTGTTAGCACTTGGTGGTCTATAGCAGCTTCCCACCAGAATGGGCTTTAGGTGAGGCAGGTGAACCTGTAGCCATATTACTTCAACATATTTAACATGAGATCCTCTCTAAGCTTTACAGGAATGTGGTTCTGAATATAGAGCGCAACACCACCCCTGTTGGCATTTCTCTTTTCTGTAAATGTTATAACCTTGTATTGCTACCACTGTATCATCAAAGGTATTATCTGAGTTTCGGAGATAAACAGAATATAAATGTAATCTGTTACTAGCAAGTTATTAATTTCATGAACCTTGTTTCTTAAACTACATATGTTAACGTGGGCTATTTTGAGCACTTTTCTTCTGGGATGCTTACTTGTTTTCATTGCTTTACTGGGAAGCTTAGCAGAAGTAGATATTCTCATGTTATTTTTATTAGTGCAGGGTGAGCTGCACCCAGTGGACTTCCTACTAGGGCACACCGCCTCAGTGCTAACAGCATAAATCTTAGACACATGATTGCTGCATACAATAGCTGTAGGGCAGTTAGAGGGACATAAATTAGGTTTCTTACATTGTGTCTTCCAGCGCCCCTGGGATAATGTACATTTGCTAAAGCATTATGACAACTCAGCGTCACAATGGTAGGGATTAACTGAGCTGGGCTTGGGTCATTGATAAGTCATTATCTCAACGCAGCCTTATAATGCTGTGAAAGGATCCAGGAACCCAAATGATTTGGGTGGATCCCATCCTCCTTATAAAACGTGTTTTGTTTCCAAAAGGTATCGAAATTGTCAATAAAAGTTACACCCATTGAGCTGCAATAATCACATAGCCAATTGTGAAGAGAAAGAATCCTGCTAAAGCGTTCAATGCCATGATTCAGAGAGGGCACAGGGCCAGATATGATGCCATGATTCAGAGAGGGCACAGGGCCAGATATGATGGGTATTTTATTAGTATTAGAGAGTTAATCAGCTCTTTGAAATCCAGTTTCAACTGTTCAGAGCTGCCCTTCATAATGTCATTAAAACCCACATGGACTCCGATAGAATCAATTTCCATGTCTTGGCATAGTACATTTAGGAGAAGCTTAGTAATTTTTACTCGAACTCTATTAAGAGACTGATCCGAGTCAGTGATGGTTGACAACCCACTCAACCCCAGTTCATAAAAATCCTTAAATGTTTCTTTGTAATAATGCGTGAACGAGATTTAGGTAGATGAACATCTCTTATACAGCCAATGGGACACTGAACTCATTACCAATTATCCCATTGGATTTCACTTATGAGGGGCATTTGTTAAAATAATATCTAAAAGAGTCAATTTTTCTGGGTGTTTAAATTTTGTGTGAGTTAGTTTAGTTATCAGAGGAATTAGATTTGACTCAGTACAAATATATTTCAGCCCATCAGATACTGGCATCAACCAATCCAGATCAAGATCACCCACTATTAATAATTCAGATTTAGCATAGTTAGACACCCGGTCCATTTTCGAAATCAAACTTCTGGCATTTACATGAATCAGCCCAATATATAAATCAATATTGCCTATACTGAGCTAAGATTGCGCTAATGACATAAAAACTCTTCTTTTAAGTGACAAAAGGGGGGGGGTGATTATGGGGGGTGATTATGGGGGGTGATTATGGGGGGTGATTATGATCCATCATTATTCTGAGACTGCAGGCTACTGAGGAGGGAGGGGTTTGTTATGGATCCCCATTAGTTCCTGCCAAGGCAGCAGCTACTCTTCCTGGGGTTTATTATGGATCCCCATTAGTTCCTGCCAAGGCAGCAGCTACTCTTCCTGGGGTTTATTATGGATCCCCATTAGTTCCTGCCAAGGCAGCAGCTACTCTTCCTGGGGTTTATTATGGATCCCCATTAGTTCCTGCCAAGGCAGCAGCTACTCTTCCTGGGGTTTATTATGGATCCCCAATAGTTCCGGCCAAGGCAGCAGCTACTCTTCCTGGGGTTTATTATGGATCCCCATTAGTTCCTGCCAAGGCAGCAGCTACTCTTCCTGGGGTTTATTATGGATCCCCATTAGTTCCTGCCAAGGCAGCAGCTACTCTTCCTGGGGTTTATTATGGATCCCCATTAGTTCCTGCCAAGGCAGCAGCTACTCTTCCTGGGGTTTATTATGGTGATGCGAGAGTGCCCTGCCTGCCGTCTCCAAACCCAGAAGAGCATTGACGACAACGTGTGGTGAAATGTCCCTTCGCGCCACCAGTGTGGCACTGGCGCTGTCGTCCTCCGCTCTCTTGGCCGGCGGCTCCACCCAGCTCCATTGGCTCGAGGTCCGAGTCTTCCGGGGTGGAAACGGGCAGACCCCTACCAGGACGTCCTTTGGCTGCCAGCAGGTTGTCCAAAAGAATGGCCATGTCCACCAGTTTATCGAAGGACAACATGGTGTCCCGGCAGGCTAGCTCCCATCGGACGTCCTCCCGCAGATGGCACCGGAAATGGTCAATCAGGGCCCACTCGTTCCACCCGGACCCCGCTGCCAGCGTTCAGAACTCCAACGCGAAGTCCTGCGTGGTCCTCGTCCCCTGCCTCAGGTGGACCAGTCGCTCACTCGCCTCTCGACTCTCGGGCTGGTGGTCGAATACCGCCCGAAAGAGGCGAGCGAACTCCCTGTAGTCCTCCAACGTGGCTCCTCCTTCGTTCCACACCACGTTGGCCCACTCCAGGGCTTTCCCACAGAGGCAGGAAACGAGGACAGACACCTTCGCCCGCTCCGATGGTGCCGGCCTGATGCTGGCGAAGTAAAGCTCCAATTGGAGGAGGAATCCCTGGCACAGCGCAGTTGTCCCCTCAAATGCCTGCGGTCGGGATATCTGGATCCCTCCTGGTGCTGGGGTGTAGGTGGCTGGATCCGGTTGGCCAGCTGGTCTCGACAGATCGGGTCTGCTCCTCTCCAGGCATTGGAGGACCTGAAGAACCCGATCCATCACTTCCCCCAAGCTGGCCAGCATCGTGGAGTGCTCCTGGACCCGTGCCACGACTCCAGGCATGCGCTCTTCTCCGCTGACTCCATAGCGGGTGGGTGATTCTGTGATGCGTGTGATAGAAGGAGTCAGGCGCAGGAGAGTAATACGTATCCAAAAAGTTTATTCCGTCGATAAACAGTTGCGCAAGCATGCGACAACATAACTCAGGCACAGGGGAAATATCTACCCTGGCAACAACAAGGTAAGGGTAGCTCAACCGAGCTATACACAGCTCACAACAAACAATCACCCACACAGACAAGGAAGCAGAGGGAATAATTATACAATGACTAATTGGGGATAAGGACCAGGTGTGTGTGATTAATTAGACAAGACTAGTGGAGTGATGATAAATGGATTGGCAGCAGCTAGTAAGCCGGTGACGACGAACGCCGAAACCTGCCCGAACAAGGAGGGGAGGCAGCCTCGGTGGAAGTCGTGACAACATGGCTAATAAAACAGGAAAAGCTCAATCGAAGACCAAGTATACAGATTGGACGAGATTATTGCAGAAATCGATCGGGAAAGTGACATAGAAGTTGATGAGGACTCAGTGATTAAACTGTAGACTCACGCTGATTTATTTTAGATGGGAAAGACGTAACGTTATAATTTCTTTCTTCTCATGCTAATGCACTTGTTTAAATATTGCATATTATTCATTTGAGACATTTTTCTTTGATTGCTATATATATAATCACTACAATGAAATATGTTTACCAATAGTAAATAGGGCACTCGAAAACCACAGGCACAGCATGTGATAGTCAACATAAAATACATGTTGGCTAGGGCTCACACCCCTGCTAAAATAATTGATGCAGGGTTCAACCCCTGCTAAAATAAAGTTTCAATAAAATATGTAATAGTAAACGTTTTTATCTTCTATAGTGCTAGAGACTCAGTCAACATAAAATACACAATGGCTATGCCAATACATTTTAGGTCTGAGTGTGGTGCCAGGAAAATAACCTCTCACTCAACGTCAACAAAACAAAGGAGATGATCGTGGACTTCAGGAAACAGTAGAGGTTGCACCCCCCTATCCACATCGACGGGACCGCAGTGGAGAAGGTGGAAAGCTTCAAGTTCCTCGGCGTACACATCACTGACAAACTGAAATGGTCCACCCACGCAGACAGTGTGGTGAAGAAGGCACAACAGAACCACAAACTTTTACAGATGCACAATTGAGAGCATCCTGTCGGGCTGTATCACAGCCTGGTCCGGCAACTGCACCGTCCGCAACCGCAGGGCTCTCCAGAGGGTGGTGCGGTCTGCCGAACGCATTACCGGGGGCAAACTACCCGCCCTCCAAGACACATACAACACCCGATGTCACAGGAAGGCCAAAAAGATCATCAAGGACATCAACCACCCGAGCCACTGCCTGTTCACCCCGCTATCATCCAGAAGGCGAGGTCAGTACAGGTGCATCAAAGTTGGGACAGAGAGAATGAAAAACAGCTTCTATCTCAAGGCCATCAGACTGTTAAATAGCCATCACTAGCACATTAGAGGCTGCTGCTGCCTTTTGAAATCACTGGCCACTTTAAGAAATGGAACACTAGTCACTTTAATAATAATTTAATATATCTTGCACTACTCATCTCATATGTACAGTGGGGGGAAAACGTATTTAGTCAGCCACCAATTGTGCAAGTTCTCCCACTTAAAAAGATGAGAGAGGCCTGTAATTTTCATCATAGGTACACGTCAACTATGACAGACAAAATTAGAAAAATAAATCCAGAAAATCACATTGTAGGATTTTTAATTAATTAATTTGCAAATTATGGTGGAAAATAAGTATTTGGTCAATAACAAAATTTTCTCAATAGTTTGTTATATACCCTTTGTTGGCAATGACACAGGTCAAACGTTTTCTGTAAGTCTTCACAAGGTTTTCACACACTGTTGCTGGTATTTTGGCCCATTCCTCCATGCAGATCTCCTCTAGAGCTGTGATGTTTTGGGGCTGTCGCTGGGCAACACGGACTTTCAACTCCCTCCAAAGATTTTCTATGGGGTTGAGATCTGGAGACTGGCTAGGCCACTCCAGGACCTTGAAATGCTTCTTACGAAGCCACTCCTTCGTTGCCCGGGCGGTGTGTTTGGGATCATTGTCATGCTGAAAGACCCAGCCACGTTTCATCTTAAATGCCCTTGCTGATGGAAGGAGGTTTTCACTCAAAATCTCACGATACATGGCCCCATTAATTCTTTCCTTTACACGGATCAGTTGTCCTGGTCCCTTTGCAGAAAAACAGCCCCAAAGCATGATGTTTCCACCCCCATGCTTCACAGTAGGTATGGTGTTCTTTGGATGCAACTCAGCATTCTTTGTCCTCCAAACACGACGAGTTGAGTTTTTACCAAAAAGTTCTATTTTGGTTTCATCTGACCATATGACATTCTCCCAATCCTCTTCTGGATCATCCAAATGCACTCTAGCAAACATCAGACGGGCCTGGACATGTACTGGCTTAAGCAGGGGGACACGCCTGTCACTGCAGGATTTGAGTCCCTGGCGGCGTAGTGTGTTACTGATGGTAGGCTTTGTTACTTTGGTCCCAGCTCTCTGCAGGTCATTCACTAGGTCCCCCCGTGTGGTTCTGGGATTTTTGCTCACCGTTCTTGTGATCATTTTGACCCCACAGGGTGAGATCTTGCGTGGAGCCCCAGATCGAGGGAGATTATCAGTGGTCTTGTATGTCTTCCATTTCCTAATAATTGCTCCCACAGTTGATTTCTTCAAACCAAGCTGCTTACCTATTGCAGATTCAGTCTTCCCAGCCTGGTGCAGGTCTACAATTTTGTTTCTGGTGTCCTTTGACAGCTCTTTGGTCTTGGCCATAGTGGAGTTTGGAGTGTGACTGTTTGAAGTTGTGGACAGGTGTCTTTTATACTGATAACAAGTTCAAACAGGTGCCATTAATACAGGTAACGAGTGGAGGACAGAGGAGCCTCTTAAAGAAGAAGTTACAGGTCTGTGAGAGCCAGAAATCTTGCTTGTTTGTAGGTGACCAAATACTTATTTTCCACCATAATTTGCAAATAAATTCATTAAAAATCCTACAATGTGATTTTCTGGATTTTTTTCCTCAATTTGTCTGTCATAGTTGACGTGTACCTATGATGAAAATTACAGGCCTCTCTCATCTTTTTAAGTGGGAGAACTTGCACAATTGGTGGCTGACTAAATACTTTTTTCCCCCACTGTATATATTGTATTCTATTCTATAATATTCTACTGTATCTTCGTCCTTGCCGCTCTGTCATTGTTTGTCCATATATGTATATATTCTTAAATTCCATTCCTTACTAGATTTGTGTGTATTGGGTATATGTTGTGAAATTGTTAGATATTACTTGTTAGATATTACTGCACCGTCGGAGCTAGAAGCACAATCATTTCGCTACACCCGCATTAACATCTGCTGAACATTGTCACGTCCGTTGAAGGACGGGTCAGACCAAGGCGCAGCGTGATATGCATACATGTTTATTGAACTATAAACACACGACAAAACAACAAAGGAAACGAAAAGTGAAGTCCTAAGGTAGACACACAACTAACCTTACCAGGAACAAGATCCCACAACACACTAGTGCCAATAGGCTGCCTAAGTATGATTCCCAATCAGAGACAACGAGCGACAGCTGTCTCTGATTGGGAACCACACCGGCCAACATAGATATACACATACTAGAAAAACACCACATAGAATATACGCAACAAAGAATATACACACCCTGACTCAACATAAACGAGTCCCCTGAGTCAGGGCGTGACAGTACCCACCCCCCTCCAAAGGTGCGGACTCCGACCGCACAACCTTCACCTAACAGGGTAGGGGCCGGGTGGGCATTCCGCCTCGGAGGCGGATCCGGTTCCGGGCGTGACGACCACATACTCTCTGCCTCCCTGTTGCGCCCCTGGTCAGTTCTGGACCTCGGCGCGCTGCTTCCCCTCTCCTTCCTCCCACGATACTCCAAGCCCTGCCTGGACCCTGGTGTGGGAGACCCCGAACCTGGAGAGGGGCTGACGTCATGGTCTGGACTGGAGCCGCTGACCGGAGCTGGACCGGGCACCGGTGGAGCGGACTGCTCAGGCTCCGAACTGGAGCCGCTGACCGGAGCTGGACTGGACCCCGGTGGAGCGGACTGCTCTGGCTCCGGAGTGGAGCAGCTGACCGGAGCTGGATCAGGCCCCGGTGGAGCGGGCTGCTCTGGCTCCGGAGTGGAGCCGCTGACCGGTGCCGGACCAGGCACCGGTGGAACGGGCATGGGCCGTGCCGGACTGGACACACGCACCACTGGTCTGGTGCGAGGAGTAGGCACGGGCCGGACCGGACTAGGAACACGCACCACTGGCCTGGTGCGAGGAGCAGGAACGGGCCGCACCGGAATGGCGACGCGCACCACTGGCTTGGTGCGGGGAGCAGGCACGGGCCGTACCGGACTGGGAACACGCACCACTCGCTTGGTGCGAGGAGCAGGAACAGGCTGGGCCGGACTGTGGAGGTTGACTGGAGGTCTGGAGCGGAGAGCTGGCACAACCCATCCTGGCTGAATGCCTACTTCTGCACAGTATGTGTGAGGCATCAGCACAGGACGCACTGGGCTGTGCACGCGCACTGGCGATACCGTTCGTAGAACTGGCACAGGATATGCGGGACCGAGGAGGCGTACTGGAGACCAGGAGCGTTGAGCCGCCACACCCCGTCCTGGCTGGATTCCCATCTTCGCACGGCACGTGAGGGGTAGTAGCACAGGACGTACAGGACTGTGCCGGCGCACTGGCGACACAGTACGTAGCTCCGCATAACACAGAGCTTGCCCAGTCATACGCTTCCTCGCGTGAGTACGGGGAGTTGGCTCTGCTCTGACACTAGGCTCCGCCAACCACCCCGTGTGCCCCCCAAATTTTTTTTTATTGGGGCTGCTTCTCGGGCTTCCTCCTCGACCGGCCTCCTCCGTGTTGCCGTTGCTCCTCTCCTGCCTGGGCATCTACCTTAGCCCATTGTCCTCTCCCCACAAATATATCTTCCCATGACCACAAATTGCCCACCTGTGACATGGCTATTCGCTCCGCCTGGGCACGCTGCTTGGTCCTCGTTTGGTGGGATCTTCTGTCACGTCCGTTGAATGACGGGTCAGACCAAGGCGCAGCGTGATATGCGTACATGTTTATTGAACTATAAACACACAACAAAACAACAAAGGAAACGAAACGTGAAGTCCTAAGTTAGATACACAACTAACCTTACCAGGAACAAGATCCCACAACACACTAGTGCCAATAGGCTGCCTAAGTATGATCCCCAATCAGAGACAACGAGAGACAGCTGTCTCTGATTGGGAACCACACCGGCCAACATAGATATACACAAACTAGAAAAACACCACCACATAGAATATACGCAACAAAGAATATACACACCCTGACTCAACATATACGATTCCCCTGAGTCAGGGTGTGACAAACACGTGTATGTGACAAATACAATTTGATTTGATTTGTATAAATACATTGTAGGTCTGTGCCCTATTTACTATTGGTAAACATATTTCATCATAGTGATTGTGTTCCCCAAACTCTATATAATATGTTTATAGATATGTGTTGTTTATTTGATGTATTGATGCAGGGCTCATCCGTAAAAGTATTGATGCAGGGCTCATCCATAAAAGTATTGATGCAGGGCTCATCCGTAAAAGTATTGATGCAGGGCTCATCCGTAAAAGTATTGATGCAGAGCTCATCCGTAAAAGTATTGATGCAGGGCTCATCCGTAAAAGTATTGATGCAGGGCTCATCCGTAAAAGTATTGATGTAGGGCTCATCCATAAAAGTATTGATGCAGAGCTCATCCGTAAAAGTATTGATGCAGGGCTCATCCGTAAAAGTTGTGATGCAGGGCTCATCCGTAAAAGTATTGATGCAGGGCTCATCCGTAAAATTATTGATGCAGGGCTCATCCGTAAAAGTCTTGATGCAGGGCTCATCCGTAAAAGTATTGATGTAGGGCTCATCCGTAAAAGTATTGATGCAGGGCTCATCCGTAAAAGTATTGATGTAGGGCTCATCTGTAAAAGTATTGATGCAGCGCTCATCCGTAAAAGTATTGATGCAGGGCTCATCCGTAAAATTATTGATGCAGGGCTCATCCGTAAAAGTATTGATGCAGGGCTCATCCATAAAAGTATTGTGCAGGGCTCATCCGTAAAAGTATGTGATGCAGGGCTCATCCGTAAAAGTATTGATGCAGGGCTCATCCGTAAAAGTATTGATGCAGGGCTCATCCGTAAAAGTATTGATGCAGGGCTCATCCGTAAAAGTATTGATGCAGGGCTCATCCGTAAAAGTATTGATGTAGGGCTCAACCGTAAAAGTATTGATGCAGGGCTCATCCGTAAAAGTATTGATGCAGGGCTCATCCGTAAAAGTATTGATGCAGGGCTCATCCGTAAAAGTATTGATGCAGGGCTCATCCGTAATAGTATTGATGCAGAGCTCATCCATAATAGAATTGATGCAGGGCTCATCCGTAAAAGTATTGATGCAGGGCTCATCCGTAAAAGTGTTGATGCAGGGCTCATGCGTAAAAGTATTGATGCAGGGCTCATCCGTAAAAGTATTGATGCAGGGCTCATCCGTAAAAGTATTGATGCAGGGCTCATCCGTAAAGGTATTGATGCAGGGCTCATCCGTAAAAGTATTGATGCAGGGCTCATCCGTAAAAGTATTGATGCAGGGCTCATCCATAATAGTATTGATAAAGGGCTCATCCATAAAGTATTGATGCAGGGCTCATCCGTAAAAGTATTGATGCAGGGCTCACCCTCTGCTAATAGTATTGATGTAGGGCTCACCCCCTGCTAAAAGTATTGCTGCAGGGCTCAACCCCCTGCTAAAAGTATTGATGCAGGGTTGAACCCCCTGCTAATAGTATTGATGTAGGGCTCACCCCCTGCTAAAAGTATTTATGCAGGGCTCAACCCCCTGCTAAAAGTATTGATGCAGGGCTGAACCCCCTGCTAATAGTATTGATGTAGGGCTCACCCCCTGCTAAAAGTATTGATGCAGGGCTCAACCCCCTGCTAAAAGTATTGATGCAGGGCTCAACCCCCTGCTAAAAGTATTGATGCAGGGCTAAACCCCCTGCTAAAATTATTGATGCAGGGCTCAACCCCCTGCTAAAAGTATTGATGCAGGGCTCAACCCCCTGCTAAAAGTATTGATGCAGGGCTCAACCCCCTGCTAAAAGTATTGATGCAGGGCTCAACCCCCTGCTAAAAGTATTGATGCAGGGCTCAACCCCTGCTAAAAGTATTGATGCAGGGCTCAACCCCCTGCTAAAAGTATTGATGCAGGGCTCAACCCCTGCTAATAGTATTGATGCAGGGCTCAACCCCCTGCTAAAAGTATTGATGCTTGGCTAAACCACCTGCTAAAAGTATTGATGCAAGGCTCAACCCCCTGCTAAAAGTATTGATGCTGGGCTAAACCCCCTGCTAAAAGTATTGATGCAGGGCTCAACCCCCTGCTAAAAGTATTGATGCAGGGCTCAACCCCCTGCTAAAACTATTGATGCAGGGCTCAACCCCTGCTAATAGTATTTATGCAGGGCTCAACCCCCTGCTAAAAGTATTGATGCAGGGCTCAACCCCCTGCTAAAAGTATTGATGCAGGGCTCAACCCCCTGCTAAAAGTATTGATGCAGGGCTCAACCCCTGCTAATAGTATTGATGCAGGGCTCAACCCCCTGCTAAAAGTATTGATGCAGGGCTCACCCTCTGCTAATAGTATTGATGTAGGGCTCACCCCCTGCTAAAAGTATTGCTGCAGGGCTCAACCCCCTGCTAAAAGTATTGATGCAGGGTTGAACCCCCTGCTAATAGTATTGATGTAGGGCTCACCCCCTGCTAAAAGTATTGATGCAGGGCTCAACCCCCTGCTAAAAGTATTGATGCAGGGCTGAACCCCCTGCTAATAGTATTGATGTAGGGCTCACCCCCTGCTAAAAGTATTGATGCAGGGCTCAACCCCCTGCTAAAAGTATTGATGCAGGGCTCAACCCCCTGCTAAAAGTATTGATGCAGGGCTAAACCCCCTGCTAAAATTATTGATGCAGGGCTCAATCCCCTGCTAAAAGTATTGATGCAGGGCTCAACCCTGCATCAAGATGGCGAAGTAGTGCAGTCCTGTTTCTGTCGTGTGTCTGTAAATAGCCTGTAAATACCCTGTTTTTTTGTATTTTTCGTACATATTTCCCTATCAGACTTTTCATCCTTCTACAAAATATACTTTCCTGCAACCCGCCTCACTCAATGTGGAACGGATTCTATTATTGACTTACCTTTTATCTAGAATCTAGAATCTCCAGTTGAAACTAGCTAGCCAGCTAACTAGCTACTTGCTATTAGCCACAGCTAGCGGTGTTTCACCCAGATCATTGGATTTTTTTCCGCGGGATTAATTTTAATCACTGGACATTGATCACCGGATATTCGGCCAGTCTGCACAGCGCGTTATCGACCCAGAACATATCAGTTTTTCCGCCGGAATCACTGATTCACTGGACCTTTACTCCGGATTCATCGCTACCAGCTGGCTACAACAAAACGGACGCTGTGGTCTGGCTAATCATCCCGAGCTAGGCCCATCTCCCGGCTATCTACCTCTCTATCAACCGGACGGGACCACCTAGTGTTGACACGGAGCCCCGCCGATCCTACACGACTGGTCTGCCGACGAAATCGTCTGATGTGGTTACGACGTTAACCACGAAGATTCCATCCATCTGCTAGCCCTGGCCCGTTAGCACACGTTATCCGTGGCCTCTTACTCACTAAACTGTACTAGCTACTGAACTAGCTACTTGCTATTAGCCACAGCTAGCGGTGTTTCACCCAGAATATTGGATTTTTTCCGCGGGATTAATTTTTAATCACTGGACATTGATCACCGGATATTCGGCCAGTCTGCACAGCGCGTTATCGACCCAGAACATATCAGTTTTTCCGCCGGAATCACTGAATCACTGGACCTTTAACTCCGGATTCATCGCTACCAGCTGGCTACAACAAAACGGACGTAGCACACGCTAGCCGTGGCCTCTTACTCACTAGCGCTTCACCACCGGACCTTATGATAACTCAGCTATACAGCTGATATCTGCTGGACTGTTCCTTTTTACGGTACTACATCCTGTTTATGTTTAGCCTCAGCCCAAACATGGTTAGTTTATTGTTGTTTCGGTTATTTCTAATTGTACTATATCACTGTAGACCCCCCAGCCTAGCTAAACCTGCCTTAGTTAGCTCCTTTGTCCCTCCCCCCATACACTCAGAGACCGACTCAATTGATGCCTCTAGAGATACTATCTCTTTCATTGTTACCCAATGCTTAGGTTTACCTCCACTTTACTCATATCCTTCCATATCCTTGTCTGTACATAATGCCCTGAATCTTTTCTATAACACCCGGAAATCTGCCCCCTTTATTCTATGTACCCAACGCACTAGAAGACCAGTTCTTAAAGCCTTTAGCCGTATCCTTATTCTAGTCCTCCTCTGTTCCTCTGGTGATGTAGAGGCTAACCCAGGCCCTGTAGCCCCCAGTATCACTCCTACTCCCCAGGAGCTATCATTTGATGACTTCTGTAATCGCAAAAGTCTTGGTTTCTTGCACATAAATATCAGAAGTCTACTTCCTAAGTTTGAGTTATTCACTGCGTTAGCACACTCTGCCAACCCTGATGTTCTAGCAGTGTCTGAATCCTGGCTCAGGAAGGCCACCAAAAATTCTGAAATTTCCATCCCCAACTATAACATTTTCCGTCTAGATAGAACTGCCAAAGGGGGTGGAGTTGCAATCTACTGTAGAGATAGCCTGCAGAGCTCTATCATACTATCCAGGTCTGTGCCCAAACAGTTTGAGCTTCTACTTCTAAAAATCCACCTTTCCAGAAATAAGTCTCTCACTGTTGCCGCTTGCTACAGACCCCCCTCAGCCCCCAGCTGTGCCCTGGACACCATATGTGAATTGATTGCCCCCCATTTATCCTCTGAGTGTGTACTGCTTGGTGACCTAAATTGGGATATGCTTAATACCCCAGCCATCCTACAATCCAAGCTAGATGCCCTCAACCTCACGCAAATTATCAACGAACCTACCAGGTACAACCCTAAATCCTTAAACATGGGTACCCTCATAGATATCATCCTGACTAACATACCCTCTAAATACACCTCAGCTGTCTTCAACCAGGATCTCAGCGATCACTGCCTTATTGCCTGCGTCCGTAACGGGTCCGCGGTCAAACGACCACCCCTCATCACTGTCAAACGCTCCCTAAAACACTTTAGCGAGGAGGCCTTCCTAATTGACCTGGCCCAGGTATCCTGGATGGATATAGATCTCATTCCGTCATAGAGGATGCCTGGTTGTTCCTTAAAAGTAATTTCCTCTCAATCTTAAATAAACATGCCCCATTCAAAAAATACAGAACTAAGAACCGATATAGCCCCTGGTTCTCCTCAGACTTGACTGCCCTTGACCAGCACAAAAACATCCTGTGGCGTACAGCATTAGCATCAAATAGCCCCCGCGATATGCAACTTTTCAGGGAAGTTAGGAACCAATATACACAAGCAGTCAGGAAAGCAAAGGCTAACTTTTTCAAACAGAAATTTGCATCCTGTAGCACTAACTCCAAAAAGTTTTGGGACACTGTAAAGTCCATGGAGAATAAGAGCACTTCCTCCCAGCTGCCCACTGCACTGAGGCTAGGAAACACTATCACCACCGATAAATCTACAATAATCGAGAATTTCAACAAGCATTTTGCTACAGCTGGCCATGCTTTCCATCTGGCTACCACTAACCCGGCCACCAACTCTGCACCCTCTGCTGCAACTTGCCCATGCCCCCCCCGCTTCTCCTTCACACAAATTCAGACAGCTGATGTTTTGAAAGCGCTGCAAAATCTGGACCCCTACAAATCAGCTGGGCTAGACAATCTGGACCCTTTCTTTCTAAAACTAGCCACCGAAATTGTCGCAACCCCTATTACTAGTCTGTTCAACCTCTCTTTCATAACGTCTGAGATCCCCAGAGATTGGAAAGCTGCCGCGGTCATCCCCCTCTTCAAAGGGGGTGACACTCTAGATCCAAACTGCTACAGACCTATATCCATCCTGCCCTGCCTTTCGAAAGTATTCGAAAGCCAAGTTAACAAACAGATCATCGACCATTTCGAATACCACCGTACCTTCTCTGCTATGCAATCCGGTTTCCGAGCTGGTCACGGGTGCACTTCAGCCACGCTCAAGGTCCTAAACGATATTATAACCACGATTGATAATAGACAGTACTGTGCAGCCGTCTTCATCGACCTGGCCAAGGCTTTCGACTCTGTCAACCACCGCATTCTTATTGGCAGACTAAATAGCCTTGGTTTCTCAAATGACTGCCTCGCCTGGTTCACCAACTACTTCTCAGATAGAGTTCAGTGTGTCAAATCGGAGGGCCTGTTGTCTGGACCTATGGCAGTCTCTATGGGGGTGCCACAGGGTTCAATTCTTGGGCCGACACTTTTCTCCGTGTATATCAATGATGTCGCTCTTGCTGCTGGTGACTCTCAGATCCACCTCTACGCAGACGACACCATTTTGTATACATCTGGCCCTTCATTGGACACTGTGTTAACAAACCTCCAAACGAGCTTCAATGCCATACAACAATCCTTCAGTAGCCTTCAACTGCTCTTAAACACTAGTAAAACTAAATGCATGCTTTTCAATCGAACGCTGCTAGCACCCGCCCACCCGACTAGAATCACCACTCTCGACGGGTCTGACCTAGAGTATGTGGACAACTACAAATATCTAGGTGTCTGGTTAGACTGTAAACTCAACTTCCAGACTCACATAAAGAATCTCCAATCCAAAGTTAAATCTAGAATCGCTTCCTATTTCGCAACAAAGCCTCCTTCACTCATGCTGCCAAACATGCCTTCGTAAAACTGACTATCCTACCGATCCTTGACTTCGGCGATGTCATTTACAAAATAGCCTCCAACACTCTACTCAGCAAATTGGATGTAGTCTATCACAGTGCCATCCGTTTTGTCTCCAAAGCCCCATACACTACCCACCACTGTGACCTGTACGCTCTTGTTGGCTGGTCCTCACTACATGTTCGTCGTCAAACCCACTGGCTCCAGGCCATCTATAAATCACTGCTAGGCAAATCCCCGCCTTATCTTAGCTCATTGGTCACCATAGCAGCACCCACCCGTAGTCTGCGCTCCAGCAGGTATATCTCACTGGTCATTCCCAAAGCCAACACCTCCTTTGGCCGCCATTCCTTCCAGTTCTCTGCTGCCAATGACTGGAACGAATTGCAAAAATCTCTGAAGCTGGAGACTCTTATCTCCCTCAATAACTTTAAGCATCAGTTGTCAAAGCACCTTACCGATCACTGCACCTGTACACAGCCCATCTGAAATTAGCCCACCCAACTACCTCATCCCTATATTGTTATTTATTTTGCTCTTTTGCACCCCAGTATCTCTATTTGCACATCATCTCTTGCACATCTAGCATTCCAGTGTTAATACTATTGTAATTATTCTGCACTATAGCCTATTTATTGCCTTACCTCCATAACTTGCTACATTTGCACACACTGTATATATATTTTCTGTTGTATTTCTGACTTTATGTTTTTTTACCCCATATGTAACTCTGTGTTGTTTTTATTGCACTACTTTGCTTTATCTTGGCCAGGTCGCAGTTGTAAATGAGAACCTGTTCTCAACTGGCTTACCTGGTTAAATAAAGGTGAAATAAAAAAATAAAAAACCCTGCTAAAAGTATTGATGCAGGGCTCAACCCCCTGCTAAAAGTATTGATGCAGGGCTCAACCCCTGCTAATAGTATTGATGCAGGGCTCAACCCCCTGCTAAAAGTATTGATGCTGGGCTAAACCCCCTGCTAAAAGTATTGATGCAGGGCTCAACCCCCTGCTAAAAGTATTGATGCAGGGCTCAACCCCCTGCTAAAACTATTGATGCAGGGCTCAACCCCTGCTAATAGTATTGATGCAGGGCTCAACCCCCTGCTAAAAGTATTGATGCAGGGCTCAACCCCCTGCTAAAAGTATTGATGCAGGGCTCAACCCCCTGCTAAAAGTATTGATGCAGGGCTCAACCCCTGCTAATAGTATTGATGCAGGGCTCAACCCCCTGCTAAAAGTATTGATGCTGGGCTAAACCCCCTGCTAAAAGTATTGATGCAGGGCTCAACCCCCTTCTAAAAGTATTGATGCAGGGCTCAACCCCTGCTAAAAGTATTGATGCAGGGATCAACCTCCTGCTAAAAGTATTGATGCAGGGCTCAACCCCTGCTAATAGTTTTGATGCAGGGCTCAACCCCCTGCTAAAAGTATTGATGCAGGGCTCAACCCCATGCTAAAAGTATCGATGCAGGGCTCAACCCCCTGCTAAAAGAATTGATGCAGGGCTCATCCGTAAAAGTATTGATGTAGGGCTCATCCATAAAAGTATTGATGTAGGGCTCATCCGTAAAAGTTTTGATGTAGGGCTCATCCGTAAAAGTATTGATGTAGGGCTCAACCGTAAAAGTATTGATGTAGGGCTCATCCGTAAAAGTATTGATGTAGGGCTCATCCATAAAAGTATTGATGTAGGGCTCAACCGTAAAAGTATTGATGTAGGGCTCATCCGTAAAAGTATTGATGTAGGGCTCAACCGTAAAAGTATTGATGTAGGGCTCATCCATAAAAGTATTGATGTAGGGCTCAACCGTAAAAGTATTGATGTAGGGCTCAACCGTAAAAGTATTGATGTAGGGCTCATCCGTAAAAGTATTGATGCAGGGCTCATCCGTAAAAGTATTGATGTAGGGCTCAACCGTAAAAGTATTGATGCAGGGCTCATCCGTAAAAGTATTGATGTAGGGCTCAACCGTAAAAGTATTGATGTAGGGCTCATCCGTAAAAGTATTGATGTAGGGCTCATTCGTAAAAGTATTGATGCAGGGCTCATCCGTAAAAGTATTGATGCAGGGCTCATCCGTAAAAGTATTGATGCAGGGCTCATCCGTAAAAGTATTGATGTAGGGCTCATCCGTAAAAGTTTTGATGTAGGGCTCATCCGTAAAAGTATTGATGTAGGGCTCAACCGTAAAAGTATTGATGTAGGGCTCAACCGTAAAAGTATTGATGCAGGGCTCATCCGTAAAAGTATTGATGCAGGGCTCATCCGTAAAAGTATTGATGCAGGGCTCATCCGTAAAAGTATTGATGCAGGGCTCATCTGTAAAAGTATTGATGTAGGGCTCAACCGTAAAAGTATTGATGCAGGGCTCATCCGTAAAAGTATTGATGTAGGGCTCAACCGTAAAAGTATTGATGTAGGGCTCATCCGTAAAAGTATTGATGCAGGGCTCATCCGTAAAAGTATTGATGCAGGGCTCATCCGTAAAAGTATTGATGTAGGGCTCATCCGTAAAAGTATTGATGTAGGGCTCAACCGTAAAAGTATTGATGTAGGGCTCATCCGTAAATGTATTGATGTAGGGCTCAACCATAAAAGTATTGATGCAGGGCTCATCCGTAAAAGTATTGATGCAGGGCTCATCCGTAAAAGTATTGATGTAGGGCTCATCCGTAAAAGTATTGATGCAGGGCTCATCCGTAAAAGTATTGATGCAGGGCTCATCCATAAAAGTATTGATGCAGGGCTCATCCGTAAAAGTATTGATGCAGGGCTCATCCGTAAAAGTATTGATGCAGGGCTCATCCGTAAAAGTATTGATGTAGGGCTCATCCGTAAAAGTATTGATGTAGGGCTCATCCGTAAAAGTATTGATGTAGGGCTCACCCCCTGCTAAAATAAAGGTTCAATAGAATAAGTAGTAGTAAACTTGAGTTCTTACTGATTTAAAAAAATATATTCTATAGTGCTAGAGACTGACTCAGATGACCTCTGGGAGCCAACACCAAAGAGACCACATTCAAGTCCTCCAGTAGAAACTGGTTCATTCAGTCTGACCTCTGCTGCTGTCTCTGTCTCCACACCCACCTCGCCCGGACATCTAGAGGTGTGAAGGTTAGTGTCTTATGTAGGGAAGCTAATGATCCATCACGTATGACATTCCTGGGAGTGTGTAAACTTTAATGTGTTATTACCATAGCATTTTTGTATGTTCTCTATAATGATGTACTTGAAAATTGATCAATTTACTAATTTGGCCACTTGGAGGCCACTTGGGTGCATTTGGGCAAACTCGTGAGGAACACCTGGGTGACTTCATACTTAATGTTAAGCTCATTCTTGAAGATATCAGTCTGAAACTTTGCACGTACACTGTTGCCCTCTGATAGACAACATCTAAAAGAGCTCCAGCTTCCTATCTGAATCAATGGGTTTTATTTTCATGTCAAAATTATGCAGCAAAATAAAAATAGAAAACATATGTTTTTTCATTTGTTTTATCTTTCACCAGATCTATTATGTTGTGTTCTCCTACATTAATTTCACAAACTTCACAAAGTGTTTCCTTTCAAATAGTACCAAGAATATGCATATTCTTGCTTCAGGTCCTGAGCTACAGGAAGTTAGATTTGGGGATGTCATTTTAGGAGGAAATTGAAAAGAAGGGTGTGTTCCTTAAGAGGTTGACTCTAATCGTCCTCCTGGGCAACTGAGACTTTTTTAATAAACCATGTTTGAGAAATGCAATTTCAGTTAGTCCAGTTTAAAAGTGCAATTTAGTCTAGGATTATGTATAATCTGTGACCGCGAAACTACTCCATAAAGTCCCACCAATCCAGTTTTAAATGAACACTTTGAGTTTACAAAACAACACTGGCTTGATCTCACAGGCGTGGCAAAGTGTAGCGTAATAGAAAATATTTCATTTCATGCAAATCTTTTCAGGTAATTTCCTTTTCTTTCACCAGGAAGGTTAATGAGTAAACATTCTCTTCTTTAAAAATAACATGACTACAGTGGTGACCTTTGACTGAAACAACACCTGGGTATAAAAGGATCCATGATGAGTTCCTCTCTCTGCCTGTTCTATTGTTACCCTTTAGGAAAAGACAACTCCTCTATATTTGAATACAGTTTTACTGGGCCATGCAAATCACAGTATTTAAGTGTTAACCTTCATCAGGCTGTTGTCTCAACATGTCACTAGCCAGGTGTCCTGCAGGTCAATGACTTAGTTAGTTAGTGTTAGTTACCACCCCCTCTACAGCTGCTGTGTTACTGACTGACCCCCTCCTCTCCCCTGCTCCACCCTCTCTGCTGCCATTACTGTTTACTCTGACCCCCTCCTCTCCCCTGCTCCTCCCTCTCTGCTGCCATTACTGTTTACTCTGACCCCCTCCTCTCCCCTGCTCCTCCCTCTCTGCTGCCATTACTGTTTACTCTGACCCCCTCCTCTCCCCTGCTCCTCCCTGTTTACTCTGACCCCCTCCTCTCCCCTGCTCCTCCCTGTTTACTCTGACCCCCTCCTCTCCCCTGCTCCTCCCTCTCTGCTGCCATTACTGTTTACTCTGACCCCCTCCTCTCCCCTGCTCCTCCCTGTTTACTCTGACCCCCTCCTCTCCCCTGCTCCTCCCTCTCTGCTGCCATTACTGTTTACTCTGACCCCCTCCTCTCCCCTGCTCCTCCCTGTTTACTCTGACCCCCTCCTCTCCCCTGCTCCTCCCTGTTTACTCTGACCCCCTCCTCTCCCCTGCTCCTCCCTGTTTACTCTGACCCCCTCCTCTCCCCTGCTCCTCCCTCTCTGCTGCCATTACTGTTTACTCTGACCCCCTCCTCTCCCCTGCTCCTCCCTGTTTACTCTGACCCCCTCCTCTCCCCTGCTCCTCCCTCTCTGCTGCCATTACTGTTTACTCTGACCCCCTCCTCTCCCCTGCTCCTCCCTGTTTACTCTGACCCCCTCCTCTCCCCTGCTCCTCCCTGTTTACTCTGACCCCCTCCTCTCCCCTGCTCCTCCCTGTTTACTCTGACCCCCTCCTCTCCCCTGCTCCTCCCTCTCTGCTGCCATTACTGTTTACTCTGACCCCCTCCTCTCCCCTGCTCCTCCCTGTTTACTCTGACCCCCTCCTCTCCCCTACTCCTCCCTGTTTACTCTGACCCCGTCCTCTCCCCTGCTCCTCCCTGTTTACTCTGACCCCCTCCTCTCCCCTGCTCCTCCCTGTTTACTCTGACCCCCTCCTCTCCCCTGCTCCTCCCTCTCTGCTGCCATTACTGTTTACTCTGACCCCCTCCTCTCCCCTGCTCCTCCCTGTTTACTCTGACCCCCTCCTCTCCCCTGCTCCTCCCTGTTTACTCTGACCCCCTCCTCTCCCCTGCTCCTCCCTCTCTGCTGCCATTACTGTTTACTCTGACCCCCTCCTCTCCCCTGCTCCTCCCTGTTTACTCTGACCCCCTCCTCTCCCCTGCTCCTCCCTCTCTGCTGCCATTACTGTTTACTCTGACCCCCTCCTCTCCCCTGCTCCTCCCTGTTTACTCTGACCCCCTCCTCTCCCCTGCTCCTCCCTGTTTACTCTGACCCCCTCCTCTCCCCTGCTCCTCCCTGTTTACTCTGACCCCCTCCTCTCCCCTGCTCCTCCCTCTCTGCTGCCATTACTGTTTACTCTGACCCCCTCCTCTCCCCTGCTCCTCCCTGTTTACTCTGACCCCCTCCTCTCCCCTGCTCCTCCCTCTCTGCTGCCATTACTGTTTACTCTGACCCCCTCCTCTCCCCTGCTCCTCCCTGTTTACTCTGACCCCCTCCTCTCCCCTGCTCCTCCCTGTTTACTCTGACCCCCTCCTCTCCCCTGCTCCTCCCTCTCTGCTGCCATTACTGTTTACTCTGACCCCCTCCTCTCCCCTGCTCCTCCCTGTTTACTCTGACCCCCTCCTCTCCCCTACTCCTCCCTGTTTACTCTGACCCCGTCCTCTCCCCTGCTCCTCCCTGTTTACTCTGACCCCCTCCTCTCCCCTGCTCCTCCCTGTTTACTCTGACCCCCTCCTCTCCCCTGCTCCTCCCTGTTTACTCTGACCCCCTCCTCTCCCCTGCTCCTCCCTGTTTACTCTGACCCTGTCCTCTCCTACACCCTTCTCTCCCCTGTATACCCTCAGTCTCTATTGATAGTAACGGTGTTATGATGATGTTACTCAAAGGATAACAACACTGATAGTGATTGTGCTACATCGGCGTAGAGGCAGGTACTTTCTTTGGGACAAAATGCAACACAAGGCGTTTTTCCATAGCATTTACATGTTGCTTTTAGAGCAGCAAATTCTCCTCCATGCCTCAGCAGTGACAGAAGATACTCTGAGTGTTGGTCTCAGGTGACAGAGGCCTGAACACACTGATAGTGCTGGACTACTCTACTGAAGAAACATCAAACATATTATACAGTAACCAGTATTTAACGATCTGATACAGAATGGGAAGAGAAACGGTGTCTCACGGTTAAATGTCCTCCCTGTCTGTCACTCCTGAGACTGCGCTTTCTAAACTCAGGTTCCTAGAAGATTTACAAACATTTGCAAGAATTTGTAAATTTGCTTACTTTGCGAACTTGTGAAGTTCAAGGATTTGCTTGAGACTATCTCCTTGATATCCTTGTTGCTATTGACAACCATACACCCATCCAGGATCCAGGTAGCCTGGTGCCAGTCTGCATGTGCCATCATGCCACTCCTTGCCACGCCAGACATGTTTGGCAAATGACAAGGAGTTGACAAGAAAGCACAATCTGATCTGGGACCAAGATAGGATTATTAGGGTTAGGGAGTCTGCTTATTAGATTTACAGATTTTGGCTTTTGTTGTACAGATTTGAACTTTTTGTTGTACAGATTTGAGCTTTTTCAAAGCTAGTGTAACAAAACAAAATGTAAGTTTACGTTTAGCAGAGAGAGAGATATATATATATATTTTTTTTTTTGGGTGTTCCATGGAAGCAGTGAAGGTATGTATGGTGGAGTTCCCCCTGGCTTCTATTACAACAGACAGCTCCATTCTCTCTGAGCCCTGATAACAGCAGAACATTTGGCTGGCCCAGCCGTTTATTGCTTTTATCACACTCTGACTGGTCTTACCCATGACCTCCCTCCCTCCCTCCCTCCCTCCCCCAAGTTGTTGTGACTTGGGGGGTGTATTTAGTATAGGTGCTCTCGGGGCTTGAAGGACAGTGTTGGAGCTAGTTCTTTCCCCACCAGCAGTAGCACACAAGTTAGCATTTTTAGTCAGGAATCTTGTTTTGGACGTAGCTCTGCAGAGTGGTCACTAGCTGGCACAGCCACAAAGTCATAAAATCGGATTTTAAACCTAACATTAACCACACTGCCTAACCCTAACTTTAAATGAAGACCAGGAAGCTAAACATTTTTTTTAAACAATATAGGTCTTTTTGACTTTGCAGTTAGCCTATCTAAGTGGAAATCACTGAGTTCTGCTTCCAGGACAAGACTCATAGTAGTAGTATTAGTAGTAGCAGTAGTAGTAGTAGTAGTAGCACCAGTAGTAAAAAAAAAAAAAAATATTGTAAAGTGGTTAACCCACTGGCTATAGGGTGAATGCACCAATTTGTAAGTCGCTCTGGATAAGAGCGTCTGCTAAATGACGTAAATGTAAATGTAAATGTAAATGTAGTAGTAGAAATAGTAGTAGCAGTAGTAGTAGTATTAGTAGTAGCAGTAGTAGTATTATTAGTAGTAGCAGTAGTAGTAGTAATAGTAGTAGCAGTAGTAGTAGTATTAGTAGCACCAGTAGTAGTAGTAACAGTAGCAGCAGTAGTAGTAGTATTAGTAGTAGCAGTAGTAGTATTATAAGTAGTAGCAGTAGTAGTAGTAATAGTAGTAGTAGTAGTAGTAGTATTAGTAGCACCAGTAGTAGTAGTATTAGTAGTAGCAGTAGTAGTAGTATTAGTAGCACCAGTAGTAGTAGTAACAGTAGCAGCAGTATTAACAGCAGTAGTAGAAGCAGTAGTAGCAGTAGTAGTAGTAACTGTAGCAGCAGCAGTAGTAGTAGTAGTAGTAGCACCAGTAGTATTAGTAGCACCAGTAGTAGTAGTAACAGTAGCAGCAGTATTAACAGCAGTAGTAGAAGCAGTAGTAGCAGTAGTAGTAGTAACTGTAGCAGCAGCAGTAGCAGCAGTAGTAGTAGTAGCAGTAACTGTAGCAGCAGCAGTAGTAACAGTGGTAGCAGTAGTAGTAACAGTAGCAGCAGTATTAACAGCAGTAGTAGAAGCAGTAGTAGCAGTAGTAGTAGTAACTGTAGCAGCAGCAGTAGTAGTAGTAGTAGTAGCACCAGTAGTATTAGTAGCACCAGTAGTAGTAGTAGTAGTAGCAGTAGTAGCAGCAGCAGTAACTGTAGCAGCAGCAGTAGTAACAGTGGTAGCAGTAGTAGCAGCAGTAGTACATTTACATTTTTGTCATTTAGCAGACGCTCTTATCCAGAGCGACTTACAGTTAGTGCATACATTACTTTTTTTTATTTTTTATACCCCCCGTGGGAATCAAACCCACAACCCTGGCGTTGCAAACGCCATGCTCTACGAACTGAGCTACATCCCCTGCCAGCCATTCCCTCCCCTAGCCAGCCATTCCCTCCCCTAGCCAGCCATTCCCTCCCCTAGCCAGCCATTCCCTCCCCTAGCCAGCCATTCCCTCCCCTGCCAGCCATTCCCTCCCCTAGCCAGCCATTCCATCCCCTGCCAGCCATTCCCTCCCCTAGCCAGCCATTCCCTCCCCTAGCCAGCCATTCCCTCCCCTAGCCAGCCATTCCCTCCCCTAGCCAGCCATTCCCTCCCCTAGCCAGCCATTCTCTCCCCTAGCCAGCCATTCCCTCCCCTAGCCAGCCATTCCCTCCCCTAGCCAGCCATTCCCTCCCCTGCCAGCCATTCCCTCCCCTAGCCAGCCATTCCATCCCCTGCCAGCCATTCCCTCCCCTAGCCAGCCATTCCCTCCCCTAGCCAGCCATTCCCTCCCCTGCCAGCCATTCCCTCCCCTAGCCAGCCATTCCCTCCCCTAGCCAGCCATTCCCTCCCCTAGCCAGCCATTCCATCCCCTGCCAGCCATTCCCTCCCCTAGCCAGCCATTCCCTCCCCTAGCCAGCCATTCCCTCCCCTAGCCAGCCATTCCCTCCCCTAGCCAGCCATTCCCTCCCCTAGCCAGCCATTCCCTCCCCTAGCCAGCCATTCTCTCCCCTAGCCAGCCATTCCATCCCCTGCCAGCCATTCCCTCCCCTGCCAGCCATTCCCTCCCCTAGCCAGCCATTCCCTCCCCTAGCCAGCCATTCCCTCCCCTAGCCAGCCATTCCCTCCCCTAGCCAGCCATTTCCTCCCCTAGCCAGCCATTCCCTCCCCTAGCCAGCCATTCCCTCCCCTAGCCAGCCGCACCAACGTGTCGAAGGAAACACCGTACAACTGGCGACCGAAGTCAGCGTGCATGCGCCCGGCCCACCAGAAGGATACAGAGCGTAGGGGTTGGGAATGTCCTCTAGTTGCGCCGTGATTGGCTCAGTGTTCTGTCACTGATGTGGACACTACGTCGCCGCAAAATCTAGAGGGAGAGCTCGAAAATTCAAGCCCCTTGTGTACTGCCATACTGGGAAATCCTTTTCAATCTTTGTCATATGAAGAGAAATTATAGATAAAATGTATCAGTGCTCTTTGGCCATTGGACA
Source organism: Coregonus lavaretus (assembly GCF_964263955.1). Lineage (NCBI taxonomy): Eukaryota > Metazoa > Chordata > Actinopteri > Salmoniformes > Salmonidae > Coregonus > Coregonus lavaretus. Next base: position 570,666 of record NC_140001.1, read on the forward strand.
TAAACATTACACAAAAAGTTGGAAATCGCAAATTCAACAATGAGTGGTTCAGAAGGAATCAGTGGCTAACTGCAAGAGTTGCAATGTAGTCACTAGCCTGTTATTCAGTGGAGAGGGTGTGTGGTCCAAGTCTGGGTTTAAGGGTCTATTTTCCAAGCTTAAAAGAAGAAACATTCACATGCAACACCATGGGCCAGAAAAGGTTGAATACATTGGCCTTGCTGTCAATCCAGCATGACTTCTGCCGCGTTCAAAACAACTGGAAACTCGGAACTGGGAAAACTCAGACTTCAGTGAGTTCAAGACAACTGGGAACTGGGAACTGGGAAAACTCAGACTTCAGTGAGTTCAAGACAACTGGGAACTGGGAACTGGGAAAACTCAGACTTCAGTGAGTTCAAGACAACTGGGAACTTGGACAAAAACGAGGTCCGACTGGGAAATTAAGTTTTGAACGGTCATCCAACTCAAAATTCCAAGTAGGGAACTCGGGCCTCTTTCTAGAGCAACCTGAAGATCATGATTCAACCTTGGGTTTTTTTCAGAGTTCCCAGTTGTCTTGAAAGCACCATAAATCCAGAGAATGCCAGACTTTGACGACAACGTTAGATTACAAAATTTGCCCACAAGAAGAACCGGCGCCCCACCTTCCTGTTCAAGTGAGCACAGCGCAACAAGGTGAGTCCAAAAATGTATTGTATGATGTAATATGCCAGGGAGAAATGTATACTGTAGCTAAGAAAGTAATACTAAGTGTATGTTGTGTAGTAAGCTGTTAGTAGCCCATGTGCCTCACCCTAATAATTGGGTCCTTTTCCCCTCATAACTTAGCCTACTGTTCTGACTTGGTGGTGCACATGTAGCCTATAGCCTGTTTTAGAGAAATGTCATCATCGAATATTGTAAGAGCTTTCATTGTCTGCTTATATGCCCCCTTTATTTATCCTACGGTTCTGACTTGGTGTACAGGGAGAACACTGTAAGAACGGCCCAGGTTCTGAATTCTGTCGCTGTACATTTCAAAAGTGCTGAACAAATAGTTATATTGACTACGTCCGTCCTAGCTCGCTCATTAATGTCTTAATCGAAATTACGGATTGCCTCTTATCCGCTCGTCGGCCCCTTATGCAATAGTTTGTACATCTCAATTGTCAGTAGAAACTGCATTTGTTTAAGCAAGTCAGCCATATCAGCTATGTTTTTTAAAAAGGCAGTAAATGAGGCTGTATGAACTGTTTCGCTGCCAGACAAGGCTCCGCTGATAGCCAGGTGTAGTGGTGGTAAGGATTCACTCCATGGTGTTGAAAAGAAAGCTCTGCTTTGTGACCGCTTTATGGAGGCACTAACAGTTTGTGGGCACCGTTTGTCACCGTTATAGTGCAATTCATGTATTGTTTAGTGTTGTGTTGTGTAGTGGCCTTGCTGGCATGCATTTAAAAAATTGTTGAGTTTGCCCCACCAAGATTTACAAGCTAAAATCACCACTGACGGCAGAACCAAATCGGCGAGATCGGTAAGAGAAAGTTCATGGAATGCTTTGCAGGTTAGCAGTACAACCTTGAAATCAACCCTAGCCTTAACAGGAAGCCAGAGGCTAGCACTGGAGTAATATGATCAAATGTTTAGGTTCTTGTCAAGATTCTAGCAGCCAAAATTTAGCACTAACTGAAGTTTATTTAGTGCTTTATCTGGGTAGCTGGAGAGTAGAGCATTGCAGTAGTCTAATCTAGAAGTGACAACAGCATGGATTAGCTTTTCTGCATCAAATTTTGACAAAAAGTTTCCGAATTTTGCAATGTTACAAAAATTAAAAAAGGCTGCTCTTTAAATAGTAGTAGTAGAAGTATCAGCAGCAGTATACCCAGTAGCAGTAGCTCCAGTAGTAGCAGTAGTAGCAGTAGCAGTAGCAGTAGGAACAGCAGTAGCAGTAGTAGTAGTAGTAGTAGTAGTAGTAGTAGTAGTAGTAGCAGCAGCAGTAGAAGTAGCAGTAGCAGCAGCAGCAGCAGCAGTAGCAGTAGCAGTAGCAGCAGTAGCAGTAGTAGCAGCAGTAGAAGTAGCAGTAGCAGCAGCAGCAGCAGCAGTAGCAGCAGCAGCAGTAGCAGAAGAAGCAGTAGAAGTAGCAGTAGTAGTAGTAGCAGCAGTAGCAGCAGCAGCAGCAGCAGTAGCAGTAGCAGCAGTAGCAGCAGCAGTAGTAGTAGCCCCAGTAGTAGTAGCAGCAGTAGCAGCAGTAGCAGTAGCAGCAGCAGCAGTAGCAGAAGAAGCAGTAGAAGTAGCAGTAGTAGTAGTAGCAGCAGCAGTAGCAGCAGCAGTAGCAGTAGTAGTAGTAGTAGCAGTAGCAGTAGCAGTAGCAGCAGCAGTAGAAGTAGTAGTAGTAGTAGCAGTAGTAGTAGTAGCAGCAGCAGCAGCAGTAGCAGCAGCAGCAGTAGCAGCAGCAGCAGTAGAAGTAGCAGTAGAAGAGCAGTAGTAGTAGTAGCAGTAGAAGTAACAGTAGCAGTAGCAGTAGCAGTAGCAGCAGCAGTAGCAGCAGTAGCAGTAG